>NW_027478161.1:1212121-1515151 GCF_051020975.1 Osmia lignaria lignaria
ACAGCTGAGCTGGAAGTGGCATTTGCAGGTCGCAATAGTGCAGAGTTATCTCAAAGAAAGGGGCCACGGTGTTTCTGTATCTCTATTATGTTGGTGCAGCTTCGGAACTTTTAAATATCTTGATATATCTCGAGAACTACGCATCTGATCAAAAAATATCATCGAACATAAAAAGTAGGAAACATAATTCTCTACAAAAAAGGTCTCTTAACATTTTGCCATAGCTCGCGTCGTTTCCGAGATATTTGCAGATTTATCTCAAGGGAAGTGGCCTGACGGACATATTTCGAGATATTCCTTCTTCTTGTTGTTCTTCTTCTGCACAGCTAAACTGCAAGTGGCATTTCCAGCTCGCAATCGTGCAGAGTTATCTCAAAGAAAGGGGCCACGGTGTTTCTGTATCTCTATTATGTTGGTGCGGCTTCGGAACTTTTAAATATCTTGATATATCTCGAGAACTACGCCTCTGATCGAAAAATATCATAGAACATAAAAAGTAGGAAACTTAATTCTCTACAAAAAAGGTCTCTTAACATTTTGCCATAGCTCGCTTCGTTTCCGAGATATTTGCAGATTTATCTCAAGGGAAGGGGCCTGACGGACATATTTCGAGATATTTCTTCTTCTTGTTGTTCTTCTTCTGCACAGCTAAGCTGGAAGTGGCATTTGCGGCTCGCACTAGCGCAGAGTTATCTCAAAGAAAGGAGCCACGGTGTTTCTGTATCTCTATTATGTTGGTGCGGCTTCGGAACTTTTAAATATCTTGATATATCTCGAGAACTACGCATCTGATCAAAAAATATCATAGAACATAAAAAGTAGGAAACATAATTCTCTACAAAAAAGGTCTCTTAACATTTTGCCATAGCTCGCTTCGTTTCCGAGATATTTGCAGATTTATCTCAAGGGAAGTGGCCTGACGGACATATTTCGAGATATTTCTTCTTCTTGTTGTTCTTCTTCTGCACAGCTAAGCTGGAAGTGGCATTTGCGGCTCGCACTAGTGCAGAGTTGTCTCAACGAAAGGGGCCACGGTGTTTCTGTATCTCTATTATGTTGGTGCGGCTTCGGAACTTTTAAATATCTCGATATATCTCGAAAACTACGCTTCTGATCAAAAAATATCATAGAACATAAATTGTAGGAAGCATAATTCTCTACAAAAAAGGTCTCTTAACATTTTGCCATAGCTCGCTTCGTTTCCGAGATATTTGCAGATATATCTCAAGGGAAGGGGCCTGACGGACATATTTCGAGATATTTCTTCTTCTTGTTGTTCTTCTTCTGCACAGCTAAGCTGGAAGTGGCATTTACAGCTCGCAATAGTGCAGAGTTATCTCAAAGAAAGGGGCCACGGTGTTTCTGTATCTCTATTATGTTGGTGCGGCTTCGGAACTTTTAAATATCTTGATATATCTCGAGAACTACGCATCTGATCAAAAGATATCATAGAACATGAAAAGTAGGAAACTTAATTCTCTACAAAAAAGGTCTCTTAACATTTTGCCATAGCTCTCTTCGTTTCCGAGATATTTGCAGATTTATCTCAAGGGAAGGGGCCTGACGGACATATTTCGAGATATTTCTTCTTCTTGTTGTTCTTCTTCTGCACAGCTAAGCTGGAAGTGGCGTTTGCAGCTCGCAATAGTGCAGAGTTATCTCAAAGAAAGGGGCCACGGTGTTTCTGTATCTCTATTATGTTGGTGCGGCTTCGGAACTTTTAAATATCTTGATATATCTCGAGAACTACGCGTCTGATCAAAAATATCATAAAACATAAAAAGTAGGAAACTTAATTCTCTACAAAAACGGTCTCTTAACATTTTGCCATAGCTCGCTTCGTTTCCGAGATATTTGCAGATTCATTACAAAGGAACTGGCCTGACGGACATATTTCGAGATATTTCTTCTTCTTGTTGTTCTTCTTCTGCACAGCTAAGCTGGAAGTGGCATTTGCGGCTCGCACTAGTGCAGAGTTATCTCAAAGAAAGGGGCCACGGTGTTTCTGTATCTCTATTATGTTGGTGCGGCTTCGGAACTTTTAAATATCTCGATATATCTCGAAAACTACGCTTCTGATCAAAAAATATCATAGAACATAAATTGTAGGAAACACAATTCTCTACAAAAAAGGTCTCTTAACATTTTGCCATAGCTCGCTTCGTTTCCGAGATATTTGCAGATTCAGCTCAAAGGAACTGGCCTGACGGACATATTTCGAGATATTTCTTCTTCTTGTTGTTCTTCCTCTGCACAGCTAAGCTGGAAGTGGCATTTGCAGCTCGCAATAGTGCAGAGTTATCTCAAAGAAAGGGGCCACGGTGTTTCTGTATCTCTATTATGTTGGTGCGGCTTCGGAACATTTAAATATCTTGATATATCTCGAGAACTACGCATCTGATCAAAAAATATCATAGAACATAAAAAGTAGGAAACTTAATTCTCTACAAAAAAGGTCTCTTAACATTTTGCCATAGCTCGCTTCGTTTCCGAGATATTTGCAGATTTATCTCAAGGGAAGGGGCCTAACGGACATATTTCGAGATATTTCTTCTTCTTGTTGTCCTTCTTCTGCACAGCTAAACTGGAAGTGGCATTTCCAGCTCGCAATAGTGCAGAGTTATCTCAAAGAGAGGGGCCACGGTGTTTCTGTATCTCTATTATGTTGGTGCGGCTTCGGAACTTTTAAATATCTGGATATATCTCGAAAACTACGCTTCGGGTCAAAAAATATCATAGAACATAAATAGTAGCAAACGTAATTCTCTACAAAAAACGTCTCTTAACATTTTGCCATAGCTCGCTTCGTTTCCGAGATATGTGCAGATTTATCTCAAGGGAAGGGGCCTGACGGACATATTTCGAGATATTCCTTCTTCTTGTTGTTCTTCTTCTGCACAGCTAAACTGCAAGTGGCATTTGCGGCTCGCACTAGTGCAGAGTTATCTCAAAGAAAGGGGCCACGGTGTTTCTGTATCTCTATTATGTTGGTGCGGCTTCGGAACTTTTAAATATCTTGATATATCTCGAGAACTACGCCTCTGATCGAAAAATATCATAGAACATAAAAAGTAGGAAACTTAATTCTCTACAAAAAAGGTCTCTCAACATTTTGCCATAGCTCGCTTCGTTTCCGAGATATTTGCAGATTTATCTCAAGGGAAGGGGCCTAACGGACATATTTCGAGATATTTCTTCTTCTTGTTGTCCTTCTTCTGCACAGCTAAACTGGAAGTGGCATTTCCAGCTCGCAATAGTGCAGAGTTATCTCAAAGAGAGGGGCCACGGTGTTTCTGTATCTCTATTATGTTGGTGCGGCTTCGGAACTTTTAAATATCTGGATATATCTCGAAAACTACGCTTCGGGTCAAAAAATATCATAGAACATAAATAGTAGCAAACGTAATTCTCTACAAAAAACGTCTCTTAACATTTTGCCATAGCTCGCTTCGTTTCCGAGATATGTGCAGATTTATCTCAAGGGAAGGGGCCTGACGGACATATTTCGAGATATTTCTTCTTCTTGTTGTTCTTCTTCTGCACAGCTAAGCTGGAAGTGGCATTTGCGGCTCGCACTAGTGCAGAGTTATCTCAACGAAAGGGGCCACGGTGTTTCTGTATCTCTATTATGTTGGTGCGGCTTCGGAACTTTTAAATATCTCGATATATCTCGAAAACTACGCTTCTGATCAAAAAATATCATAGAACATAAATTGTAGGAAACATAATTCTCTACAAAAAAGGTCTCTCAACATTTTGCCATAGCTCGCTTCGTTTCCGAGATATTTGCAGATATATCTCAAGGGAAGGGGCCTGACGGACATATTTCGAGATATTTCTTCTTCTTGTTGTTCTTCTTCTGTACAGCTAAGCTGGAAGTGGCATTTACAGCTCGCAATAGTGCAGAGTTATCTCAAAGAAAGGGGCCACGGTGTTTCTGTATCTCTATTATGTTGGTGCGGCTTCGGAACTTTTAAATATCTCGATATATCTCGAAAACTACGCTTCTGATCAAAAAATATCATAGAATATAAATTGTAGGAAACATAATTCTCTACAAAAAAGGTCTCTCAACATTTTGCCATAGCTCGCTTCGTTTCCGAGATATTTGCAGATATATCTCAAGGGAAGGGGCCTGACGGACATATTTCGAGATATTTCTTCTTCTTGTTGTTCTTCTTCTGCACAGCTAAGCTGGAAGTGGCATTTACAGCTCGCAATAGTGCAGAGTTATCTCAAAGAAAGGGGCCACGGTGTTTCTGTATCTCTATTATGTTGGTGCGGCTTCGGAACTTTTAAATATCTTGATATATCTCGAGAACTACGCGTCTGATCAAAAAATATCATAGAACATAAAAAGTAGGAAACTTAATTCTCTACAAAAACGGTCTCTTAACATTTTGCCATAGCTCGCTTCGTTTCCGAGATATTTGCAGATATATCTCAAGGGAAGGGGCCTGACGGACATATTTCGAGATATTTCTTCTTCTTGTTGTTCTTCTTCTGCACAGCTAAGCTGGAAGTGGCATTTGCGGCTCGCACCAGTGCACAGTTATCTCAAAGAAAGGGGCCACGGTGTTTCTGTATCTCTATTATGTTGGTGCGGCTTCGGAACATTTAAATATCTTGATATATCTCGAGAACTACGCATCTGATCAAAAAATATCATAGAACATAAAAAGTAGGAAACTTAATTCTCTACAAAAAAGGTCTCTTAACATTTTGCCATAGCTCGCTTCGTTTCCGAGATATTTGCAGATTTATCTCAAGGGAAGGGGCCTAACGGACATATTTCGAGATATTTCTTCTTCTTGTTGTCCTTCTTCTGCACAGCTAAACTGGAAGTGGCATTTCCAGCTCGCAATAGTGCAGAGTTATCTCAAAGAGAGGGGCCACGGTGTTTCTGTATCTCTATTATGTTGGTGCGGCTTCGGAACTTTTAAATATCTGGATATATCTCGAAAACTACGCTTCGGGTCAAAAAATATCATAGAACATAAATAGTAGCAAACGTAATTCTCTACAAAAAACGTCTCTTAACATTTTGCCATAGCTCGCTTCGTTTCCGAGATATGTGCAGATTTATCTCAAGGGAAGGGGCCTGACGGACATATTTCGAGATATTCCTTCTTCTTGTTGTTCTTCTTCTGCACAGCTAAACTGCAAGTGGCATTTGCGGCTCGCACTAGTGCAGAGTTATCTCAACGAAAGGGGCCACGGTGTTTCTGTATCTCTATTATGTTGGTGCGGCTTCGGAACTTTTAAATATCTCGATATATCTCGAAAACTACGCTTCTGATCAAAAAATATCATAGAACATAAATTGTAGGAAACATAATTCTCTACAAAAAAGGTCTCTCAACATTTTGCCATAGCTCGCTTCGTTTCCGAGATATTTGCAGATATATCTCAAGGGAAGGGGCCTGACGGACATATTTCGAGATATTTCTTCTTCTTGTTGTTCTTCTTCTGTACAGCTAAGCTGGAAGTGGCATTTACAGCTCGCAATAGTGCAGAGTTATCTCAAAGAAAGGGGCCACGGTGTTTCTGTATGTCTATTATGTTGGTGCGGCTTCGGAACTTTTAAATATCTCGATATATCTCGAAAACTACGCTTCTGATCAAAAAATATCATAGAACATAAATTGTAGGAAACATAATTCTCTCCAAAAAAGGTCTCTCAACATTTTGCCATAGCTCGCTTCGTTTCCGAGATATTTGCAGATATATCTCAAGGGAAGGGGCCTGACGGACATATTTCGAGATATTTCTTCTTCTTGTTGTTCTTCTTCTGCACAGCTAAGCTGGAAGTGGCATTTACAGCTCGCAATAGTGCAGAGTTATCTCAAAGAAAGGGGCCACGGTGTTTCTGTATCTCTATTATGTTGGTGCGGCTTCGGAACTTTTAAATATCTTGATATATCTCGAGAACTACGCGTCTGATCAAAAAATATCATAGAACATAAAAAGTAGGAAACTTAATTCTCTACAAAAACGGTCTCTTAACATTTTGCCATAGCTCGCTTCGTTTCCGAGATATTTGCAGATATATCTCAAGGGAAGGGGCCTGACGGACATATTTCGAGATATTTCTTCTTCTTGTTGTTCTTCTTCTGCACAGCTAAGCTGGAAGTGGCATTTGCGGCTCGCACCAGTGCACAGTTATCTCAAAGAAAGGGGCCACGGTGTTTCTGTATCTCTATTATGTTGGTGCGGCTTCGGAACTTTTAAATATCTTGATATATCTCGAGAACTACGCATCTGATCAAAAAATATCATAGAACATGAAAAGTAGGAAACTTAATTCTCTACAAAAAAGGTCTCTTAACATTTTGCCATAGCTCTCTTCGTTTCCGAGATATTTGCAGATGTATCTCAAGGGAAGGGGCCTGACGGTCATATTTCGAGATATTTCTTCTTCTTGTTGTTCTTCTTCTGCACAGCTAAGCTGGAAGTGGCATTTGCAGCTCGCAATAGTGCAGAGTTATCTCAAAGAAAGGGGCCACGGTGTTTCTGTATCTCTATTATGTTGGTGCGGCTTCGGAACTTTTAAATATCTTGATATATCTCGAGAACTACGCGTCTGATCAAAAAATATCATAGAACATAAAAAGTAGGAAACTTAATTCTCTACAAAAACGGTCTCTTAACATTTTGCCATAGCTCGCTTCGTTTCCGAGATATTTGCAGATTCAGCTCAAAGGAACTGGCCTGACGGACATATTTCGAGATATTTCTTCTTCTTGTTGTTGTTCCTCTGCACAGCTAAGCTGGAAGTGGCATTTGCGGCACGCACCAGTGCACAGTTATCTCAAAGAAAGGGGCCACGGTGTTTCTGTATCTCTATTATGTTGGTGCGTCTTCGGAACTTTTAAATATCTCGATATATCTCGAAAACTACGCTTCTGATCAAAAAATATCATAGAACATAAATTGTAGGAAACATAATTCTCTACAAAAAACGTCTCTTAACATTTTGCCATAGCTCGCTTCGTTTCCGAGATATTTGCAGATATATCTCAAGGGAAGGGGCCTGCCGGACATATTTCGAGATATTTCTTCTTCTTGTTGTTCTTCTTCTGCACAGCTAAGCTGGAAGTGGCATTTGCGGCTCGCACTAGTGCAGAGTTATCTCAAAGAAAGGGGCCACGGTGTTTCTGTATCTCTATTATGTTGGTGCGGCTTCGGAACTTTTAAATATCTTGATATATCTCGAAAACTACGCTTCTGATCAAAAAATATCATAGAACATAAATTGTAGGAAACATAATTCTCTACAAAAAAGGTCTCTTAACATTTTGCCATAGCTCGCTTCGTTTCCGAGATATTTGCAGATTCAGCTCAAAGGAACTGGCCTGACGGACATATTTCGAGATATTTCTTCTTCTTGTTGTTCTTCCTCTGCACAGCTAAGCTGGAAGTGGCATTTGCAGCTCGCAATAGTGCAGAGTTATCTCAAAGAAAGGGGCCACGGTGTTTCTGTATCTCTATTATGTTGGTGCGGCTTCGGAACTTTTAAATAACTTGATATATCTCGAGAACTACGCATCTGATCAAAAAATATCATAGAACATAAAAAGTAGGAAACTTAATTCTCTACAAAAAAGGTCTCTTAACATTTTGCCATAGCTCGCTTCGTTTCCGAGATATTTGCAGGTTTATCTCAAGGGAAGGGGCCTGACGGACATATTTCGAGATATTTCTTCTTCTTGTTGTTCTTCTTCTGCACAGCTAAGCTGGAAGTGGCATTTGCGGCTCGCACTAGTGCAGAGTTATCTCAAAGAAAGGGGCCACGGTGTTTCTGTATCCCTATTATGTTGGTGCGGCTTCGGAACTTTTAAATATCTCGATATATCTCGAAAACTACGCTTCTGATCAAAAAATATCATAGAACATAAATTGTAGGAAACATAATTCTCTACAAAAAATGTCTCTTAACATTTTGCCATAGCTCGCTTCGTTTCCGAGATATTTGCAGATTCAGCTCAAAGGAACTGGCCTGACGGACATATTTCGAGATATTTCTTCTTCTTGTTGTTCTTCTTCTGCACAGCTAAGCTGGAAGTGGCATTTACAGCTCGCAATAGTGCAGAGTTATCTCAAAGAAAGGGGCCACGGTGTTTCTGTATCTCTATTATGTTGGTGCGGCTTCGGAACTTTTAAATATCTTGATATATCTCGAGAACTACGCATCTGATCAAAAAATATCATAGAACATAAAAAGTAGGAAACTTAATTCTCTACAAAAAAGGTCTCTTAACATTTTGCCATAGTTCTCTTCGTTTCCGAGATATTTGCAGATTTATCTCAAGGGAAGGGGCCTGACGGACATATTTCGAGATATTTCTTCTTCTTGTTGTTCTTCTTCTGCACAGCTAAGCTGGAAGTGGCATTTGCGGCTCGCACTAGTGCAGAGTTATCTCAAAGAAAGGGGCCACGGTGTTTCTGTATCTCTATTATGTTGGTGCGGCTTCGGAACTTTTAAATATCTCGATGTATCTCGAAAACTACGCTTCTGATCAAAAAATATCATACAACATAAATTGTAGGAAACATGATTCTCTACAAAAAAGGTCTCTTAACATTTTGCCATAGCTCGCTTCGTTTCCGAGATATTTGCAGATATATCTCAAGGGAAGGGGCCTGACGGACATATTTCGAGATATTTCTTCTTCTTGTTGTTCTTCTTCTGCACAGCTAAGCTGGAAGTGGCATTTACAGCTCGCAATAGTGCAGAGTTATCTCAAAGAAAGGGGCCACGGTGTTTCTGTATCTCTATTATGTTGGTGCGGCTTCGGAACTTTTAAATATCTCGATGTATCTCGAAAACTACGCTTCTGATTAAAAAATATCATAGAACATAAATTGTAGGAAACATAATTCTCTACAAAAAATGTCTCTTAACATTTTGCCATAGCTCGCTTCGTTTCCGAGATATTTGCAGATTCAGCTCAAAGGAACTGGCCTGACGGACATATTTCGAGATATTTCTTCTTCTTGTTGTTCTTCCTCTGCACAGCTAAGCTGGAAGTGGCATTTGCAGCTCGCAATAGTGCAGAGTTATCTCAAAGAAAGGGGCCACGGTGTTTCTGTATCTCTATTATGTTGGTGCGGCTTCGGAACTTTTAAATATCTTAATATATCTCGAGAACTACGCATCTGATCAAAAAATATTATAGAACATAAAAAGTAGGAAACTTAATTCTCTACAAAAAAGGTCTCTTCACATTTTGCCATAGCTCGCTTCGTTTCCGAGATATTTGCAGATTTATCTCAAGGGAAGGGGCCTGACGGACATATTTCGAGATATTTCTTCTTCTTGTTGTTCTTCTTCTGCACAGCTAAGCTGGAAGTGGCATTTGCGGCTCGCACTAGTGCAGAGTTATCTCAAAGAAAGGGGCCACGGTGTTTCTGTATCTCTATTATGTTGGTGCGGCTTCGGAACTTTTAAATATCTCGATATATCTCGAAAACTACGCTTCTGATCAAAAAATATCATAGAGCATAAATTGTAGGAAACAGAATTCTCTACAAAAAAGGTCTCTAAACATTTTGCCATAGCTCGCTTCGTTTCCGAGATATTTTCAGATTTATCTCAAGGGAAGGGGCCTGACGGACATATTTCGAGATATTTCTTCTTCTTGTTGTTCTTCTTCTGCACAGCTAAGCTGGAGGTGGCATTTACAGCTCGCAATAGTGCAGAGTTATCTCAAAGAAAGGGGCCACGGTGTTTCTGTATCTCTATTATGTTGGTGCGGCTTCGGAACTTTTAAATATCTTGATATATCTCGAGAACTACGCATCTGATCAAAAAATATCATGGAAGATAAAAAGTAGGAAACTTAATTCTCTACAAAAAAGGTCTCTTAACATTTTGCCATAGCTCGCTTCGTTTCCGAGATATTTGCAGATTTATCTCAAGGGAAGGGGCCTGACGGACATATTTCGAGATATTTCTTCTTCTTGTTGTTCTTCTTCTGCACAGCTAAGCTGGAAGTGGCATTTGCGGCTCGCACTAGTGCAGAGTTATCTCAAAGAAAGGGGCCACGGTGTTTCTGTATCTCTATTATGTTGGTGCGGCTTCGGAACTTTTAAATATCTCGATATATCTCGAAAACTACGCTTCTGATCAAAAAATATCATACAACATAAATTGTAGGAAACATAATTCTCTACAAAAAAGGTCTCTTAACATTTTGCCATAGGTCGCTTCGTTTCCGAGATATTTGCAGATATATCTCAAGGGAAGGGGCCTGACGGACATATTTCGAGATATTTCTTCTTCTTGTTGTTCTTCTTCTGCACAGCTAAGCTGGAAGTGGCATTTACAGCTCGCAATAGTGCAGAGTTATCTCAAAGAAAGGGGCCACGGCGTTTCTGTATCTCTACTATGTTGGTGCGGCTTCGGAACTTTTAAATATCTTGATATATCTCGAGAACTACGCATCTGATCAAAAAATATCATAGAACATAAAAAGTAGGAAACTTAATTCTCTACAAAAAAGGTCTCTTAACATTTTGCCATAGCTCGCTTCGTTTCCGAGATATTTGCAGATTTATCTCAAGGGAAGGGGCCTGACGGACATATTTCGAGATATTTCTTCGTCTTGTTGTTCTTCTTCTGCACAGCTAAGCTGGAAGTGGCATTTGCGGCTCGCACTAGTGCAGAGTTATCTCAAAGAAAGGGGCAACGGTGTTTCTGTATCTCTATTTTGTTGGTGCGGCTTCGGAACTTTTAAATATCTTGATATATCTCGAGAACTACGCATCTGATCAAAAAATATCATAGAACATAAAAAGTAGGAAACTTGATTCTCTACAAAAAAGGTCTCTTAACATTTTGCCATAGCTCGCTTCGTTTCCGAGATATTTGCAGATTTATCTCAAGGGAAGGGGCCTGACGGACATATTTCGAGATATTTCTTCTTCTTGTTGTTCTTCTTCTGCACAGCTAAGCTGGAAGTGGCATTTGCGGCTCGCACTAGTGCAGAGTTATCTCAAAGAAAGGGGCCACGGTGTTTCTGTATCTCTATTATGTTGGTGCGGCTTCGGAACTTTTAAATATCTCGATATATCTCGAAAACTACGCTTCTGATCAAAAAATATCATAGAGCATAAATTGTAGGAAACAGAATTCTCTACAAAAAAGGTCTCTTAACATTTTGCCATAGCTCGCTTCGTTTCCGAGATATTTGCAGATTTATCTCAAGGGAAGGGGCCTAACGGACATATTTCGAGATATTTCTTCTTCTTGTTGTTCTTCTTCTGCACAGCTAAACTGGAAGTGGCATTTCCAGCTCGCAATAGTGCAGAGTTATCTCAAAGAGAGGGGCCACGGTGTTTCTGTATCTCTATTATGTTGGTGCGGCTTCGGAACTTTTAAATATCTTGATATATCTCGAGAACTACGCATCTGATCAAAAAATATCATAGAAGATAAAAAGTAGGAAGCTTAATTCTCTACAAAAAAGGTCTCTTAACATTTTGCCATAGCTCGCTTCGTTTCCGAGATATTTGCAGATTTATCTCAAGGGAAGGGGCCTGACGGACATATTTCGAGATATTTCTTCTTCTTGTTGTTCTTCTTCTGCACAGCTAAGCTGGAAGTGGCATTTGCGGCTCGCACTAGTGCAGAGTTATCTCAAAGAAAGGGGCCACGGTGTTTCTGTATCCCTATTATGTTGGTGCGGCTTCGGAACTTTTAAATATCTCGATGTATCTCGAAAACTACGCTTCTGATCAAAAAATATCATAGAACATAAATTGTAGGAAACATAATTCTCTACAAAAAAGGTCTCTTAACATTTTGCCATAGCTCGCTTCGTTTCCGAGATATTTGCAGATATATCTCAAGGGAAGGGGCCTGACGGACATATTTCGAGATATTTCTTCTTCTTGTTGTTCTTCTTCTGCACAGCTAAGCTGGAAGTGGCATTTGCGGCTCGCACTAGTGCAGAGTTATCTCAAAGAAAGGGGCCACGCTGTTTCTGTATCTCTATTATGTTGGTGCGGCTTCGGAACTTTTAAATATCTCGATGTATCTCGAAAACTACGCTTCTGATCAAAAAATATCATAGAACATAAAAAGTAGGAAACTTAATTCTCTACAAAAAAGGTCTCTTAACATTTTGCCATAGCTCGCTTCGTTTCCGAGATATTTGCAGATTTATCTCAAGGGAAGGGGCCTGACGGACATATTTCGAGATATTTCTTCTTCTTGTTGTTTTCTTCTGCACAGCTAAGCTGGAAGTGGCATTTGCGGCTCGCACTAGTGCAGAGTTATGTCAAAGAAAGGGGCCACGGTGTTTCTGTATCTCTATTATGTTGGTGCGGCTTCGGAACTTTCAAATATCTCGATACATCTCGAAAACTACGCTTCTGATCAAAAAATATCATAGAGCATAAATTGTAGGAAACAGAATTCTCTACAAAAAAGGTCTCTTAACATTTTGCCATAGCTCGCTTCGTTTCCGAGATATTTGCAGATATATCTCAAGGGAAGGGGCCTGACGGACATATTTCGAGATATTTCTTCTTCTTGTTGTTCTTCATCTGCACAGCTAAGCTGGAAGTGGCATTTGCGGCTCGCACTAGTGCAGAGTTATCTCAAAGAAAGGGGCCACGGTGTTTCTGTATCTCTATTATGTTGGTGCGGCTTCGGAACTTTTAAATATCTCGATATATCTCGAAAACTACGCTTCTGATCAAAAAATATTATACAACATAAATTGTAGGAAACATAATTCTCTACAAAAAAGGTCTCTTAACATTTTGCCATAGCTCTCTTCGTTTCCGAGATATTTGCAGATTTATCTCAAGGGAAGGGGCCTGACGGACATATTTCGAGATATTTCTTCTTCTTGTTGTTCTTCTTCTGCACAGCTAAGCTGGAAGTGGCATTTACAGCTCGCAATAGTGCAGAGTTATCTCAAAGAAAGGGGCCACGGTGTTTCTGTATCTCTATTATGTTGGTGCGGCTTCGGAGCTTTTAAATATCTTGATATATCTCGAGAACTACGCATCTGATCAAAAAATATCATAGAACATAAATTGTAGGAAACATAATTCTCTACAAAAAAGGTCTCTTAACATTTTGTCATAGCTCGCTTCGTTTCCGAGATATTTGCAGATATATCTCAAGGGAAGGGGCCTGACGGACATATTTCGAGATGTTTCTTCTTCTTGTTGTTCTTCTTCTGCACAGCTAAGCTGGAAGTGGCATTTACAGCTCGCAATAGTGCAGAGTTATCTCAAAGAAAGGGGCCACGGTGTTCCTGTATCTCTATTATGTTGGTGCGGCTTCGGAACTTTTAAATATCTTGATATATCTCGAGAACTACGCATCTGATCAAAAAATATCATAGAAGATAAAAAGTAGGAAACTTAATTCTCTACAAAAAAGGTCTCTTAACATTTTGCCATAGCTCGCTTCGTTTCCGAGATATTTGCAGATTTATCTCAAGGGAAGGGGCCTGACGGACATATTTCGAGATATTTCTTCTTCTTGTTGTTCTTCTTCTGCACAGCTAAGCTGGAAGTGGCATTTGCGGCTCGCACTAGTGCAGAGTTATCTCAAAGAAAGGGGCCACGGTGTTTCTGTATCCCTATTATGTTGGTGCGGCTTCTGAACTTTTAAATATCTCGATATATCTCGAAAACTACGCTTCTGACCAAAAAATATCATAGAACATAAATTGTAGGAAACATAATTCTCTACAAAAAACGTCTCTTAACATTTTGCCATAGCTCGCTTCGTTTCCGAGATATTTGCAGATTCAGCTCAAAGGAACTGGCCTGACGGACATATTTCGAGATATTTCTTCTTCTTGTTGTTCTTCCTCTGCACAGCTAAGCTGGAAGTGGCATTTGCGGCTCGCACTAGTGCAGAGTTATCTCAAAGAAAGGGGCCACGGTGTTTCTGTATCCCTATTATGTTGGTGCGGCTTCGGAACTTTTAAATATCTCGATATATCTCGAAAACTACGCTTCTGATCAAAAAATATCATAGAACATAAATTGTAGGAAACATAATTCTCTACAAAAAACATCTCTTAACATTTTGCCATAGCTCGCTTCGTTTCCGAGAGATTTGCCGATTCAGCTCAAAGGAACTGGCCTGACGGACATATTTCGAGATATTTCTTCTTCTTGTTGTTCTTCCTCTGCACAGCTAAGCTGGAAGTGGCATTTGCAGCTCGCAATAGTGCAGAGTTATCTCAAAGAAAGGGGCCACGGTGTTTCTGTATCCCTATTATGTTGGTGCGGCTTCTGAACTTTTAAATATCTCGATATATCTCGAAAACTACGCTTCTGACCAAAAAATATCATAGAACATAAATTGTAGGAAACATAATTCTCTACAAAAAACGTCTCTTAACATTTTGCCATAGCTCGCTTCGTTTCCGAGATATTTGCAGATTCAGCTCAAAGGAACTGGCCTGACGGACATATTTCGAGATATTTCTTCTTCTTGTTGTTCTTCCTCTGCACAGCTAAGCTGGAAGTGGCATTTGCGGCTCGCACTAGTGCAGAGTTATCTCAAAGGAAGGGGCCACGGTGTTTCTGTATCCCTATTATGTTGGTGCGGCTTCGGAACTTTTAAATATCTCGATATATCTCGAAAACTACGCTTCTGATCAAAAAATATCATAGAACATAAATTGTAGGAAACATAATTCTCTACAAAAAAGGTCTCTTAACATTTTGCCATAGCTCGCTTCGTTTCCGAGATATTTGCAGATTTATCTCAAGGGAAGGGGCCTGACGGACATATTTCGAGATATTTCTTCTTCTTGTTGTTTTCTTCTGCACAGCTAAGCTGGAAGTGGCATTTGCGGCTCGCACTAGTGCAGAGTTATCTCAAAGAAAGGGGCCACGGTGTTTCTGTATCTCTATTATGTTGGTGCGGCTTCGGAACTTTCAAATATCTCGATACATCTCGAAAACTACGCTTCTGATCAAAAAATATCATAGAGCATAAATTGTAGGAAACAGAATTCTCTACAAAAAAGCTCTCTTAACATTTTGCCATAGCTCGCTTCGTTTCCGAGATATTTGCAGATATATCTCAAGGGAAGGGGCCTGACGGACATATTTCGAGATATTTCTTCTTCTTGTTGTTCTTCTTCTGCACAGCTAAGCTGGAAGTGGCATTTGCGGCTCGCACTAGTGCAGAGTTATCTCAAAGAAAGGGGCCACGGTGTTTCTGTATCTCTATTATGTTGGTGCGGCTTCGGAACTGTTAAATATCTCGATATATCTCGAAAACTACGCTTCTGATCAAAAAATATCATACAACATAAATTGTAGGAAACATAATTCTCTACAAAAAAGGTCTCTTAACATTTTGCCATAGCTCGCTTGGTTTCCGAGATATTTGCAGATATATCTCAAGGGAAGGGGCCTAACGGACATATTTCGAGATATTTCATCTTCTTGTTGTTCTTCTTCTGCACAGCTAAACTGGAAGTGGCATTTGCAGCTCGCACTAGTGCAGAGTTATCTCAACGAAAGGGGCCACGGTGTTTCTGTATCTCTATTATGTTGGTGCGGCTTCGGAACTTTTAAATATCTCGATATATCTCGAAAACTACGCTTCTGATCAAAAAATATCATAGAGCATAAATTGTAGGAAACAGAATTCTCTACAAAAAAGGTCTCTTAACATTTTGCCATAGCTCGCTTCGTTTCCGAGATATTTGCAGATTTATCTCAAGGGAAGGGGCCTAACGGACATATTTCGAGATATTTCTTCTTCTTGTTGTTCTTCTTCTGCACAGCTAAACTGGAAGTGGCATTTCCAGCTCGCAATAGTGCAGAGTTATCTCAAAGAGAGGGGCCACGGTGTTTCTGTATCTCTATTATGTTGGTGCGGCTTCGGAACTTTTAAATATCTTGATATATCTCGAGAACTACGCATCTGATCAAAAAATATCATAGAAGATAAAAAGTAGGAAGCTTAATTCTCTACAAAAAAGGTCTCTTAACATTTTGCCATAGCTCGCTTCGTTTCCGAGATATTTGCAGATTTATCTCAAGGGAAGGGGCCTGACGGACATATTTCGAGATATTTCTTCTTCTTGTTGTTCTTCTTCTGCACAGCTAAGCTGGAAGTGGCATTTGCGGCTCGCACTAGTGCAGAGTTATCTCAAAGAAAGGGGCCACGGTGTTTCTGTATCCCTATTATGTTGGTGCGGCTTCGGAACTTTTAAATATCTCGATGTATCTCGAAAACTACGCTTCTGATCAAAAAATATCATAGAACATAAATTGTAGGAAACATAATTCTCTACAAAAAAGGTCTCTTAACATTTTGCCATAGCTCGCTTCGTTTCCGAGATATTTGCAGATATATCTCAAGGGAAGGGGCCTGACGGACATATTTCGAGATATTTCTTCTTCTTGTTGTTCTTCTTCTGCACAGCTAAGCTGGAAGTGGCATTTGCGGCTCGCACTAGTGCAGAGTTATCTCAAAGAAAGGGGCCACGCTGTTTCTGTATCTCTATTATGTTGGTGCGGCTTCGGAACTTTTAAATATCTCGATGTATCTCGAAAACTACGCTTCTGATCAAAAAATATCATAGAACATAAATTGTAGGAAACATAATTCTCTATAAAAAACGTCTCTTAACATTTTGCCATAGCTCGCTTCGTTTCCGAGATATTTGCAGATTCATCTCAAAGGAACTGGCCTGACGGACATATTTCGAGATATTTCTTCTTCTTGTTGTTCTTCCTCTGCACAGCTAAGCTGGAAGTGGCATTTGCAGCTCGCAATAGTGCAGAGTTATCTCAAAGAAAGGGGCCACGGCGTTTCTGTATCTCTACTATGTTGGTGCGGCTTCGGAACTTTTAAATATCCTGATATATCTCGAGAACTACGCATCTGATCAAAAAATATCATAGAACATAAAAAGTAGGAAACTTATTTCTCTACAAAAAAGGTCTCTTAACATTTTGCCATAGCTCGCTTCGTTTCCGAGATATTTGCAGATTTATCTCAAGGGAAGGGGCCTGACGGACATATTTCGAGATATTTCTTCTTCTTGTTGTTCTTCTTCTGCACAGCTAAGCTGGAAGTGGCATTTGCGGCTCGCACTAGTGCAGAGTTATCTCAAAGAAAGGGGCAACGGTGTTTCTGTATCTCTATTTTGTTGGTGCGGCTTCGGAACTTTTAAATATCTTGATATATCTCGAGAACTACGCATCTGATCAAAAAATATCATAGAACATAAAAAGTAGGAAACTTAATTCTCTACAAAAAAGGTCTCTTAACATTTTGCCATAGCTCGCTTCGTTTCCGAGATATTTGCAGATTTATCTCAAGGGAAGGGGCCTGACGGACATATTTCGAGATATTTCTTCTTCTTGTTGTTTTCTTCTGCACAGCTAAGCTGGAAGTGGCATTTGCGGCTCGCACTAGTGCAGAGTTATCTCAAAGAAAGGGGCCACGGTGTTTCTGTATCTCTATTATGTTGGTGCGGCTTCGGAACTTTCAAATATCTCGATACATCTCGAAAACTACGCTTCTGATCAAAAAATATCATAGAGCATAAATTGTAGGAAACAGAATTCTCTACAAAAAAGGTCTCTTAACATTTTGCCATAGCTCGCTTCGTTTCCGAGATATTTGCAGATATATCTCAAGGGAAGGGGCCTGACGGACATATTTCGAGATATTTCTTCTTCTTGTTGTTCTTCATCTGCACAGCTAAGCTGGAAGTGGCATTTGCGGCTCGCACTAGTGCAGAGTTATCTCAAAGAAAGGGGCCACGGTGTTTCTGTATCTCTATTATGTTGGTGCGGCTTCGGAGCTTTTAAATATCTTGATATATCTCGAGAACTACGCATCTGATCAAAAAATATCATAGAACATAAATTGTAGGAAACATAATTCTCTACAAAAAAGGTCTCTTAACATTTTGTCATAGCTCGCTTCCTTTCCGAGATATTTGCAGATATATCTCAAGGGAAGGGGCCTGACGGACATATTTCGAGATGTTTCTTCTTCTTGTTGTTCTTCTTCTGCACAGCTAAGCTGGAAGTGGCATTTACAGCTCGCAATAGTGCAGAGTTATCTCAAAGAAAGGGGCCACGGTGTTTCTGTATCTCTATTATGTTGGTGCGGCTTCGGAACTTTTAAATATCTTGATATATCTCGAGAACTACGCATCAGATAAAAAAATATCATAGAACATAAAAAGTAGGAAACTTAATTCTCTACAAAAAAGGTCTCTTAACGTTTTGCCATAGCCCTCTTCGTTTCCGAGATATTTGCAGATTTATCTCAAGGGAAGGGGCCTGACGGACATTAATCGAGATATTTCTTCTTCTTGATGTTCTTCTTCTGCACAGCTAAGCTGGAAGTGGCATTTGCAGCTCGCAATAGTGCAGAGTTATCTCAAAGAAAGGGGCCACGGTGTTTCTGTATCTCTATTATGTTGGTGCGGCTTTGGAACTTTTAAATATCTTGATATATCTCGAGAACTACGCATCTGATCAAAGAATATCATAGAACATAAATTGTAGGAAACATAATTCTCTACAAAAAAGGTCTCTTAACATTTTGCCATAGCTCGCTTCGTTTCCGAGATATTTGCAGATATATCTCAAGGGAAGGGGCCTGACGGACATATTTCGAGATATTTCTTCTTCTTGTTGTTCTTCCTCTGCACAGCTAAGCTGGAAGTGGCATTTGCAGCTCGCAATAGTGCAGAGTTATCTCAAAGAAAGGGGCCACGGTGTTTCTGTATCTCTATTATGTTGGTGCGGCTTCGGAACTTTTAAATATCTCGATATATCTCGAAAACTACGCTTCTGATCAAAAAATATCATAGAACATAAATTGTAGGAAACATAATTCTCTACAAAAAAGGTCTCTTAACATTTTGTCATAGCTCGCTTCGTTTCCGAGATATTTGCAGATATATCTCAAGGGAAGGGGCCTAACGGACATATTTCGAGATATTTCTTCTTCTTGTTGTTCTTCTTCTGCACAGCTAAGCTGGAAGTGGCATTTGCGGCTCGCACTAGTGCAGAGTTATCTCAAAGAAAGGGACCACGGTGTTTCTGTATCCCTATTATGTTGGTGCGTCTTCGGAACTTTTAAATATCTCGATATATCTCGAAAACTACGCTTCTGATCCAAAAATATCATAGAACTTAAATTGTAGGAACCATAATTCTCTACAAAAAACGTCTCTTAACATTTTGCCATAGCTCGCTTCGTTTCCGAGATATTTGCCGATTCAGCTCAAAGGAACTGGCCTGACGGACATATTTCGAGATATTTCTTCTTCTTGTTGTTCTTCCTCTGCACAGCTAAGCTGGAAGTGGCATTTGCAGCTCGCAATAGTGCAGAGTTATCTCAAAGAAAGGGGCCACGGTGTTTCTGTATCTCTATTATGTTGGTGCGGCTTCGGAACTTTTAAATATCTTGATATATCTCGAGAACTACGCATCTGATCAAAAATTATCATAGAACATAAAAAGTAGGAAACTTAATTCTCTACAAAAAAGGTCTCTTAACATTTTGCCATAGCTCGCTTCGTTTCCGAGATATTTGCAGATGTATCTCAAGGGAAGGGGCCTGACGGACATATTTCGAGATATTTCTTCTTCTTGTTGTTCTTCTTCTGCACAGCTAAGCTGGAAGTGGCATTTGCGGCTCGCACTAGCGCAGAGTTATCTCAAAGAAAGGGGCCACGGTGTTTCTGTATCTCTATTATGTTGGTGCGGCTTCGGAACTTTTAAATATCTCGATATATCTCGAAAACTACGCTTCTGATCAAAAAATATCATAGAACATAAATTGTAGGAAACGTAATTCTCTACAAAAAAGGTCTCTTAACATTTTGCCATAGCTAGCTTCCTTTCCGAGATATTTGCAGATATATCTCTCGGGAAGGGGCCTGACGGACATATTTCGAGATATTTCTTCTTCTTGATGTTCTTCTTCTGCACAGCTAAGCTGGAAGTGGCATTTGCGGCTCGCACTAGAGCAGAGTTATCTCAAAGAAAGGGGCCACGGTGTTTCTGTATCCCTATTATGTTGGTGCGGCTTCGGAACTTTTAAATATCTCGATATATCTCGAAAACTACGCTTCTGATCAAAAAATATCATAGAACATAAATTGTAGGAAACATAATCCTCTACAAAAAACGTCTCTTAACATTTTGCCATAGCTCGCTTCGTTTCCGAGATATTTGCAGATTCAGCTCAAAGGAACTGGCCTGACGGACATATTTCGAGATATTTCTTCTTCTTGTTGTTCTTCTTCTGCACAGCTAAACTGGAAGTGGCATTTCCAGCTCGCAATAGTGCAGAGTTATCTCAAAGAGAGGGGCCACGGTGTTTCTGTATCTCTATTATGTTGGTGCGGCTTCGGAACTTTTAAATATCTTGATATATCTCGAGAACTACGCATCTGATCAAAAAATATCATAGAACATAAAAAGTAGGAAACTTAATTCTCTACAAAAAAGGTCTCTTAACATTTTGCCATAGCTCGCTTCGTTTCCGAGATATTTGCAGATTTATCTCAAGGGAAGGGGCCTGACGGACATACTTCGAGATATTTCTTCTTCTTGTTGTTCTTCTTCTGCACAGCTAAGCTGGAAGTGGCATTTGCGGCTCGCACTAGTGCAGAGTTATCTCAAAGAAAGGGGCCACGGTGTTTCTGTATCTCTATTATGTTGGTGCGGCTTCGGAACTTTTAAATATCTCGATATATCTCGAAAACTACGCTTCTGATCAAAAAATATCATAGAACATAAATTGTAGGAAACATAATTCTCTACAAAAAACGTCTCTTAACATTTTGCCATAGCTCGCTTCGTTTCCGAGATATTTGCAGATTCAGCTCAAAGGAACGGGCCTGACGGACATATTTCGAGATATTTCTTCTTCTTGTTGTTATTCTTCTGCACAGCTAAGCTGGAAGTGGCATTTGCAGCTCGCAATAGTGCAGAGTTATCTCAAAGAAAGGGGCCACGGTGTTTCTGTATCTCTATTATGTTGGTGCGGCTTCGGAACTTTTAAATATCTCGATATATCTCGAAAACTACGCTTCTGATCAAAAAATATCATAGAACATAAATTGTAGGAAACATAATTCGCTACAAAAAAGGTCTCTCAAGATTTTGCCATAGCTCGCTTCGTTTCCGAGATATTTGCAGATATATCTCAAGGGCAGGGGTCTAACGGACATATTTCGAGATATTTCTTCTTCTTGTTGTTCTTCTTCTGCACAGCTAAACTGGAAGTGGCATTTCCAGCTCGCAATAGTGCAGAGTTATCTCAAAGAGAGGGGCCACGGTGTTTCTGTATCTCTATTATGTTGGTGCGGCTTCGGAACTTTTAAATATCTTGATATATCTCGAGAACTACGCATCTGATCAAAAAATATCATAGAACATAAAAAGTAGGAAACTTAATTCTCTACAAAAATGGTCTCTTAACATTTTGCCATAGCTCGCTTCGTTTCCGAGATATTTGCAGATTTATCTCAAGGGAAGGGGCCTAACGGACATATTTCGAGATATTTCTTCTTCTTGTTGTTCTTCTTCTGCACAGCTAAGCTGGAAGTGGCATTTGCGGCTCGCACTATTGCAGAGTTATCTCAAAGAAAGGGGCCACGGTGTTTCTGTATCTCTATTATGTTGGTGCGGCTTCGGAACTTTTAAATATCTTGATATATCTCGAGAACTACGCATCTGATCAAAAAATATCATAGAACATAAAAAGTAGGAAACTTAATTCTCTACAAAAAAGGTCTCTTAACATTTTGCCATAGCTCGCTTCGTTTCCGAGATATTTGCAGATTTATCTCAAGGGAAGGGGCCTAACGGACATATTTCGAGATATTTCATCTTCTTGTTGTTCTTCTTCTGCACAGCTAAACTGGAAGTGGCATTTCCAGCTCGCAATAGTGCAGAGTTATCTCAAACAAAGGAGCCACGGTGTTTCTGTATCTCTATTATGTTGGTGCGGCTTCGGAACTTTTAAATATCTTGATATATCTCGAGAACTACGCATCTGATCAAAAAATATCATAGAACATAAAAAGTAGGAAACTTAATTCTCTACAAAAAAGGTCTCTTAACATTTTGCCATACCTCGCTTCGTTTCCGAGATATTTGCAGATTTATCTCAAGGGAAGGGGCCTAACGGACATATTTCGAGATATTTCTTCTTCTTGTTGTTCTTCTTCTGCACAGCTAAGCTCGGGGCATTTGCGGCTCGCACTATTGCAGAGTTATCTCAAAGAAAGGGGCCACGGTGTTTCTGTATCTCTATTATGTTGGTGCGGCTTCGGAACTTTTAAATATCTTGATATATCTCGAGAACTACGCGTCTGATCAAAAAATAAAAAGTAGGAAACATAATTCCTTACAAAAAAGGTCTCTTAACATTTTGCCATAGCTCGCTTCTTTTCCGAGATATTTGCAGATTTATCTCAAGGGAAGGGGCCTGACGGACATATTTCGAGATACTTCTTCTTCTTGTTGTTCTTCTTCTGCACAGCTAAGCTGGAAGTGGCATTTGCGGCTCGCACTATTGCAGAGTTATCTCAAAGAAAGGGGCCACGGTGTTTCTGTATCTCTATTATGTTGGTGCGGCTTCGGAACTTTTAAATATCTTGATATATCTCGAGAACTACGCATCTGATCAAAAAATATCATAGAACATAAAAAGTAGGAAACTTAATTCTCTACAAAAAAGGTCTCTGAACATTTTGCCATACCTCGCTTCGTTTCCGAGATATTTGCAGATTTATCTCAAGGGAAGGGGCCTGACGGACATATTTCGAGATATTTCTTCTTCTTGTTGTTCTTCTTCTGCACAGCTAAGCTGGAAGTGGCATTTGCGGCTCGCACTAGTGCAGAGTTATCTCAAAGAAAGGGGCCACGGTGTTTCTGTATCTCTATTATGTTGGTGCGGCTTCGGAACTTTTAAATATCTCGATATATCTCGAAAACTACGCTTCTGATCAAAAAATATCATAGAACATAAATTGTAGGAAACATAATTCTCTACAAAAAAGTTCTCTCAACATTTTGCCATAGCTCGCTTCGTTTCCGAGATATTTGCAGACATATCTCAAGGGCAGGGGCCTGACGGACATATTTCGAGATATTTCTTCTTCTTGTTGTTCTTCTTCTGCACAGCTAAGCTGGAAGTGGCATTTACAGCTCGCAATAGTGCAGAGTTATCTCAAAGAAAGGGGCCACGGTGTTTCTGTATCTCTATTATGTTGGTGCGGCTTCGTAACTTTTAAATATCTTGATATATCTCGAGAACTGCGCATCTGATCAAAAAATATCATATAACATGAAAAGTAGGAAACTTAATTCTCTACAAAAAAGGTCTCTTAACATTTTGCCATAGCTCGCTTCGTTTCCGAGATATTTGCAGATTTATCTCAAGGGAAGGGGCCTAACGGACATATTTCGAGATATTTCTTCTTCTTGTTGTTCTTCTTCTGCACAGCTAAGCTGGAAGTGGCATTTGCGGCTCGCACTATTGCAGAGTTATCTCAAAGAAAGGGGCCACGGTGTTTCTGTATCTCTATTATGTTGGTGCGGCTTCGGAACTTTTAAATATCTTGATATATCTCGAGAACTACGCATCTGATCAAAAAATATCATAGAACATAAAAAGTAGGAAACTTAATTCTCTACAAAAAAGGTCTCTTAACATTTTGCCATACCTCGCTTCGTTTCCGAGATATTTGCAGATTTATCTCAAGGGAAGGGGCCTAACGGACATATTTCGAGATATTTCTTCTTCTTGTTGTTCTTCTTCTGCACAGCTAAGCTGGAAGTGGCATTTGCGGCTCGCACTATTGCAGAGTTATCTCAAAGAAAGGGGCCACGGTGTTTCTGTATCTCTATTATGTTGGTGCGGCTTCGGAACTTTTAAATATCTTGATATATCTCGAGAACTACGCGTCTGATCAAAAAATATCATAGAACATAAAAAGTAGGAAACATAATTACTTACAAAAAAGGTCTCTTAACATTTTGCCATAGCTCGCTTCTTTTCCGAGATATTTGCAGATTTATCTCAAGGGAAGGGGCCTGACGGACATATTTCGAGATATTTCTTCTTCTTGTTGTTCTTCTTCTGCACAGCTAAGCTGGAAGTGGCATTTGCGGCTCGCACTATTGCAGAGTTATCTCAAAGAAAGGGGCCACGGTGTTTCTGTATCTCTATTATGTTGGTGCGGCTTCGGAACTTTTAAATATCTTGATATATCTCGAGAACTACGCATCTGATCAAAAAATATCATAGAACATAAAAAGTAGGAAACTTAATTCTCTACAAAAAAGGTCTCTTAACATTTTGCCATACCTCGCTTCGTTTCCGAGATATTTGCAGATTTATCTCAAGGGAAGGGGCCTGACGGACATATTTCGAGATATTTCTTCTTCTTGTTGTTCTTCTTCTGCACAGCTAAGCTGGAAGTGGCATTTGCGGCTCGCACTAGTGCAGAGTTATCTCAAAGAAAGGGGCCACGGTGTTTCTGTATCTCTATTATGTTGGTGCGGCTTCGGAACTTTTAAATATCTTGATATATCTCGAGAACTACGCATCTGATCAAAAAATATCATAGAACATAAAAAGTAGGAAACTTAATTCTCTACAAAAAAGGTCTCTTAACATTTTGCCATAGCTCGCTTCGTTTCCGAGATATTTGCAGATTTATCTCAAGGGAAGGGGCCTGACGGACATATTTCGAGATATTTCTTCTTCTTGTTGTTCTTCTTCTGCACAGCTAAGCTGGAAGTGGCATTTGCGGCTCGCACTATTGCAGAGTTATCTCAAAGAAAGGGGCCACGGTGTTTCTGTATCTCTATTATGTTGGTGCGGCTTCGGAACTTTTAAATATCTCGATATATCTCGAAAACTACGCTTCTGATCAAAAAATATCATAGAACATAAATTGTAGGAAACATAATTCTCTACAAAAAAGGTCTCTCAAATTTTTGCCATAGCTCGCTTCGTTTCCGAGATATTTGCAGATTTATCTCAAGGGAAGGGGCCTGTCGGACATATTTCGAGATATTTCTTCTTCTTGTTGTTCTTCTTCTGCACAGCTAAGCTGGAAGTGGCATTTGCGGCTCGCACTAGTGCAGAGTTATCTCAAAGAAAGGGGCCACGGTGTTTCGGTATCTCTATTATGTTGGTGCGGCTTCGGAACTTTTAAATATCTCGATATATCTCGAAAACTACGCTTCTGATCGAAAAATATCATAGAACATAAATTGTAGGAAACATAATTCTCTACAAAAAACGTCTCCTAACATTTTGCCATAGCTCGCTTCGTTTCCGAGATATTTGCAGATTCAGCTCAAAGGAACGGGCCTGACGGACATATTTCGAGATACTTCTTTTTCTTGTTGTTCTTCCTCTGCACAGCTAAGCTGGAAGTGGCATTTGCAGCTCGCAATAGTGCAGAGTTATCTCAAAGAAAGGGGCCACGGTGTTTCTGTATCTCTATTATGTTGGTGCGGCTTCGGAACTTTTAAATATTTCGATATATCTCGAAAACTACGCTTCTGATCAAAAAATGTCATAGAACATAAATGGTAGGAAACATAATTCTCTACAAAGAACGTCTCTTAACATTTTGCCATAGCTCGCTTCGTTTCCGAGATATTTGCAGATTCAGCTCAAAGGAACGGGCCTGACGGACATATTTCGAGATACTTCTTTTTCTTGTTGTTCTTCCTCTGCACAGCTAAGCTGGAAGTGGCATTTGCAGCTCGCAATAGTGCAGAGTTATCTCAAAGAAAGGGGCCACGGTGTTTCTGTATCTCTATTATGTTGGTGCGGCTTCGGAACTTTTAAATATTTCGATATATCTCGAAAACTACGCTTCTGATCAAAAAATGTCATAGAACATAAATGGTAGGAAACATAATTCTCTACAAAAAAGGTCTCTTAACATTTTGCCATAGCTCGCTTCGTTTCCGAGATATTTGCAGATTTATCTCAAGGGAAGGGGCCTAACGGACATATTTCGAGATATTTCTTCTTCTTGTTGTTCTTCTTCTGCACAGCTAAACTGGAAGTGGCATTTCCAGCTCGCAATAGTGCAGAGTTATCTCAAAGAGAGGGGCCACGGTGTTTCTGTATCTCTATTATGTTGGTGCGGCTTCGGAACTTTTAAATATCTTGATATATCTCGAGAGCTACGCGTCTGATCAAAAAATATCATAGAACATAAAAAGTAGGAAACATAATTCTCTACAAAAAAGGTCTCTTAACATTTTGCCATAGCTCGCTTCGTTTCCGAGATATTTGCAGATTTATCTCAAGGGAAGGGGCCTAACGGACATATTTCGAGATATTTCTTCTTCTTGTTGTTCTTCTTCTGCACAGCTAAACTGGAAGTGGCATTTCCAGCTCGCAATAGTACAGAGTTATCTCAAAGAAAGGGGCCACGGTGTTTCTGTATCTCTATTATGTTGGTGCGGCTTCGGAACTTTTAAATATCTTGATATATCTCGAGAACTACGCATCTGATCAAAAAATATCATAGAACATAAAAAGTAGGAAACTTAATTCTCTACAAAAAAGGTCTCTTAACATTTTGCCATAGCTCTCTTCGTTTCCGAGATATTTGCAGATTTATCTCAAGGGAAGGGGCCTGACGGACACATTTCGAGATATTTCTTCTTCTTGTTGTTCTTCTTCTGCACAGCTAAGCTGGAAGTGGCATTTCCAGCTCGCAATAGTGCAGAGTTATCTGAAAGAAAGGGGCCACGGTGTTTCTATATCTCTATTATGTTGGTGCGGCTTCGGAGCTTTTAAATATCTTGATATATCTCGAAAACTACGCTTCTGATCAAAAAATATCATAGAACATAAATTGTAGGAAACATAATTCTCTACAAAAAAGGTCTCTTAACATTTTGCCATAGCTCGCTTCGCTTCCGAGATATATGCAGATTTATCTCAAGGGAAGGGGCCTGACGGACATATTTCGAGATATTTCTTCTTCTTGTTGTTCTTCTTCTGCACAGCTAAGCTGGAAGTGGCATTTGCAGCTCGCAATAGTGCAGAGTTATCTCAAAGAAAGGGGCCACGGTGTTTCTGTATCTCTATTATGTTGGTGCGGCTTCGGAACTTTTAAATATCTTGATATATCTCGAGAACTACGCATCTGATCAAATAATATCATAGAACATAAAAAGTAGGAAACTTAATTCTCCACAAATAAGGTCTGTTAACATTTTGCCATAGCTCGCTTCGTTTCCGAGATATTTGCAGATTTATCTCAAGGGAAGGGGCCTGACGGACACATTTCGAGATATTTCTTCTTCTTGTTGGTCTTCTTCTGCACAGCTAAGCTGGAAGTGGCATTTGCAGCTCGCAATAGTGCAGAGTTATCCCAAAGAAAGGGGCCACGGTGTTTCTGTATCTATTACGTTGGTGCGGCTTCGGAACTTTCAAATATCTTGATATATCTCGAGAACTACGCATCTGATCAAAAAATATCATAGAACATAAAAAGTAGGAAACTTAATTCTCTACAAAAAAGGTCTCTTAACATTTTGCCATAGCTCGCTTCGTTTCCGAGATATTTGCATATTTATCTCAAGGGAAGGGGCCTGACGGACATATTTCGAGATATTTCTTCTTCTTGTTGTTCTTCTTCTGCACAGCTAAGCTGGAAGTGGCATTTGCGGCTCGCACTAGTGCAGAGTTATCTCAAAGAAAGGGGCCACGGTGTTTCTGTATCTCTATTATGTTGGTGCGGCTTCGGAACTTTTAAATATCTTGATATATCTCGAGAACTACGCGTCTGATCAAAAAATATCATAGAACATAAAAAGTAGGAAACATAATTCTCTACAAAAAAGCTCTCTTAACATTTTGCCATAGCTCGCTTCGTTTCCGAGATATTTGCAGATTTATCTCAAGGGAAGGGGCCTGACGGACATATTTCGAGAAGTTTCTTCTTCTTGTTGTTCTTCTTCTGCACAGCTAAGCTGGAAGTGGCATTTGCGGCTCGCACTAGTGCACAGTTATCTCAAAGAAAGGGGCCACGGTGTTTCTGTATCCCTATTATGTTGGTGCGGCTTCGGAACTTTTAAATATCTCGATATATCTCGAAAACTACGCTTCTGATCAAAAAATATCATAGAACATAAATTGTACGAAACATAATTCTCTACAAAAAAGGTCTCTTAACATTTTGCCATAGCTCGCTTCGTTTCCGAGATATTTGCAGATTTATCTCAAGGGATGGGGCCTAACGGACATATTTCGAGATATTTCTTCTTCTTGTTGTTCTTCTTCTGCACAGCTGAACTGGAAGTGGCATTTCCAGCTCGCAATAGTGCAGAGTTATCTCAAAGAGAGGGGCCACGGTGTTTCTGTATCTCTATTATGTTGGTGCGGCTTCGGAACTTTTAAATATCTTGATATATCTCGAGAGCAACGCGTCTGATCAAAAAATATCATAGAACATAAAAAGTAGGAAACATAATTCTCTACAAAAAAGGTCTCTTAACATTTTGCCATAGCTCGCTTCGTTTCCGAGATATTTGCAGATTCAGCTCAAAGGAACTGGCCTGACGGACATGTTTCGAGATATTTCTTCTTCTTGTTGTTCTTCCTCTGCACAGCTAAGCTGGAAGTGGCATTTGCAGCTCGCAATAGTGCAGAGTTATCTCAAAGAGAGGGGCCACGGTGTTTCTGTATCTCTATTATGTTGGTGCGGCTTCGGAACTTTTAAATATCTTGATATATCTCGAGAGCTACGCGTCTGATCAAAAAATATCATAGAACATAAAAAGTAGGAAACATAATTCTCTACAAAAAAGGTCTCTTATCATTTTGCCATAGCTCGCTTCGTTTCCGAGATATTTGCAGATTTATCTCAAGGGAAGGGGCCTAACGGACATATTTCGAGATATTTCTTCTTCTTGTTGTTCTTCTTCTGCACAGCTAAACTGGAAGTGGCATTTCCAGCTCGCAATAGTGCAGAGTTATCTCAAAGAGAGGGGCCACGGTGTTTCTGTATCTCTAGTATGTTGGTGCGGCTTCGGAACTTTTAAATATCTTGATATATCTCGAGAGCTACGCATCTGATCAAAAAATATCATAGAACATAAAAAGTAGGAAACATAATTCTCTACAAAAAAGGTCTCTTAACATTTTGCCATAGCTCTCTTCGTTTCCGAGATATTTGCAGATTTATCTCAAGGGAAGGGGCCTGACGGACACATTTCGAGATATTTCTTCTTCTTGTTGTTCTTCTTCTGCACAGCTAAGCTGGAAGTGGCATTTGCAGCTCGCAATAGTGCAGAGTTATCTCAAAGAAAGGGGCCACGGTGTTTCTGTATCTCTATTATGTTGGTGCGGCTTCTTAACTTTTAAATATCTTGATATATCTCGAGAACTACGCATCTGATCAAAAAATATCATAGAACATAAAAAGTAGGAAACTCAATTCTCTACAAAAAAGGTCTCTTAACATTTTGCCATAGCTCGCTTCGTTTCCGAGATATTTGCAGATTTATCTCAAGGGAAGGGGCCTAACGGACATATTTCGAGATATTTCTTCTTCTTGTTGTTCTTCTTCTGCACAGCTAAGCTGGAAGTGGCATTTGCGGCTCGCACTAGTGCAGAGTTATCTCAAAGAAAGGGGCCACGGTGTTTCTGTATCTCTATTATGTTGGTGCGGCTTCGGAACTTTTAAATATCTTGATATATCTCGAGAACTACGCATCTGATCCAAAAATATCATAGAACATAAATAGTGGGAAACTTAATTCTCTACAAAAAAGGTCTCTCAACATTTTGCCATAGCTCGCTTCGTTTCCGAGATATTTGCAGATTTATCTCAAGGGAAGGGGCCTAACGGACATATTTCCAGATATTTCTTCTTCTTGTTGTTCTTCTTCTGCACAGCTAAGCTGGAAGTGGCATTTGCGGCTCGCACTAGTGCAGAGTTATCTCAAAGAAAGGGGCCACGGTGTTTCTGTATCTCTATTATGTTGGTGCGGCTTCGGAACTTTTAAATATCTTGATATATCTCGAGAACTACGCATCTGATCACAAAATATCATGGAACATAAAAAGTAGAAAACTTAATTCTCTACAGAAAAGGTCTCTTAACATTTTGCCATAGCTCGCTTCGTTTCCGAGATATTTGCAGATTTATCTCAAGGGAAGGGGCCTGACGGACATATTTCGAGATATTTCTTCTTCTTGTTGTTCTTCTTCTGCACAGCTAAGCTGGAAGTGGCATTTGCAGCTCGCAATAGTGCAGAGTTATCTCAAAGAAAGGGGCCACGGTGTTTCTGTATCTCTATTATGTTGGTGCGGCTTCGGAACTTTTAAATATCTTGATATATCTCGAGATCTACGCATCTGATCAAAAAATATCATAGAACATAAAAAGTAGGAAACTCAATTCTCTACAAAAAAGGTCTCTTAACATTTTGCAATAGCTCGCTTCGTTTCCGAGATATTTGCAGATTTATCTCAAGGGAAGGGGCCTGACGGACATATTTCGAGATATTTCTTCTTCTTGTTGTTCTTCTTCTGCACAGCTAAGCTGGAAGTGGCATTTGCGGCTCGCACTAGTGCAGAGTTATCTCAAAGAAAGGGGCCACGGTGTTTCTGTATCTCTATTATGTTGGTGCTGCTTCGGAACTTTTAAATATCTCGATATATCTCGAAAACTACGCTTCTGATCAAAAAATATCATAGAACATAAATTGTAGGAAACATAATTCTCTACAAAAAACGTCTCTTAACATTTTGCCATAGCTCGCTTCGTTTCCGAGATATTTGCAGATTCAGCTCAAAGGAACTGGCCTGACGGACATATTTCGAGATATTTCTTCTTCTTGTTGTTCTTCCTCTGCACAGCTAAGCTGGAAGTGGCATTTGCAGCTCGCAATAGTGCAGAGTTATCTCAAAGAAAGGGGCCACGGTGATTCTGTATCTCTATTATGTTGGTGCGGCTTCGGAACTTTTAAATATCTTGATATATCTCGAGAACTACGCATCTGATCAGAAAATATCATAGAAGATAAAAAGCAGGAAACTTAATTCTCTACAAAAAAGGTCTCTTAACATTTTGCCATAGCTCGCTTCGTTTCCGAGATATTTGCAGATTTATCTCAAGGGAAGGGGCCTAACGGACATATTTCGAGATATTTCTTCTTCTTGTTGTTCTTCTTCTGCACAGCTAAACTGGAAGTGGCATTTCCAGCTCGCAATAGTGCAGAGTTATCTCAAAGAGAGGGGCCACGGTGTTTCTGTATCTCTATTATGTTGGTGCGGCTTCGGAACTTTTAAATATCTTGATATATCTCGAGAGCTACGCGTCTGATCAAAAAATATCATAGAACATAAAAAGTAGGAAACATAATTCTCTACAAAAAAGGTCTCTTAACATTTTGCCATAGCTCGCTTCGTTTCCGAGATATTTGCAGATTCAGCTCAAAGGAACTGGCCTGACGGACATGTTTCGAGATATTTCTTCTTCTTGTTGTTCTTCCTCTGCACAGCTAAGCTGGAAGTGGCATTTGCAGCTCGCAATAGTGCAGAGTTATCTCAAAGAGAGGGGCCACGGTGTTTCTGTATCTCTATTATGTTGGTGCGGCTTCGGAACTTTTAAATATCTTGATATATCTCGAGAGCTACGCGTCTGATCAAAAAATATCATAGAACATAAAAAGTAGGAAACATAATTCTCTACAAAAAAGGTCTCTTATCATTTTGCCATAGCTCGCTTCGTTTCCGAGATATTTGCAGATTTATCTCAAGGGAAGGGGCCTAACGGACATATTTCGAGATATTTCTTCTTCTTGTTGTTCTTCTTCTGCACAGCTAAACTGGAAGTGGCATTTCCAGCTCGCAATAGTGCAGAGTTATCTCAAAGAGAGGGGCCACGGTGTTTCTGTATCTCTAGTATGTTGGTGCGGCTTCGGAACTTTTAAATATCTTGATATATCTCGAGAGCTACGCATCTGATCAAAAAATATCATAGAACATAAAAAGTAGGAAACATAATTCTCTACAAAAAAGGTCTCTTAACATTTTGCCATAGCTCTCTTCGTTTCCGAGATATTTGCAGATTTATCTCAAGGGAAGGGGCCTGACGGACACATTTCGAGATATTTCTTCTTCTTGTTGTTCTTCTTCTGCACAGCTAAGCTGGAAGTGGCATTTGCAGCTCGCAATAGTGCAGAGTTATCTCAAAGAAAGGGGCCACGGTGTTTCTGTATCTCTATTATGTTGGTGCGGCTTCTTAACTTTTAAATATCTTGATATATCTCGAGAACTACGCATCTGATCAAAAAATATCATAGAACATAAAAAGTAGGAAACTCAATTCTCTACAAAAAAGGTCTCTTAACATTTTGCCATAGCTCGCTTCGTTTCCGAGATATTTGCAGATTTATCTCAAGGGAAGGGGCCTAACGGACATATTTCGAGATATTTCTTCTTCTTGTTGTTCTTCTTCTGCACAGCTAAGCTGGAAGTGGCATTTGCGGCTCGCACTAGTGCAGAGTTATCTCAAAGAAAGGGGCCACGGTGTTTCTGTATCTCTATTATGTTGGTGCGGCTTCGGAACTTTTAAATATCTTGATATATCTCGAGAACTACGCATCTGATCCAAAAATATCATAGAACATAAATAGTAGGAAACTTAATTCTCTACAAAAAAGGTCTCTCAACATTTTGCCATAGCTCGCTTCGTTTCCGAGATATTTGCAGATTTATCTCAAGGGAAGGGGCCTAACGGACATATTTCCAGATATTTCTTCTTCTTGTTGTTCTTCTTCTGCACAGCTAAGCTGGAAGTGGCATTTGCGGCTCGCACTAGTGCAGAGTTATCTCAAAGAAAGGGGCCACGGTGTTTCTGTATCTCTATTATGTTGGTGCGGCTTCGGAACTTTTAAATATCTTGATATATCTCGAGAACTACGCATCTGATCACAAAATATCATGGAACATAAAAAGTAGAAAACTTAATTCTCTACAGAAAAGGTCTCTTAACATTTTGCCATAGCTCGCTTCGTTTCCGAGATATTTGCAGATTTATCTCAAGGGAAGGGGCCTGACGGACATATTTCGAGATATTTCTTCTTCTTGTTGTTCTTCTTCTGCACAGCTAAGCTGGAAGTGGCATTTGCAGCTCGCAATAGTGCAGAGTTATCTCAAAGAAAGGGGCCACGGTGTTTCTGTATCTCTATTATGTTGGTGCGGCTTCGGAACTTTTAAATATCTTGATATATCTCGAGATCTACGCATCTGATCAAAAAATATCATAGAACATAAAAAGTAGGAAACTCAATTCTCTACAAAAAAGGTCTCTTAACATTTTGCAATAGCTCGCTTCGTTTCCGAGATATTTGCAGATTTATCTCAAGGGAAGGGGCCTGACGGACATATTTCGAGATATTTCTTCTTCTTGTTGTTCTTCTTCTGCACAGCTAAGCTGGAAGTGGCATTTGCGGCTCGCACTAGTGCAGAGTTATCTCAAAGAAAGGGGCCACGGTGTTTCTGTATCTCTATTATGTTGGTGCTGCTTCGGAACTTTTAAATATCTCGATATATCTCGAAAACTACGCTTCTGATCAAAAAATATCATAGAACATAAATTGTAGGAAACATAATTCTCTACAAAAAACGTCTCTTAACATTTTGCCATAGCTCGCTTCGTTTCCGAGATATTTGCAGATTCAGCTCAAAGGAACTGGCCTGACGGACATATTTCGAGATATTTCTTCTTCTTGTTGTTCTTCCTCTGCACAGCTAAGCTGGAAGTGGCATTTGCAGCTCGCAATAGTGCAGAGTTATCTCAAAGAAAGGGGCCACGGTGATTCTGTATCTCTATTATGTTGGTGCGGCTTCGGAACTTTTAAATATCTTGATATATCTCGAGAACTACGCATCTGATCAGAAAATATCATAGAAGATAAAAAGCAGGAAACTTAATTCTCTACAAAAAAGGTCTCTTAACATTTTGCCATAGCTCGCTTCGTTTCCGAGATATTTGCAGATTTATCTCAAGGGAAGGGGCCTAACGGACATATTTCGAGATATTTCTTCTTCTTGTTGTTCTTCTTCTGCACAGCTAAACTGGAAGTGGCATTTCCAGCTCGCAATAGTGCAGAGTTATCTCAAAGAGAGGGGCCACGGTGTTTCTGTATCTCTATTATGTTGGTGCGGCTTCGGAACTTTTAAATATCTTGATATATCTCGAGAGCTACGCGTCTGATCAAAAAATATCATAGAACATAAAAAGTAGGAAACATAATTCTCTACAAAAAAGGTCTCTTAACATTTTGCCATAGCTCGCTTCGTTTCCGAGATATTTGCAGATTCAGCTCAAAGGAACTGGCCTGACGGACATATTTCGAGATATTTCTTCTTCTTGTTGTTCTTCCTCTGCACAGCTAAGCTGGAAGTGGCATTTGCAGCTCGCAATAGTGCAGAGTTATCTCAAAGAAAGGGGCCACGGTGTTTCTGTATCTCTATTATGTTGGTGCGGCTTCGGAACTTTTAAATATCTTGATATATCTCGAGAACTACGCATCTGATCAGAAAATATCATAGAAGATAAAAAGCAGGAAACCTAATTCTCTACAAAAAAGGTCTCTTAACATTTTGCCATAGCTCGCTTCGTTTCCGAGATATTTGCAGATTTATCTCAAGGGAAGGGGCCTAACGGACATATTTCGAGATATTTCTTCTTCTTGTTGTTCTTCTTCTGCACAGCTAAACTGGAAGTGGCATTTCCAGCTCGCAATAGTGCAGAGTTATCTCAAAGAGTGGGGCCACGGTGTTTCTGTATCTCTATTATGTTGGTGCGGCTTCGGAACTTTTAAATATCTTGATATATCTCGAGAGCTACGCGTCTGATCAAAAAATATCATAGAACATAAAAAGTAGGAAACATAATTCTCTACAAAAAAGGTCTCTTAACATTTTGCCATAGCTCGCTTCGTTTCCGAGATATTTGCAGATTTATCTCAAGGGAAGGGGCCTAACGGACATATTTCGAGATATTTCTTCTTCTTGTTGTTCTTCTTCTGCACAGCTAAACTGGAAGTGGCATTTCCAGCTCGCAATAGTGCAGAGTTATCTCAAAGAGAGGGGCCACGGTGTTTCTGTATCTCTATTATGTTGGTGCGGCTTCGGAACTTTTAAATATCTTGATATATCTCGAGAGCTACGCATCTGATCAAAAAATATCATAGAACATAAAAAGTAGGAAACATAATTCTCTACAAAAAAGGTCTCTTAACATTTTGCCATAGCTCTCTTCGTTTCCGAGATATTTGCAGATTTATCTCAAGGGAAGGGGCCTGACGGACACATTTCGAGATATTTCTTCTTCTTGTTGTTCTTCTTCTGCACAGCTAAGCTGGAAGTGGCATTTGCAGCTCGCAATAGTGCAGAGTTATCTCAAAGAAAGGGGCCACGGTGTTTCTGTATCTCTATTATGTTGGTGCGGCTTCTTAACTTTTAAATATCTTGATATATCTCGAGATCTACGCATCTGATCAAAAAATATCATAGAACATAAAAAGTAGGAAACTCAATTCTCTACAAAAAAGGTCTCTTAACATTTTGCAATAGCTCGCTTCGTTTCCGAGATATTTGCAGATTTATCTCAAGGGAAGGGGCCTGACGGACATATTTCGAGATATTTCTTCTTCTTGTTGTTCTTCTTCTGCACAGCTAAGCTGGAAGTGGCATTTGCGGCTCGCACTAGTGCAGAGTTATCTCAAAGAAAGGGGCCACGGTGTTTCTGTATCTCTATTATGTTGGTGCTGCTTCGGAACTTTTAAATATCTCGATATATCTCGAAAACTACGCTTCTGATCAAAAAATATCATAGAACATAAATTGTAGGAAACATAATTCTCTACAAAAAACGTCTCTTAACATTTTGCCATAGCTCGCTTCGTTTCCGAGATATTTGCAGATTCAGCTCAAAGGAACTGGCCTGACGGACATATTTCGAGATATTTCTTCTTCTTGTTGTTCTTCCTCTGCACAGCTAAGCTGGAAGTGGCATTTGCAGCTCGCAATAGTGCAGAGTTATCTCAAAGAAAGGGGCCACGGTGATTCTGTATCTCTATTATGTTGGTGCGGCTTCGGAACTTTTAAATATCTTGATATATCTCGAGAACTACGCATCTGATCAGAAAATATCATAGAAGATAAAAAGCAGGAAACTTAATTCTCTACAAAAAAGGTCTCTTAACATTTTGCCATAGCTCGCTTCGTTTCCGAGATATTTGCAGATTTATCTCAAGGGAAGGGGCCTAACGGACATATTTCGAGATATTTCTTCTTCTTGTTGTTCTTCTTCTGCACAGCTAAACTGGAAGTGGCATTTCCAGCTCGCAATAGTGCAGAGTTATCTCAAAGAGAGGGGCCACGGTGTTTCTGTATCTCTATTATGTTGGTGCGGCTTCGGAACTTTTAAATATCTTGATATATCTCGAGAGCTACGCGTCTGATCAAAAAATATCATAGAACATAAAAAGTAGGAAACATAATTCTCTACAAAAAAGGTCTCTTAACATTTTGCCATAGCTCGCTTCGTTTCCGAGATATTTGCAGATTCAGCTCAAAGGAACTGGCCTGACGGACATATTTCGAGATATTTCTTCTTCTTGTTGTTCTTCCTCTGCACAGCTAAGCTGGAAGTGGCATTTGCAGCTCGCAATAGTGCAGAGTTATCTCAAAGAAAGGGGCCACGGTGTTTCTGTATCTCTATTATGTTGGTGCGGCTTCGGAACTTTTAAATATCTTGATATATCTCGAGAACTACGCATCTGATCAGAAAATATCATAGAAGATAAAAAGCAGGAAACCTAATTCTCTACAAAAAAGGTCTCTTAACATTTTGCCATAGCTCGCTTCGTTTCCGAGATATTTGCAGATTTATCTCAAGGGAAGGGGCCTAACGGACATATTTCGAGATATTTCTTCTTCTTGTTGTTCTTCTTCTGCACAGCTAAACTGGAAGTGGCATTTCCAGCTCGCAATAGTGCAGAGTTATCTCAAAGAGTGGGGCCACGGTGTTTCTGTATCTCTATTATGTTGGTGCGGCTTCGGAACTTTTAAATATCTTGATATATCTCGAGAGCTACGCGTCTGATCAAAAAATATCATAGAACATAAAAAGTAGGAAACATAATTCTCTACAAAAAAGGTCTCTTAACATTTTGCCATAGCTCGCTTCGTTTCCGAGATATTTGCAGATTTATCTCAAGGGAAGGGGCCTAACGGACATATTTCGAGATATTTCTTCTTCTTGTTGTTCTTCTTCTGCACAGCTAAACTGGAAGTGGCATTTCCAGCTCGCAATAGTGCAGAGTTATCTCAAAGAGAGGGGCCACGGTGTTTCTGTATCTCTATTATGTTGGTGCGGCTTCGGAACTTTTAAATATCTTGATATATCTCGAGAGCTACGCATCTGATCAAAAAATATCATAGAACATAAAAAGTAGGAAACATAATTCTCTACAAAAAAGGTCTCTTAACATTTTGCCATAGCTCTCTTCGTTTCCGAGATATTTGCAGATTTATCTCAAGGGAAGGGGCCTGACGGACACATTTCGAGATATTTCTTCTTCTTGTTGTTCTTCTTCTGCACAGCTAAGCTGGAAGTGGCATTTGCAGCTCGCAATAGTGCAGAGTTATCTCAAAGAAAGGGGCCACGGTGTTTCTGTATCTCTATTATGTTGGTGCGGCTTCTTAACTTTTAAATATCTTGATATATCTCGAGAACTACGCATCTGATCAAAAAATATAATAGAACATAAAAAGTAGGAAACTTCATTCTCTACAAAAAAGGTCTCTTAACATTTTGCCATAGCTCGCTTCGTTTCCGAGATATTTGCAGATTTATCTCAAGGGAAGGGGCCTGACGGACATATTTCGTGATATTTCTTCTTCTTGTTGTTCTTCTTCTGCACAGCTAAGCTGGAAGTGGCATTTGCAGCTCGCAATAGTGCAGAGTTATCTCAAAGAAAGGGGCCACGGTGTTTCTGTATCTCTATTATGTTGGTGCGGCTTCGGAACTTTTAAATATCTTGATATATCTCGAGAACTACGCATCTGATCAAAAAATATCATAGAACGTAAAAAGTAGGAAACTTAATTCTCTACAAATAAAGTCGCTTAACATTTTGCCATAGCTCGCTTCGTTTCCGAGATATTTGCAGATTTATCTCAAGGGAAGGGGCCTGACGGACATATTTCGAGATATTTCTTCTTGTTGTTCTTCTTCTGCACAGCTAAGCTGGAAGTGGCATTTGCAGCTCGCAATGGTGCAGAGTTATCTCAAAGAAAGGGGCCACGGTGTTTCTGTATCTCTATTATGTTGGTGCGGCTTCGGAACTTTTAAATATCTTGATATATCTCGAGAACTACGCATCTGATCAAAAAATATCATAGAACATAAAAAGTAGGAAACTTCATTCTCTACCAAAAAGGTCTCTTAACATTTTGCCATAGCTCGCTTCGTTTCCGAGATATATGCAGATTTATCTCAAGGGAAGGGGCCTGACGGACATATTTCGGGATATTTCTTCTTCTTGTTGTTCTTCTTCTGCACAGCTAAACTGGAAGTGGCATTTCCAGCTCGCAATAGTGCAGAGTTATCTGAAAGAAAGGGGCCACGGTGTTTCTGTATCTCTATTATGTTGGTGCGGCTTCGGAACTTTTAAATATCTTGATATATCTCGAGAACTACGCATCTGATCAAATAATATCATAGAACATAAAAAGTAGGAAACTTAATTCTCTACAAATAAGGTCTCTTAACATTTTGCCATAGCTCGCTTCGTTTCCGAGATATTTGCAGATTTATCTCAAGGGAAGGGGCCTGACGGACATATTTCGAGATATTTCTTCTTCTTGTTGGTCTTCTTCTGCACAGCTAAGCTGGAAGCGGCATTTGCGGCTCGCAGTAGTGCAGAGTTATCTGAAAGAAAGGGGCCACGGTGTTTCTGTATCTCTATTATGTTGGTGCAGCTTCGGATCTTTTAAATATCTCGATATATCTCGAAAACTACGCTTCTGATCAAAAAATATCAGAGAACATAAATTGTAGGAAACATCATTCTCTACAAAAAAGGTCTCTTAACATTTTGCCATAGCTCGTTTCGTTTCCGAGACATTTGCAGATATATCTCAAGGGAAGGGGTCTGACGGACATATTTCGAGATATTTCCTCTTCTTGTTGTTCTTCTTCTGCACAGCTAAACTGGAAGTGGCATTTCCAGCTCGCAATAGTGCAGAGTTATCTGAAAGAAAGGGGCCACGGTGTTTCTGTATCTCTATTATGTTGGTGCGGCTTCGGAACTTTTAAATATCTTGATATATCTCGAGAACTACGCATCTGATCAAATAATATCATAGAACATAAAAAGTAGGAAACTTAATTCTCTACAAATAAGGTCTCTTAACATTTTGCCATAGCTCGCTTCGTTTCCGAGATATTTGCAGATTTATCTCAAGGGAAGGGGCCTGACGGACATATTTCGAGATATTTCTTCTTCTTGTTGGTCTTCTTCTGCACAGCTAAGCTGGAAGCGGCATTTGCGGCTCGCAGTAGTGCAGAGTTATCTGAAAGAAAGGGGCCACGGTGTTTCTGTATCTCTATTATGTTGGTGCAGCTTCGGATCTTTTAAATATCTCGATATATCTCGAAAACTACGCTTCTGATCAAAAAATATCAGAGAACATAAATTGTAGGAAACATCATTCTCTACAAAAAAGGTCTCTTAACATTTTGCCATAGCTCGTTTCGTTTCCGAGACATTTGCAGATATATCTCAAGGGAAGGGGTCTGACGGACATATTTCGAGATATTTCCTCTTCTTGTTGTTCTTCTTCTGCACAGCTAAACTGGAAGTGGCATTTCCAGCTCGCAATAGCGCAGAGTTATCTCAAAGAAAGGGGCCACGGTGTTTCTGTATCTCTATTATGTTGGTGCGGCTTCGGAACTTTTAAATATCTTGATATATCTCGAGAACTACGCATCTGAACAAAAAATATCATAGAACATAAAAAGTAGGAAACCTAATTCTCTACAAATAAGGTCTCTTAACATTTTGCCATAGCTCGCTTCGTTTCCGAGATATTTGCAGATTTATCTCAAGGGAAGGGGCCTGACGGACATTTTTCGAGATATTTCTTCTTCTTGTTGTTCTTCTTCTGCACAGCTAAGCTGGAAGTGGCATTTGCAGCTCGCAATAGTGCAGAGTTATCTCGAAGAAAGGGGCCACGGTGTTTCTGTATCTCTATTATGTTGGTGCGGCTTCGGAACTTTTAGATATCTTGATATATCTCGAGAACTACGCATCTGATCAAAAAATATCATAGAACATAAAAAGTAGGAAACTTAATTCTCTACAAAAAAGGTCTCTTAACATTTTGCCATAGCTCGCTTCGTTTCCGAGATATTTGCAGATTTATCTCAAGGGAAGGGGCCTGACGGACATATTTCGAGATATTTCTTCTTCTTGTTGTTCTTCTTCTGCACAGCTAAGCTGGAAGTGGCATTTGCAGCTCGCAATAGTGCAGAGTTATCTCAAAGAAAGGGGCCACGTTGTTTCTGTATCTCTATTATGTTGGTGCGGCTTCGGATCTTTTAAATATCTCGATATATCTCGAAAACTACGCTTCTGATTAAAAAATATCATAGAACATAAATTGTAGGAAACATAATTCTCTACAAAAAAGGTCTCTTAACATTTTGCCATAGCTCGTTTCGTTTCCGAGATATTTGCAGATATATCTCAAGGGAAGGGGCCTGACGGACATATTTCGAGATATTTCCTCTTCTTGTTGTTCTTCTTCTGCACAGCTAAACTGGAAGTGGCATTTCCAGCTCGCAATAGCGCAGAGTTATCTCAAAGAAAGGGGCCACGGTGTTTCTGTATCTCTATTATGTTGGTGCGTCTTCGGAACTTTTAAATATCTCGATATATCTCGAAAACTACGCTTCTGATCAAAAAATATCATAGAACCTAAATTGTGGGAAATATAATTCTCTACAAAAAAGGTCTCTTAACATTTTGCCGTAGCTCGCTTCGTTTCCGAGATATTTGCAGATTTATCTCAAGGGAAGGGGCCTGACGGACATATTTCGGGATATTTCCTCTTCTTGTTGTTCTTCTTCTGCACAGCTAAACTGGAAGTGGCATTTCCAGCTCGCAATAGCGCAGAGTTATCTCAAAGAAAGGGGCCACGGTGTTTCTGTATCTCTATTATGTTGGTGCGTCTTCGGAACTTTTAAATATCTCGATATATCTCGAAAACTACGCTTCTGATCAAAAAATATTATAGAACCTAAATTGTGGGAAATATAATTCTCTACAAAAAAGGTCTCTTAACATTTTGCCGTAGCTCGCTTCGTTTCCGAGATATTTGCAGATTTATCTCAAGGGAAGGGGCCTGACGGACATATTTCGGGATATTTCTTCTTCTTGTTGTTCTTCTTCTGCACAGCTAAACAGGAAGTGGCATTTCCAGCTCGCAATAGTGCAGAGTTATCTGAAGGAAAGGGGCCACGGTGTTTCTGTATCTCTATTATGTCGGTGCGGCTTCGGAACTTTTAAATATCTTGATATATCTCGAGAACTACGCATCTGATCAAAAAATATCATAGAACATAAAAAGTAGGAAACTTAATTCTCTACGAATAAGGTCTCTTAACATTTTGCCATAGCTCGCTTCGTTTCCGAGATATTTGCAGATTTATCTCAAGGGAAGGGGCCTGACGGACATATTTCGAGATATTTCTTCTTTTTGTTGTTCTTCTTCTGCACAGCTAAGCTGGAAGTGGCATTTGCAGCTCGCAATAGTGCAGAGTTATCTCAAAGAAAGGGGCCACGGTGTTTCTGTATCTCTATTATGTTGGTGCGGCTTCGGATCTTTTAAATATCTCGATATATCTCGAAAACTACGCTTCTGATTAAAAAATATCATAGAACATAAATTGTAGGAAACATAATTCTCTACAAAAAAGGTCTCTCAACATTTTGCCATAGCTCGTTTCGTTTCCGAGATATTTGCAGATATATCTCAAGGGAAGGGGCCTGACGGACATATTTCGAGATATTTCCTCTTCTTGTTGTTCTTCTTCTGCACAGCTAAACTGGAAGTGGCATTTCCAGCTCGCAATAGCGCAGAGTTATCTCAAAGAAAGGGGCCACGGTGTTTCTGTATCTCTATTATGTTGGTGCGTCTTCGGAACTTTTAAATATCTCGATATATCTCGAAAACTACGCTTCTGATCAAAAAATATCATAGAACATAAATTGTAGGAAACATAATTCTCTACAAAAAACGTCTCTTAACATTTTGCCATAGCTCGCTTCGTTTCCGAGATATTTGCAGATACAGCTCAAAGGAACTGGCCTGACGGACATATTTCGAGACATTTTTTCTTCTTGTTGTTCTTCCTCTGCACAGCTAAGCTGGAAGTGGCATCTGCAGCTCGCAATAGTGCAGAGTTATCTCAAAGAAAGGGGCCACGGTGTTTCTGTATCTCTATTATGTTGGGGCGGCTTCGGAACTTTTAAATATCTCGATATATCTCGAAAACTACGCTTCTGATCAAAAAATATCATAGAACATAAATTGTAGGAAACATAATTCTCTACAAAAAAGGTCTCTTAACATTTTGCCATAGCTCGCTTCGTTTCCGAGATATTTGCAGATATATCTCAAGGGAAGGGGCCTGACGGACATATTTCGAGATATTTCTTCTTCTTGTTGTTCTTCTTCTGCACAGCTAAACTGGAAGTGGCATTTACAGCTCGCAATAGTGCAGAGTTATCTCAAAGAAAGGGGCCACGGTGTTTCTGTATCTCTATTATGTTGGTGCGGCTTCGGAACTTTTAAATATCTCGATATATCTCGAAAACTACGCTTCTGATCAAAAAATATCGTAGAACATGAAAAGTAGGAAACTTAATTCTCTACAAAAAAGGTCTCTTAACATTTTGCCATAGCTCGCTTCGTTTCCGAGATATTTGCAGATTTATCTCAAGGGAAGGGGCCTAACGGACATATTTCGAGATATTTCTTCTTCTTGTTGTTCTTCTTCTGCACAGCTAAACTGGAAGTGGCATTTCCAGCTCGCAATAGTGCAGAGTTATCTCAAAGAAAGGGGCCACGGTGTTTCTGTATCTCTATTATGTTGGTGCGGCTTCGGAACTTTTAAATATCTCGATATATCTCGAAAACTACGCTTCTGATCAAAAAATATCATACAACGTAAATTGTAGGAAACATTATTCTCTACAAAAAAGGTCTCTTAACATTTTGCCATAGCTCGCTTCGTTTCCGAGATATTTGCAGATTCATCTCAAGGGAAGGGGTCTGACGGACATATTTCGAGATATTTCTTCTTCTTGTTGTTCTTCCTCTGCACAGCTAAGCTGGAAGTGGCATTTGCAGCTCGCAATAGTGCAGAGTTATCTCAAAGAAAGGGGCCACGGTGTTTCTGTATCTCTATTATGTTGGTGCGGCTTCGGAACTTTTAAATATCTTGATATATCTCGAGAACTACGCATCTGATCAAAAAATATCATAGAACATAAAAAGTAGGAAACTTAATTCTCTACAAAAAAGGTCTCTTAACATTTTGCCATAGCTCGCTTCGTTTCCGAGATATTTGCAGATTTATCTCAAGGGAAGGGTCCTAATGGACATATTTCGAGATATTTCTTCTTCTTGTTGTTCTTCTTCTGCACAGCTAAACTGGAAGTGGCATTTCCAGCTCGCAATCGTGCAGAGTTATCTCAAAGAAAGGGGCCACGGTGTTTCTGTATCTCTATTATGTTGGTGCGGCTTCGGAACTTTTAAATATCTTGATATATCTCGAGAACTACGCCTCTGATCGAAAAATATCATAGAACATAAAAAGTAGGAAACTTAATTCTCTACAAAAAAGGTCTCTTAACATTTTGCCATAGCTCGCTTCGTTTCCGAGATATTTGCAAATTTATCTCAAGGGAAGGGGCCTGACGGACATATTTCGAGATATTTCTTCTTCTTGTTGTTCTTCTTCTGCACAGCTGAACTGGAAGTGGCATTTCCAGCTCGCAATAGTGCAGAGTTATCTCAAAGAAAGGGGCCACGGTGTTTCTGTATCTCTATTATGTTGGTGCGGCTTCGGAACTTTTAAATATCTTGATATATCTCGAGAACTACGCCTCTGATCGAAAAATATCGTAGAACATAAAAAGTAGGAAACTTAATTCTCTACAAAAAAGGTCTCTTAACATTTTGCCATAGCTCGCTTCGTTTCCGAGATATTTGCAGATTTATCTCAAGGGAAGGGGCCTGACGGACATATTTCGAGATATTTCTTCTTCTTGTTGTTCTTCTTCTGCACAGCTGAACTGGAAGTGGCATTTCCAGCTCGCAATAGTGCAGAGTTATCTCAAAGAAAGGGGCCACGGTGTTTCTGTATCTCTATTATGTTGGTGCGGCTTCGGAACTTTTAAATATCTCGATATATCTCGAAAACTACGCTTCTGATCAAAAAATATCATAGAACGTAAATTGTAGGAAACATTATTCTCTACAAAAAAGGTCTCTTAACATTTTGCCATAGCTCGCTTCGTTTCCGAGATATTTGCAGATTCATCTCAAGGGAAGGGGTCTGACGGACATATTTCGAGATATTTCTTCTTCTTGTTGTTCTTCTTCTGCACAGCTAAACTGGAAGTGGCATTTCCAGCTCGCAATCGTGCAGAGTTATCTCAAAGAAAGGGGCCACGGTGTTTCTGTATCTCTATTATGTTGGTGCGGCTTCGGAACTTTTAAATATCTCGATATATCTCGAAAACTACGCTTCTGATCAAAAAATATCATAGAACATAAATTGTAGGAAACATAATTCTCTACAAAAAAGGTCTCTTAACATTTTGCCATAGCTCGCTTCGTTTCCGAGATATTTGCAGATTTATCTCAAGGGAAGGGTCCTGATGGACATATTTCGAGATATTTCTTCTTCTTGTTGTTCTTCTTCTGCACAGCTAAACTGGAAGTGGCATTTCCAGCTCGCAATCGTGCAGAGTTATCTCAAAGAAAGGGGCCACGGTGTTTCTGTATCTCTATTATGTTGGTGCGGCTTCGGAACTTTTAAATATCTTGATATATCTCGAGAACTACGCCTCTGATCGAAAAATATCATAGAACATAAAAAGTAGGAAACTTAATTCTCTACAAAAAAGGTCTCTTAACATTTTGCCATAGCTCGCTTCGTTTCCGAGATATTTGCAGATTTATCTCAAGGGAAGGGGCCTGACGGACATATTTCGAGATATTTCTTCTTCTTGTTGTTCTTCTGCACAGCTAAGCTGGAAGTGGCATTTGCAGCTCGCAATAGTGCATAGTTATCTGAAAGAAAGGGGCCACGGTGTTTCTGTATCTCTATTATGTTGGTGCGGCTTCGGAACTTTTAAATATCTTGATATATCTCGAGAACTACGCATCTGATCAAAAAATATCATAGAACATAAAAAGTAGGAAACTTAATTCTCTACAAAAGAGGTGTCTTAACATTTTGCCATAGCTCGCTTCGTTTCCGAGATATTTGCAGATTTATCTCACGGGAAGGGGCCTAACGGGCATATTTCGAGATATTTCTTCTTCTTGTTGTTCTTCTTCTGCACAGCTAAACTGGAAGTGGCATTTCCAGCTCGCAATAGTGCAGAGTTACCTCAAAGAAAGGGGCCACGGTGTTTCTGTATCCCTATTATGTTGGTGCGGCTTCGGAACTTTTAAATATCTCGATATATCTCGAAAACTACGCTTCTGATCAAAAAATATCATAGAACATAAATTGTAGGAAACATAATTCTCTATAAAAAACGTCTCTTAACATTTTGCCATAGCTCGCTTCGTTTCCGAGATATTTGCAGATTCAGCTCAAAGGAACTGGCCTGACGGACATATTTCGAGATATTTCTTCTTCTTGTTGTTCTTCCTCCGCACAGCTAAGCTGGAAGTGGCATTTGCAGCTCGCAATAGTGCAGAGTTATCTCAAAGAAAGGGGCCACGGTGTTTCTGTATCTCTATTATGTTGGTGCGGCTTCGGAACTTTTAAATATCTTGATATATCTCGAGAACTACGCATCTGATCAAAAAATATCATAGAACATAAAAAGTAGGAAACTTAATTCTCTACAAAAAAGGTCTCTTAACATTTTGCCATAGCTCGCTTCGTTTCCGAGATATTTGCAGATTTATCTCAAGGGAAGGGGCCTGACGGACATATTTCGAGATATTTCTTCTTCTTGTTGTTCTTCTTCTGCACAGCTAAGCTGGAAGTGGCATTTGCGGCTCGCACCAGTGCAGAGTAATCTCAAAGAAAGGGGCCACGGTGTTTCTGTATCCCTATTATGTTGGTGCGGCTTCGGAACTTTTAAATATCTCGATATATCTCGAAAACTACGCTTCTGATCAAAAAATATCATAGAACATAAATTGTAGGAAACATAATTCTCTATAAAAAACGTCTCTTAACATTTTGTCATAGCTCGCTTCGTTTCCGAGATATTTGCAGATTCAGCTCAAAGGAACTGGCCTGACGGACATATTTCGAGATATTTCTTCTTCTTGTTGTTCTTCTTCTGCACAGCTAGGCTGGAAGTGGCATTTGCGGCTCGCACTAGTGCAGAGTTATCTCAAAGAAAGGGGCCACGGTGTTTCTGTATCTCTATTATGTTGGTGCGGCTTCGGAACTTTTAAATATATCGATATATCTCGAAAACTACGCTTCTGATCAAAAAATATCATAGAACGTAAATTGTAGGAAACATTATTCTCTACAAAAAAGGTCTCTTAACATTTTGCCATAGCTCGCTTCGTTTCCGAGATATTTGCAGATTTATCTCAAGGGAAGGGTCCTGATGGACATATTTCGAGATATTTCTTCTTCTTGTTGTTCTTCTTCTGCACAGCTAAACTGGAAGTGGCATTTCCAGCTCGCAATCGTGCAGAGTTATCTCAAAGGAAGGGGCCACGGTGTTTCTGTATCTCTATTATGTTGGTGCGGCTTTGGAACTTTTAAATATCTTGATATATCTCGAGAACTACGCCTCTGATCGAAAAATATGATACAACATAAAAAGTAGCAAACTTAATTCTCTACAAAAAAGGTCTCTTAACATTTTGCCATAGCTCGCTTCGTTTCCGAGATATTTGCAGATTTATCTCAAGGGAAGGGGCCTGACGGACATATTTCGAGATATTTCTTCTTCTTGTTGTTCTTCCTCTGCACAGCTAAGCTGGAAGTGGCATTTGCAGCGCGCAATAGTGCAGAGTTATCTCAAAGAAAGGGGCCACGGTGTTTCTGTATCTCTATTATGTTGGTGCGACTTCGGAACTTTTAAATATCTTGATATATCTCGAGAACTACGCATCTGATCTAAAAATATCATACTACATAAAAAGTAGGAAACTTAATTCTCTACAAGAAAGGTCTCTAAACATTTTGCCATAGCTCGCTTCGTTTCCGAGATATTTGCAGATTTATCTCAAGGGAAGGGGCCTGACGGACGTATTTCGAGATATTTCTTCTTCTTGTTGTTCTTCCTCTGCACAGCTAAGCTGGAAGTGGCATTTGCAGCTCGCAATAGTGCAGAGTTATCTCAAAGAGAGGGGCCACGGTGTTTCTGTATCTCTATTATGTTGGTGCGGCTTCGGAACTTTTAAATATCTTGATATATCTCGAGAACTACGCATCTGATCAAAAAATATCATAGAAGATAAAAAGTAGGAAACTTAATTCTCTACAAAAACGGTCTCTTAACATTTTGCCATAGCTCGCTTCGTTTCCGAGATATTTGCAGATTTATCTCAAGGGAAGGGGCCTGACGGACATATTTCGAGATATTTCTTCTTCTTGTTGTTCTTCTTCTGCACAGCTAAGCTGGAAGTGGCATTTGCGGCTCGCACTACTGCAGAGTTATCTCAAAGAAAGCGGCCACGGTGTTTCTGTATCTCTATTATGTTGGTGCGGCTTCGGAACTTTTAAATATCTCGATATATCTCGAAAACTACGCTTCTGATCAAAAAATATCATAGAACATAAATTGTAGGAAACATAATTCTCTACAAAAAACGTCTCTTAACATTTTGCCATAGCTCGCTTCGTTTCCGAGATATTTGCAGATTCAGCTCAAAGGAACTGGCCTGACGGACATATTTCGAGATATTTCTTCTTCTTGTTGTTCTTCTTCTGCACAGCTAAGCTGGAAGTGGCATTTGCAGCTCGCAATAGTGCAGAGTTATCTCAAAGAAAGGGGCCACGGTGTTTCTGTATCTCTATTATGTTGGTGCGGCTTCGGAACTTTTAAATATCTTGATATATCTCGAGAACTACGCATCTGATCAAAAAATATCATAGAACATAAAAAGTAGGAAACTTAATTCTCTACCAAAGGGGTCTCTTAACATTTTACCATAGCTCGCATCGTTTCCGAGATATTTGCAGATTTATCTCACGGGAAGGGGCCTAACGGACATATTTCGAGATATTTCTTCTTCTTGTTGTTCTTCTTCTGCACAGCTAAACTGGAAGTGGCATTTCCAGCTCGCAATAGTGCAGAGTTATCTCAAAGAAAGGGGCCACGGTGTTTCTGTATCCCTATTATGTTGGTGCGGCTTCGGAACTTTTAAATATCTCGATATATCTCGAAAACTACGCTTCTGATCAAAAAATATCATAGAACATAAATTGTAGGAAACATAATTCTCTATAAAAAACGTCTCTTAACATTTTGCCATAGCTCACTTCGTTTCCGAGATATTTGCAGATTCAGCTCAAAGGAACTGGCCTGACGGACATATTTCGAGATATTTCTTCTTCTTGTTGTTCTTCTTCTGCACAGCTAAGCTGGAAGTGGCATTTGCAGCTCGCAATAGTGCAGAGTTATCTCAAAGAAAGGGGCCACGGTGTTTCTGTATCTCTATTATGTTGGTGCGGCTTCGGAACTTTTAAATATCTTGATATATCTCGAGAACTACGCATCTGATCAAAAAATATCACAGAACATAAAAAGTAGGAAACTTAATTCTCTACAAAAAAGGTCTCTTAACATTTTGCCATAGCTCGCTTCGTTTCCGAGATATTTGCAGATTTATCTCAAGGGAAGGGGCCTGACGGACATATTTCGAGATATTTCTTCTTCTTGTTGTTCTTCTTCTGCACAGCTAAGCTGGAAGTGGCATTTGCGGCTCGCACTAGTGCAGAGTTATCTCAAAGAAAGGGGCCACGGTGTTTCTGTATCTCTATTATGTTGGTGCGGCTTCGGAACTTTTAAATATCTCGATGTATCTCGAAAACTACGCTTCTGATCAAAAAATATCATAGAACATAAATTGTAGGAAACATAATTCTCTATAAAAAACGTCTCTTAACATTTTGTCATAGCTCGCTTCGTTTCCGAGATATTTGCAGATTCAGCTCAAAGGAACTGGCCTGACGGACATATTTCGAGATATTTCTTCTTCTTGTTGTTCTTCCTCTGCACAGCTAAGCTGGAAGTGGCATTTGCAGCTCGCAATAGTGCAGAGTTATCTCAAAGAAAGGGGCCACGGTGTTTCTGTATCTCTATTATGTTGGTGCGGCTTCGGAACTTTTAAATATCTTGATATATCTCGAGAACTACGCATCTGATCAAAAAATATTATAGAACATAAAAAGTAGGAAACTTAATTCTCTACAAAAAAGGTCTCTTAACATTTTGCCATAGCTCGCTTCGTTTCCGAGATATTTGCAGATTTATCTCAAGGGAAGGGGCCTGACGGACATATTTCGAGATATTTCTTCTTCTTGTTGTTCTTCTTCTGCACAGCTAAGCTGGAAGTGGCATTTGCGGCTCGCACTAGTGCAGAGTTATCTCAAAGAAAGGGGCCACGGTGTTTCTGTATCCCTATTATGTTGGTGCGGCTTCGGAACTTTTAAATATCTCGATATATCTCGAAAACTACGCATCTGATCAAAAAATATCATAGAACATAAATTGTAGGAAACATAATTCTCTATAAAAAACGTCTCTTAACATTTTGCCATAGCTCGCTTCGTTTCCGAGATATTTGCAGATTCAGCTCAAAGGAACTGGCCTGACGGACATATTTCGAGATATTTCTTCTTCTTGTTGTTCTTCCTCTGCACAGCTAAGCTGGAAGTGGCATTTGCAGCTCGCAATAGTGCAGAGTTATCTCAAAGAAAGGGGCCACGGTGTTTCTGTATCTCTATTATGTTGGTGCGGCTTCGGAACTTTTAAATATCTTGATATATCTCGAGAACTACGCATCTGATCAAAAAATATCATAGAACATAAAAAGTAGGAAACTTAATTCTCTACAAAAAAGGTCTCTTAACATTTTGCCATAGCTCGCTTCGTTTCCGAGATATTTGCAGATTTATCTCAAGGGAAGGGGCCTGACGGACATATTTCGAGATATTTCTTCTTCTTGTTGTTCTTCTTCTGCACAGCTAGGCTGGAAGTGGCATTTGCGGCTCGCACTAGTGCAGAGTTATCTCAAAGAAAGGGGCCACGGTGTTTCTGTATCTCTATTATGTTGGTGCGGCTTCGGAACTTTTAAATATATCGATATATCTCGAAAACTACGGTTCTGATCAAAAAATATCATAGAGCGTAAATTGTAGGAAACATAATTCTCTATAAAAAACGTCTCTTAACATTTTGTCATAGCTCGCTTCGTTTCCGAGATATTTGCAGATTCAGCTCAAAGGAACTGGCCTGACGGACATATTTCGAGATATTTCTTCTTCTTGTTGTTCTTCCTCTGCACAGCTAAGGTGGAAGTGGCATTTGCAGCTCGCAATAGTGCAGAGTTATCTCAAAGAAAGGGGCCACGGTGTTTCTGTATCTCTATTATGTTGGTGCGGCTTCGGAACTTTTAAATATCTTGATATATCTCGAGAACTACGCATCTGATCAAAAAATATCATAGAACATAAAAAGTAGGAAACTTAATTCTCTACAAAAAAGGTATCTTAACATTTTGCCATAGCTCGCTTCGTTTCCGAGATATTTGCAGATATATCTCAAGGGAAGGGGCCTGACGGACATATTTCGAGATATTTCTTCTTCTTGTTGTTCTTCTTCTGCACAGCTAAGCTGGAAGTGGCATTTCCAGCTCGCAATAGTGCAGAGTTATCTCAAAGAAAGGGGCCACGGTGTTTCTGTATCTCTATTATGTTGGTGCGGCTTCGGAACTTTTAAATATCTTGATATATCTCGAGAACTACGCATCTGATCAAAAAATATCATAGAACATAAAAAGTAGGAAACTTAATTCTCTACAAAAAAGGTCTCTTAACATTTTGCCATAGCTCTCTTCGTTTCCGAGATATTTGCAGATTTATCTCAAGGGAAGGGGCCTGACGGACATATTTCGAGATATTTCTTCTTCTTGTTGTTCTTCTGCACAGCTAAGCTGGAAGTGGCATTTGCAGCTCGCAATAGTGCATAGTTATCTGAAAGAAAGGGGCCACGGTGCTTCTGTATCTCTATTATGTTGGTGCGGCTTCGGAACTTTTAAATATCTTGATATATCTCGAGAACTACGCATCTGATCAAAAAATATCATAGAACATAAAAAGTAGGAAACTTAATTCTCTACAAAAGAGGTCTCTTAACATTTTGCCATAGCTCGCTTCGTTTCCGAGATATTTGCAGATTTATCTCACGGGAAGGGGCCTAACGGACATATTTCGAGATATTTCTTCTTCTTGTTGTTCTTCTTCTGCACAGCTAAACTGGAAGTGGCATTTCCAGCTCGCAATAGTGCAGAGTTACCTCAAAGAAAGGGGCCACGGTGTTTCTGTATCCCTATTATGTTGGTGCGGCTTCGGAACTTTTAAATATCTCGATATATCTCGAAAACTACGCTTCTGATCAAAAAATATCATAGAACATAAATTGTAGGAAACATAATTCTCTATAAAAAACGTCTCTTAACATTTTGTCATAGCTCGCTTCGTTTCCGAGATATTTGCAGATTCAGCTCAAAGGAACTGGCCTGACGGACATATTTCGAGATATTTCTTCTTCTTGTTGTTCTTCCTCTGCACAGCTAAGCTGGAAGTGGCATTTCCAGCTCGCAATAGTGCAGAGTTATCTCAAAGAAAGGGGCCACGGTGTTTCTGTATCTCTATTATGTTGGTGCGGCTTCGGAACTTTTAAATATCTTGATATATCTCGAGAACTACGCATCAGATCAAAAAATATCATAGAACATAAAAAGTAGGAAACTTAATTCTCTACAAAAAAAGTCTCTTAACATTTTGCCATAGCTCTCTTCGTTTCCGAGATATTTGCAGATTTATCTCAAGGGAAGGGGCCTGACGGACATATTTCGAGATATTTCTTCTTCTTGTTGTTCTTCTTCTGCACAGCTAAGCTGGAAGTGGCATTTACAGCTCGCAATAGTGCAGAGTTATCTCAAAGAAAGGGGCCACGGTGTTTCTGTATCTCTATTATGTTGGTGCGGCTTCGGAACTTTTAAATATCTTGATATATCTCGAGAACTACGCATCTGATCAAAAAATATCATAGAACATAAAAAGTAGGAAACTTAATTCTCTACAAAAAAGGTCTCTTAACATTTTGCGATAGCTCGCTTCGTTTCCGAGATATTTGCAGATATATCTCAAGGGAACGGGCCTGACGGACATATTTCGAGATATTTCTTCTTCTTGTTGTTCTTCTTCTGCACAGCTAAGCTGGAAGTGGCATTTGCGGCTCGCACTAGTGCAGAGTTATCTCAAAGAAAGCGGCCACGGTGTTTCTGTATCTCTATTATGTTGGTGCGGCTTCGGAACTTTTAAATATCTCGATATATCTCGAAAACTACGCTTCTGATCAAAAAATATCATAGAACATAAATTGTAGGAAACATAATTCTCTATAAAAAACGTCTCTTAACATTTTGCCATAGCTCGCTTCGTTTCCGAGATATTTGCAGATTCAGCTCAAAGGAACTGGCCTGACGGACATATTTCGAGATATTTCTTCTTCTTGTTGTTCTTCCTCTGCACAGCTAAGCTGGAAGTGGCATTTGCAGCTCGCAATAGTGCAGAGTTATCTCAAAGAAAGGGGCCACGGTGTTTCTGTATCTCTATTATGTTGGTGCGGCTTCGGAACTTTTAAATATCTCGATATATCTCGAAAACTACGCTTCTGATCAAAAAATATCATAGAACATAAATTGTAGGAAACATAATTCTCTACAAAAAAGGTATCTTAACATTTTGCCATAGCTCGCTTCGTTTCCGAGATATTTGCAGATATATCTCAAGGGAAGGGGCCTGACGGACATATTTCGAGATATTTCTTCTTCTTGTTGTTCTTCTTCTGCACAGCTAAGCTGGAAGTGGCATTTGCAGCTCGCAATAGTGCAGAGTTATCTCAAAGAAAGGGGCCACGGTGTTTCTGTATCTCTATTATGTTGGTGCGGCTTCGGAACTTTTAAATATCTTGATATATCTCGAGAACTACGCATCTGATCAAAAAATATCATAGAACATAAAAAGTAGGAAACTTAATTCTCTACAAAAAAGGTCTCTTAACATTTTGCCATAGCTCGCTTCGTTTCCGAGATATTTGCAGATTTATCTCAAGGGAAGGGGCCTGACGGACATATTTCGAGATATTTCTTCTTCTTGTTGTTCTTCTTCTGCACAGCTAGGCTGGAAGTGGCATTTGCGGCTCGCACTAGTGCAGAGTTATCTCAAAGAAAGGGGCCACGGTGTTTCTGTATCTCTATTATGTTGGTGCGGCTTCGGAACTTTTAAATATATCGATATATCTCGAAAACTACGGTTCTGATCAAAAAATATCATAGAGCGTAAATTGTAGGAAACATTATCCTCTACAAAAAAGGTCTCTTAACATTTTGCCATAGCTCGCTTCGTTTCCGAGATATTTGCAGATTTATCTCAAGGGAAGGGTCCTGATGGACATATTTCGAGATATTTCTTCTTCTTGTTGTTCTTCTTCTGCACAGCTAAGCTGGAAGTGGCATTTACAGCTCGCAATAGTGCAGAGTTATCTCAAAGAAAGGGGCCACGGTGTTTCTGTATCCCTATTATGTTGGTGCGGCTTCGGAACTTTTAAATATCTCGATATATCTCGAAAACCACGCTTCTGATCAAAAAATATCATAGAACATAAATTGTAGGAAACATAATTCTCTATAAAAAACGTCTCTTAACATTTTGTCATAGCTCGCTTCGTTTCCGAGATATTTGCAGATTCAGCTCAAAGGAACTGGCCTGACGGACATATTTCGAGATATTTCTTCTTCTTGTTGTTCTTCCTCTGCACAGCTAAGCTGGAAGTGGCATTTGCAGCTCGCAATAGTGCAGAGTTATCTCAAAGAAAGGGGCCACGGTGTTTCTGTATCTCTATTATGTTGGTGCGGCTTCGGAACTTTTAAATATCTTGATATATCTCGAGAACTACGCATCTGATCAAAAAATATCATAGAACATAAAAAGTAGGAAACTTAATTCTCTACAAAAAAGGTCTCTTAACATTTTGCCATAGCTCGCTTCGTTTCCGAGATATTTGCTGATATATCTCAAGGGAAGGGGCCTGACGGACATATTTCGAGATATTTCTTCTTCTTGTTGTTCTTCTTCTGCACAGCTAAGCTGGAAGTGGCATTTCCAGCTCGCAATAGTGCAGAGTTATCTCAAAGAAAGGGGCCACGGTGTTTCTGTATCTCTATTATGTTGGTGCGGCTTCGGAACTTTTAAATATCTTGATATATCTCGAGAACTACGCATCAGATCAAAAAATATCATAGAACATAAAAAGTAGGAAACTTAATTCTCTACAAAAAAAGTCTCTTAACATTTTGCCATAGCTCTCTTCGTTTCCGAGATATTTGCAGATTTATCTCAAGGGAAGGGGCCTGACGGACATATTTCGAGATATTTCTTCTTCTTGTTGTTCTTCTGCACAGCTAAGCTGGAAGTGGCATTTGCAGCTCGCAATAGTGCATAGTTATCTGAAAGAAAGGGGCCACGGTGCTTCTGTATCTCTATTATGTTGGTGCGGCTTCGGAACTTTTAAATATCTTGATATATCTCGAGAACTACGCATCTGATCAAAAAATATCATAGAACATAAAAAGTAGGAAACTTAATTCTCTACAAAAGAGGTCTCTTAACATTTTGCCATAGCTCGCTTCGTTTCCGAGATATTTGCAGATTTATCTCACGGGAAGGGGCCTAACGGACATATTTCGAGATATTTCTTCTTCTTGTTGTTCTTCTTCTGCACAGCTAAACTGGAAGTGGCATTTCCAGCTCGCAATAGTGCAGAGTTACCTCAAAGAAAGGGGCCACGGTGTTTCTGTATCCCTATTATGTTGGTGCGGCTTCGGAACTTTTAAATATCTCGATATATCTCGAAAACTACGCTTCTGATCAAAAAATATCATAGAACATAAATTGTAGGAAACATAATTCTCTATAAAAAACGTCTCTTAACATTTTGTCATAGCTCGCTTCGTTTCCGAGATATTTGCAGATTCAGCTCAAAGGAACTGGCCTGACGGACATATTTCGAGATATTTCTTCTTCTTGTTGTTCTTCCTCTGCACAGCTAAGCTGGAAGTGGCATTTCCAGCTCGCAATAGTGCAGAGTTATCTCAAAGAAAGGGGCCACGGTGTTTCTGTATCTCTATTATGTTGGTGCGGCTTCGGAACTTTTAAATATATCGATATATCTCGAAAACTACGGTTCTGATCAAAAAATATCATAGAGCGTAAATTGTAGGAAACATTATCCTCTACAAAAAAGGTCTCTTAACATTTTGCCATAGCTCGCTTCGTTTCCGAGATATTTGCAGATTTATCTCAAGGGAAGGGTCCTGATGGACATATTTCGAGATATTTCTTCTTCTTGTTGTTCTTCTTCTGCACAGCTAAGCTGGAAGTGGCATTTACAGCTCGCAATAGTGCAGAGTTATCTCAAAGAAAGGGGCCACGGTGTTTCTGTATCCCTATTATGTTGGTGCGGCTTCGGAACTTTTAAATATCTCGATATATCTCGAAAACCACGCTTCTGATCAAAAAATATCATAGAACATAAATTGTAGGAAACATAATTCTCTATAAAAAACGTCTCTTAACATTTTGTCATAGCTCGCTTCGTTTCCGAGATATTTGCAGATTCAGCTCAAAGGAACTGGCCTGACGGACATATTTCGAGATATTTCTTCTTCTTGTTGTTCTTCCTCTGCACAGCTAAGCTGGAAGTGGCATTTGCAGCTCGCAATAGTGCAGAGTTATCTCAAAGAAAGGGGCCACGGTGTTTCTGTATCTCTATTATGTTGGTGCGGCTTCGGAACTTTTAAATATCTTGATATATCTCGAGAACTACGCATCTGATCAAAAAATATCATAGAACATAAAAAGTAGGAAACTTAATTCTCTACAAAAAAGGTCTCTTAACATTTTGCCATAGCTCGCTTCGTTTCCGAGATATTTGCTGATATATCTCAAGGGAAGGGGCCTGACGGACATATTTCGAGATATTTCTTCTTCTTGTTGTTCTTCTTCTGCACAGCTAAGCTGGAAGTGGCATTTCCAGCTCGCAATAGTGCAGAGTTATCTCAAAGAAAGGGGCCACGGTGTTTCTGTATCTCTATTATGTTGGTGCGGCTTCGGAACTTTTAAATATCTTGATATATCTCGAGAACTACGCATCAGATCAAAAAATATCATAGAACATAAAAAGTAGGAAACTTAATTCTCTACAAAAAAAGTCTCTTAACATTTTGCCATAGCTCTCTTCGTTTCCGAGATATTTGCAGATTTATCTCAAGGGAAGGGGCCTGACGGACATATTTCGAGATATTTCTTCTTCTTGTTGTTCTTCTGCACAGCTAAGCTGGAAGTGGCATTTGCAGCTCGCAATAGTGCATAGTTATCTGAAAGAAAGGGGCCACGGTGCTTCTGTATCTCTATTATGTTGGTGCGGCTTCGGAACTTTTAAATATCTTGATATATCTCGAGAACTACGCATCTGATCAAAAAATATCATAGAACATAAAAAGTAGGAAACTTAATTCTCTACAAAAGAGGTCTCTTAACATTTTGCCATAGCTCGCTTCGTTTCCGAGATATTTGCAGATTTATCTCACGGGAAGGGGCCTAACGGACATATTTCGAGATATTTCTTCTTCTTGTTGTTCTTCTTCTGCACAGCTAAACTGGAAGTGGCATTTCCAGCTCGCAATAGTGCAGAGTTACCTCAAAGAAAGGGGCCACGGTGTTTCTGTATCCCTATTATGTTGGTGCGGCTTCGGAACTTTTAAATATCTCGATATATCTCGAAAACTACGCTTCTGATCAAAAAATATCATAGAACATAAATTGTAGGAAACATAATTCTCTATAAAAAACGTCTCTTAACATTTTGTCATAGCTCGCTTCGTTTCCGAGATATTTGCAGATTCAGCTCAAAGGAACTGGCCTGACGGACATATTTCGAGATATTTCTTCTTCTTGTTGTTCTTCCTCTGCACAGCTAAGCTGGAAGTGGCATTTCCAGCTCGCAATAGTGCAGAGTTATCTCAAAGAAAGGGGCCACGGTGTTTCTGTATCTCTATTATGTTGGTGCGGCTTCGGAACTTTTAAATATCTTGATATATCTCGAGAACTACGCATCAGATCAAAAAATATCATAGAACATAAAAAGTAGGAAACTTAATTCTCTACAAAAAAAGTCTCTTAACATTTTGCCATAGCTCTCTTCGTTTCCGAGATATTTGCAGATTTATCTCAAGGGAAGGGGCCTGACGGACATATTTCGAGATATTTCTTCTTCTTGTTGTTCTTCTTCTGCACAGCTAAGCTGGAAGTGGCATTTACAGCTCGCAATAGTGCAGAGTTATCTCAAAGAAAGGGGCCACGGTGTTTCTGTATCTCTATTATGTTGGTGCGGCTTCGGAACTTTTAAATATCTTGATATATCTCGAGAACTACGCATCTGATCAAAAAATATCATAGAACATAAAAAGTAGGAAACTTAATTCTCTACAAAAAAGGTCTCTTAACATTTTGCCATAGCTCGCTTCGTTTCCGAGATATTTGCAGATTTATCTCAAGGGAACGGGCCTGACGGACATATTTCGAGATATTTCTTCTTCTTGTTGTTCTTCTTCTGCACAGCTAAGCTGGAAGTGGCATTTGCGGCTCGCACTAGTGCAGAGTTATCTCAAAGAAAGCGGCCACGGTGTTTCTGTATCTCTATTATGTTGGTGCGGCTTCGGAACTTTTAAATATCTCGATATATCTCGAAAACTACGCTTCTGATCAAAAAATATCATAGAACATAAATTGTAGGAAACATAATTCTCTACAAAAAACGTCTCTTAACATTTTGCCATAGCTCGCTTCGTTTCCGAGATATTTGCAGATTCAGCTCAAAGGAACTGGCCTGACGGACATATTTCGAGATATTTCTTCTTCTTGTTGTTCTTCTTCTGCACAGCTAAGCTGGAAGTGGCATTTGCAGCTCGCAGTAGTGCAGAGTTATCTCAAAGAAAGGGGCCACGGTGTTTCTGTATCTCTATTATGTTGGTGCGGCTTCGGAACTTTTAAATATCTTGATATATCTCGAGAACTACGCATCTGATCAAAAAATATCATAGAACATAAAAAGTAGGAAACTTAATTCTCTACAAAAGAGGTCTCTTAACATTTTGCCATAGCTCGCTTCGTTTCCGAGATATTTGCAGATTTATCTCACGGGAAGGGGCCTAACGGACATATTTCGAGATATTTCTTCTTCTTGTTGTTCTTCTTCTGCACAGCTAAACTGGAAGTGGCATTTCCAGCTCGCAATAGTGCAGAGTTATCTCAAAGAAAGGGGCCACGGTGTTTCTGTATCCCTATTATGTTGGTGCGGCTTCGGAACTTTTAAATATCTCGATATATCTCGAAAACTACGCTTCTGATCAAAAAATATCATAGAACATAAATTGTAGGAAACATAATTCTCTATAAAAAACGTCTCTTAACATTTTGCCATAGCTCGCTTCGTTTCCGAGATATTTGCAGATTCAGCTCAAAGGAACTGGCCTGACGGACATATTTCGAGATATTTCTTCTTCTTGTTGTTCTTCTTCTGCACAGCTAAGCTGGAAGTGGCATTTGCAGCTCGCAATAGTGCAGAGTTATCTCAAAGAAAGGGGCCACGGTGTTTCTGTATCTCTATTATGTTGGTGCGGCTTCGGAACTTTTAAATATCTTGATATATCTCGAGAACTACGCATCTGATCAAAAAATATCATAGAACATAAAAAGTAGGAAACTTAATTCTCTACAAAAAAGGTCTCTTAACATTTTGCCATAGCTCGCTTCGTTTCCGAGATATTTGCAGATTTATCTCAAGGGAAGGGGCCTGACGGACATATTTCGAGATATTTCTTCTTCTTGTTGTTCTTCTTCTGCACAGCTAAGCTGGAAGTGGCATTTGCGGCTCGCACTAGTGCAGAGTTATCTCAAAGAAAGGGGCCACGGTGTTTCTGTATCTCTATTATGTTGGTGCGGCTTCGGAACTTTTAAATATCTCGATGTATCTCGAAAACTACGCTTCTGATCAAAAAATATCATAGAACATAAATTGTAGGAAACATAATTCTCTACAAAAAAGGTCTCTTAACATTTTGCCATAGCTCGCTTCGTTTCCGAGGTATTTGCAGATATATCTCAAGGGAAGGGGCCTGACGGTCATATTTCGAGATATTTCTTCTTCTTGTTGTTCTTCTTCTGCACAGCTAAGCTGGAAGTGGCATTTGCGGCTCGCACTAGTGCACAGTTATCTCAAAGAAAGGGGCCACGGTGTTTCTGTATCCCTATTATGTTGGTGCGGCTTCGGAACTTTTAAATATCTCGATATATCTCGAAAACCACGCTTCTGATCAAAAAATATCATAGAACATAAATTGTAGGAAACATAATTCTCTATAAAAAACGTCTCTTAACATTTTGTCATAGCTCGCTTCGTTTCCGAGATATTTGCAGATTCAGCTCAAAGGAACTGGCCTGACGGACATATTTCGAGATATTTCTTCTTCTTGTTGTTCTTCCTCTGCACAGCTAAGCTGGAAGTGGCATTTGCAGCTCGCAATAGTGCAGAGTTATCTCAAAGAAAGGGGCCACGGTGTTTCTGTATCTCTATTATGTTGGTGCGGCTTCGGAAATTTTAAATATCTTGATATATCTCGAGAACTACGCATCTGATCAAAAAATATTATAGAACATAAAAAGTAGGAAACTTAATTCTCTACAAAAAAGGTCTCTTAACATTTTGCCATAGCTCGCTTCGTTTCCGAGATATTTGCAGATATATCTCAAGGGAAGGGGCCTGACGGACATATTTCGAGATATTTCTTCTTCTTGTTGTTCTTCTTCTGCACAGCTAAGCTGGAAGTGGCATTTGCGGCTCGCACTAGTGCAGAGTTATCTCAAAGAAAGGGGCCACGGTGTTTCTGTATCTCTATTATGTTGGTGCGGCTTCGGAACTTTTAAATATCTCGATGTATCTCGAAAACTACGCTTCTGATCAAAAAATATCATAGAACATAAATTGTAGGAAACATAATTCTCTACAAAAAAGGTCTCTTAACATTTTGCCATAGCTCGCTTCGTTTCCGAGATATTTGCTGATATATCTCAAGGGAAGGGGCCTGACGGACATATTTCGAGATATTTCTTCTTCTTGTTGTTCTTCTTCTGCACAGCTAAACTGGAAGTGGCATTTCCAGCTCGCAATAGTGCAGAGTTACCTCAAAGAAAGGGGCCACGGTGTTTCTGTATCTCTATTATGTTGGTGCGGCTTCGGAACTTTTAAATATCTTGATATATCTCGAGAACTACGCATCTGATCAAAAAATATCATAGAACATAAATTGTAGGAAACATAATTCTCTACAAAAAAGGTCTCTTAACATTTTGCCATAGCTCGCTTCGGTTCCGAGATATTTGCAGATTTATCTCAAGGGAAGGGGCCTGACGGACATATTTCGAGATATTTCTTCTTCTTGTTGTTCTTCTTCTGCACAGCTAAGCTGGAAGTGGCATTTGCGGCTCGCACTAGTGCAGAGTTATCTCAAAGAAAGGGGCCACGGTGTTTCTGTATCTCTATTATGTTGGTGCGGCTTCGGAACTTTTAAATATCTCGATGTATCTCGAAAACTACGCTTCTGATCAAAAAATATCATAGAACATAAATTGTAGGAAACATTATTCTCTACAAAAAAGGTCTCTTAACATTTTGCCATAGCTCGCTTCGTTTCCGAGATATTTGCAGATTTATCTCAAGGGAAGGGTCCTGATGGACATATTTCGAGATATTTCTTCTTCTTGTTGTTCTTCTTCTGCACAGCTAAACTGGAAGTGGCATTTCCAGCTCGCAATCGTGCGGAGTTATCTCAAAGAAAGGGGCCACGGTGTTTCTGTATCTCTATTATGTTGGTGCGGCTTCGGAACTTTTAAATATCTTGATATATCTCGAGAACTACGCCTCTGATCGAAAAATATGATAGAACATAAAAAGTAGGAAACTTAATTCTCTACAAAAACGGTCTCTTAACATTTTGCCATAGCTCGCTTCGTTTCCGAGATATTTGCAGATATATCTCAAGGGAAGGGGCCTGACGGACATATTTCGAGATATTTCTTCTTCTTGTTGTTCTTCTTCTGCACAGCTAAGCTGGAAGTGGCATTTACAGCTCGCAATAGTGCAGAGTTATCTCAAAGAAAGGGGCCACGGTGTTTCTGTATCTCTATTATGTTGGTGCGGCTTCGGAACTTTTAAATATCTTGATATATCTCGAGAACTACGCATCTGATCAAAAAATATCATAGAACATAAATTGTAGGAAACATAATTCTCTACAAAAAAGGTCTCTTAACATTTTGCCATAGCTCGCTTCGTTTCCGAGATATTTGCAGATTTATCTCAAGGGAAGGGGCCTGACGGAAATATTTCGAGATATTTCTTCTTCTTGTTGTTCTTCTTCTGCACAGCTAAGCTGGAAGTGGCATTTGCGGCTCGCACTAGTGCAGAGTTATCTCAAAGAAAGGGGCCACGGTGTTTCTGTATCTCTATTATGTTGGTGCGGCTTCGGAACTTTTAAATATCTCGATGTATCTCGAAAACTACGCTTCTGATCAAAAAATATCATAGAACATAAATTGTAGGAAACATTATTCTCTACAAAAAAGGTCTCTTAACATTTTGCCATAGCTCGCTTCGTTTCCGAGATATTTGCAGATTTATCTCAAGGGAAGGGTCCTGATGGACATATTTCGAGATATTTCTTCTTCTTGTTGTTCTTCTTCTGCACAGCTAAACTGGAAGTGGCATTTCCAGCTCGCAATCGTGCGGAGTTATCTCAAAGAAAGGGGCCACGGTGTTTCTGTATCTCTATTATGTTGGTGCGGCTTCGGAACTTTTAAATATCTTGATATATCTCGAGAACTACGCCTCTGATCGAAAAATATGATAGAACATAAAAAGTAGGAAACTTAATTCTCTACAAAAACGGTCTCTTAACATTTTGCCATAGCTCGCTTCGTTTCCGAGATATTTGCAGATATATCTCAAGGGAAGGGGCCTGACGGACATATTTCGAGATATTTCTTCTTCTTGTTGTTCTTCTTCTGCACAGCTAAGCTGGAAGTGGCATTTACAGCTCGCAATAGTGCAGAGTTATCTCAAAGAAAGGGGCCACGGTGTTTCTGTATCTCTATTATGTTGGTGCGGCTTCGGAACTTTTAAATATCTTGATATATCTCGAGAACTACGCATCTGATCAAAAAATATCATAGAACATAAAAAGTAGGAAACTTAATTCTCTACAAAAAAGGTCTCTTAACATTTTGCCATAGCTCGCTTCGTTTCCGAGATATTTGCAGATTTATCTCAAGGGAAGGGGCCTGACGGACATATTTCGAGATATTTCTTCTTCTTGTTGTTCTTCTTCTGCACAGCTAAGCTGGAAGTGGCATTTGCGGCTCGCACTAGTGCAGAGTTATCTCAAAGAAAGGGGCCACGGTGTTTCTGTATCTCTATTATGTTGGTGCGGCTTCGGAACTTTTAAATATCTCGATATATCTCGAAAACTACGCTTCTGATCAAAAAATATCATAGAACATAAATTGTAGGAAACATAATTCTCTACAAAAAAGGTCTCTTAACATTTTGCCATAGCTCCCTTCGTTTCCGAGATATTTGCAGATATATCTCAAGGGAAGGGGCCTGACGGACATATTTCGAGATATTTCTTCTTCTTGTTGTTCTTCTTCTGCACAGCTAAGCTGGAAGTGGCATTTACAGCTCGCAACAGTGCAGAGTTATCTCAAAGAAAGGGGCCACGGTGTTTCTGTATCTCTATTATGTTGGTGCGGCTTCGGAACTTTTAAATATCTTGATATATCTCGAGAACTACGCATCTGATCAAAAAATATCATAGAACGTAAAAGGTAGGAAACTTAATTCTCTACAAATAAGGTCTCTTAACATTTTGCCATAGCTCGCTTCGTTTCCGAGATATTTGCAGATTTATCTCAAGGGAAGGGGCCTAACGGACATATTTCGAGATATTTTTGCTTCTTGTTGTTCTTCTTCTGCACAGCTAAACTGGAAGTGGCATTTCCAGCTCGCAATAGTGCAGAGTTATCTCAAAGAGAGGGGCCACGGTGTTTCTGTATCTCTATTATGTTGGTGCGGCTTCGGAACTTTTAAATATCTTGATATATCTCGAGAACTACGCATCAGATCAAAAAATATCATAGAACATAAAAAGTAGCAAACTTAATTCTCTACAAAAAAGGTCTCTTAACATTTTGCCATAGCTCTCTTCGTTTCCGAGATATTTGCAGATTTATCTCAAGGGAAGGGGCCTGACGGACATATTTCGAGATATTTCTTCTTCTTGATGTTCTTCTTCTGCACAGCTAAGCTGGAAGTGGCATTTGCAGCTCGCAATAGTGCAGAGTTATCTCAAAGAAAGGGGCCACGGTGTTTCTGTATCTCTATTATGTTGGTGCGGCTTCGGAACTTTTAAATATCTTGATATATCTCGAGAACTACGCATCTGATCAAAAAATATCATAGAACATAAAAAGTAGGAAACTTAATTCTCTATAAAAAAGGTCTCTCAACATTTTGCCATAGCTCGCTTCGTTTCCGAGATATTTGCAGATTTATCTCAAGGGAAGGGGCCTGACGGACATATTTCGAGATATTTCTTCTTCTTGTTGTTCTTCTTCTGCACAGCTAAGCTGGAAGTGGCATTTCCGGCTCGCACTAGTGCAGAGTTATCTCAAAGAAAGGGGCCACGGTGTTTCTGTATCTCTATTATGTTGGTGCAGCTTTGGAACTTTTAAATATCTCGATATATCTCGAAAACTACGCTTCTGATCAAAAAATATCATAGAACGTAAATTGTAGGAAACATAATTCTCTACAAAAAATGTCTCTTAACATTTTGCCATAGCTCGCTTCGTTTCCGAGATATTTGCAGATATATCTCAAGGGAAGGGGCCTGACGGACATATTTCGAGATATTTCTTCTTCTTGTTGTTCTTCTTCTGCACAGCTAAGCTGGAAGTGGCATTTACAGCTCGCAATAGTGCAGAGTTATCTCAAAGAAAGGGGCCACGGTGTTTCTGTATCTCTATTATGTTGGTGCGGCTTCGGAACTTTTAAATATCTTGATATATCTCGAGAACTACGCATCTGATCAAAAAATATCATAGAACATAAAAAGTAGGAAACTTAATTCTCTACAAAAAAGGTCTCTTAACATTTTGCCATAGCTCGCTTCGTTTCCGAGATATTTGCAGATTTATCTCAAGGGAAGGGGCCTGACGGACATATTTCGAGATATTTCTTCTTCTTGTTGTTCTTCTTCTGCACAGCTAAGCTGGAAGTGGCATTTGCGGCTCGCACTAGTGCAGAGTTATCTCAAAGAAAGGGGCCACGGTGTTTCTGTATCTCTATTATGTTGGTGCGGCTTCGGAACTTTTAAATATCTCGATATATCTCGAAAACTACGCTTCTGATCAAAAAATATCATAGAACATAAATTGTAGGAAACATAATTCTCTACAAAAAAGGTCTCTTAACATTTTGCCATAGCTCCCTTCGTTTCCGAGATATTTGCAGATATATCTCAAGGGAAGGGGCCTGACGGACATATTTCGAGATATTTCTTCTTCTTGTTGTTCTTCTTCTGCACAGCTAAGCTGGAAGTGGCATTTACAGCTCGCAACAGTGCAGAGTTATCTCAAAGAAAGGGGCCACGGTGTTTCTGTATCTCTATTATGTTGGTGCGGCTTCGGAACTTTTAAATATCTTGATATATCTCGAGAACTACGCATCTGATCAAAAAATATCATAGAACGTAAAAGGTAGGAAACTTAATTCTCTACAAATAAGGTCTCTTAACATTTTGCCATAGCTCGCTTCGTTTCCGAGATATTTGCAGATTTATCTCAAGGGAAGGGGCCTAACGGACATATTTCGAGATATTTTTGCTTCTTGTTGTTCTTCTTCTGCACAGCTAAACTGGAAGTGGCATTTCCAGCTCGCAATAGTGCAGAGTTATCTCAAAGAGAGGGGCCACGGTGTTTCTGTATCTCTATTATGTTGGTGCGGCTTCGGAACTTTTAAATATCTTGATATATCTCGAGAACTACGGATCAGATCAAAAAATATCATAGAACATAAAAAGTAGCAAACTTAATTCTCTACAAAAAAGGTCTCTTAACATTTTGCCATAGCTCGCTTCGTTTCCGAGATATTTGCAGATATATCTCAAGGGAAGGGGCCTGACGGACATATTTCGAGATATTTCTTCTTCTTGTTGTTCTTCTTCTGCACAGCTAAGCTGGAAGTGGCATTTACAGCTCGCAATAGTGCAGAGTTATCTCAAAGAAAGGGGCCACGGTGTTTCTGTATCTCTATTATGTTGGTGCGGCTTCGGAACTTTTAAATATCTTGATATATCTCGAGAACTACGCATCTGATCAAAAAATATCATAGAACGTAAAAAGTAGGAAACTTAATTCTCTACAAAAAAGGTCTCTTAACATTTTGCCATAGCTCTCTTCGTTTCCGAGATATTTGCAGATTTATCTCAAGGGAAGGGGCCTAACGGACATATTTCGAAATATTTCTTCATCTTGTTGTTCTTCTTCTGCACAGCTAAGCTGGAAGTGGCATTTGCAGCTCGCAATAGTGCAGAGTTATCTCAAAGAAAGGGGCCACGGTGTTTCTGTATCTCTATTATGTTGGTGCGGCTTCGGAACTTTTAAATATCTTGATATATCTCGAGAACTACGCATCTGATCAAAAAATATCATAGAACATAAAAAGTAGGAAACTTAATTCTCTACAAATGGGGTCTCTTAACATTTTGCCATAGCTCGCTTCGTTTCCGAGATATTTGCAGATTTATCTCACGGGAAGGGGCCTAACGGACATATTTCGAGATATTTCTTCTTCTTGTTGTTCTTCTTCTGCACAGCTAAACTGGAAGTGGCATTTACAGCTCGCAATAGTGCAGAGTTATCTCAAAGAAAGGGGCCACGGTGTTTCTGTATCCCTATTATGTTGGTGCGGCTTCGGAACTTTTAAATATCTCGATATATCTCGAAAACTACGCTTCTGATCAAAAAATATCATAGAACATAAATTGTAGGAAACATAATTCTCTACAAAAAAGGTCTCTTAACATTTTGCCATAGCTTGCTTCGTTTCCGAGATATTTGCAGATATATCTCAAGGGAAGGGGCCTGACGGACATATTTCGAGATATTTCTTCTTCTTGTTGTTCTTCTTCTGCACAGCTAAGCTGGAAGTGGCATTTACAGCTCGCAATAGTGCAGAGTTATCTCAAAGAAAGGGGCCACGGTGTTTCTGTATCTCTATTATGTTGGTGCGGCTTCGGAACTTTTAAATATCTTGATATATCTCGAGAACTACGCATCTGATCAAAAAATATCATAGAACATAAAAAGTAGGAAACTTAATTCTCTACAAAAAAGGTCTCTTAACATTTTGCCATAGCTCGCTTCGTTTCCGAGATATTTGCAGATTTATCTCAAGGGAAGGGGCCTAACGGACATATTTCGAAATATTTCTTCATCTTGTTGTTCTTCTTCTGCACAGCTAAGCTGGAAGTGGCATTTGCAGCTCGCAATAGTGCAGAGTTATCTCAAAGAAAGGGGCCACGGTGTTTCTGTATCTCTATTATGTTGGTGCGGCTTCGGAACTTTTAAATATCTTGATATATCTCGAGAACTACGCATCTGATCAAAAAATATCATAGAACATAAAAAGTAGGAAACTTAATTCTCTACAAATGGGGTCTCTTAACATTTTGCCATAGCTCGCTTCGTTTCCGAGATATTTGCAGATTTATCTCACGGGAAGGGGCCTAACGGACATATTTCGAGATATTTCTTCTTCTTGTTGTTCTTCTTCTGCACAGCTAAACTGGAAGTGGCATTTACAGCTCGCAATAGTGCAGAGTTATCTCAAAGAAAGGGGCCACGGTGTTTCTGTATCCCTATTATGTTGGTGCGGCTTCGGAACTTTTAAATATCTCGATATATCTCGAAAACTACGCTTCTGATCAAAAAATATCATAGAACATAAATTGTAGGAAACATAATTCTCTACAAAAAAGGTCTCTTAACATTTTGCCATAGCTTGCTTCGTTTCCGAGATATTTGCAGATATATCTCAAGGGAAGGGGCCTGACGGACATATTTCGAGATATTTCTTCTTCTTGTTGTTCTTCTTCTGCACAGCTAAGCTGGAAGTGGCATTTACAGCTCGCAATAGTGCAGAGTTATCTCAAAGAAAGGGGCCACGGTGTTTCTGTATCTCTATTATGTTGGTGCGACTTCGGAACTTTTAAATATCTTGATATATCTCGAGAACTACGCATCTGATCAAAAAATATCATAGAACATAAAAAGTAGGAAACTTAATTCTCTACAAAAAAGGTCTCTTAACATTTTGCCATAGCTCGCTTCGTTTCCGAGATATTTGCAGATTTATCTCAAGGGAAGGGGCCTGACGGACATATTTCGAGATATTTCTTCTTCTTGTTGTTCTTCTTCTGCACAGCTAAACTGGAAGTGGCATTTACAGCTCGCAATAGTGCAGAGTTATCTCAAAGAAAGGGGCCACGGTGTTTCTGTATCCCTATTATGTTGGTGCGGCTTCGGAACTTTTAAATATCTCGATATATCTCGAAAACTACGCTTCTGATCAAAAAATATCATAGAACATAAATTGTAGGAAACATAATTCTCTACAAAAAAGGTCTCTTAACATTTTGCCATAGCTTGCTTCGTTTCCGAGATATTTGCAGATATATCTCAAGGGAAGGGGCCTGACGGACATATTTCGAGATATTTCTTCTTCTTGTTGTTCTTCTTCTGCACAGCTAAGCTGGAAGTGGCATTTACAGCTCGCAATAGTGCAGAGTTATCTCAAAGAAAGGGGCCACGGTGTTTCTGTATCTCTATTATGTTGGTGCGGCTTCGGAACTTTTAAATATCTTGATATATCTCGAGAACTACGCATCTGATCAAAAAATATCATAGAACATAAAAAGTAGGAAACTTAATTCTCTACAAAAAAGGTCTCTTAACATTTTGCCATAGCTCGCTTCGTTTCCGAGATATTTGCAGATTTATCTCAAGGGAAGGGGCCTGACGGACATATTTCGAGATATTTCTTCTTCTTGTTGTTCTTCTTCTGCACAGCTAAGCTGGAAGTGGCATTTGCGGCTCGCACTAGTGCAGAGTTATCTCAAAGAAAGGGGCCACGGTGTTTCTGTATCTCTATTATGTTGGTGCGGCTTCGGAACTTTTAAATATCTCGATATATCTCGAAAACTACGCTTCTGATCAAAAAATATCATAGAACATGAATTGTAGGAAACATAATTCTCTACAAAAAAGGTCTCTTAACATTTTGCCATAGCTCGCTTCGTTTCCGAGATATTTGCAGATATATCTCAAGGGAAGGGGCCTGACGGACATATTTCGAGATATTTCTTCTTCTTGTTGTTCTTCTTCTGCACAGCTAAGCTGGAAGTGGCATTTACAGCTCGCAATAGTGCAGAGTTATCTCAAAGAAAGGGGCCACGGTGTTTCTGTATCTCTATTATGTTGGTGCGGCTTCGGAACTTTTAAATATCTTGATATATCTCGAGAACTACGCATCTGATCAAAAAATATCATAGAACATAAAAAGTAGGAAACTTAATTCTCTACAAAAAAGGTCTCTTAACATTTTGCCATAGCTCTCTTCGTTTCCGAGATATTTGCAGATTTATCTCAAGGGAAGGGGCCTAACGGACATATTTCGAAATATTTCTTCATCTTGTTGTTCTTCTTCTGCACAGCTAAGCTGGAAGTGGCATTTCCAGCTCGCAATAGTGCAGAGTTATCTCAAAGAAAGGGGCCACGGTGTTTCTGTATCTCTATTATGTTGGTGCGGCTTCGGAACTTTTAAATATCTTGATATATCTCGAGAACTACGCATCTGATCAAAAAATATCATAGAACGTAAAAAGTAGGAAACTTAATTCTCTACAAAAAAGGTCTCTTAACATTTTGCCATAGCTCGCTTCGTTTCCGAGATATTTGCAGATTTATCTCAAGGGAAGGGGCCTAACGGACATATTTCGAGATATTTCTTCTTCTTGTTGTTCTTCTTCTGCACAGCTAAGCTGGAAGTGGCATTTGCAGCTCGCAATATTGCAGAGTTTTCTCAAAGAAAGGGGCCACGGTGTTTCTGTATCTCTATTATGTTGGTGCGGCTTCGGAACTTTTAAATATCTTGATATATCTCGAGAACTACGCATCTGATCAAAAAATATCATAGAACGTAAAAGGTAGGAAACTTAATTCTCTACAAATAAGGTCTCTTAACATTTTGCCATAGCTCGCTTCGTTTCCGAGATATTTGCAGATTTATCTCAAGGGAAGGGGCCTGACGGACATATTTCGAGATATTTCTTCTTCTTGTTGTTCTTCTTCTGCACAGCTAAGCTGGAAGTGGCATTTGCGGCTCGCACTAGTGCAGAGTTATCTCAAAGAAAGGGGCCACGGTGTTTCTGTATCTCTATTATGTTGGTGCGGCTTCGGAACTTTTAAATATCTTGATATATCTCGAGAACTACGGGTTTGATCAAAAAATATCATAGAACATAAAAAGTAGGAAACATAATTCTCTACAAAAAAGGTCTCTTAACATTTTGCCATAGCTCGCTTCGTTTCCGAGATATTTGCAGATTTATCTCAAGGGAAGGGGCCTGACGGACATATTTCGAGATATTTCTTCTTCTTGTTGTTCTTCTTCTGCACAGCTAAGCTGGAAGTGGCATTTGCGGCTCGCACTAGTGCACAGTTATCTCAAAGAAAGGGGCCACGGTGTTTCTGGATCTTTATTATGTTGGTGCGGCTTCGGAACTTTTAAATATCTCGATATATCTCGAAAACTACGCTTCTGATCAAAAAATATCATAGAACATAAATTGTAGGAAACATAATTCTCTACAATAAACGTCTCTTAACATTTTGCCATAGCTCGCTTTGTTTCCGAGATATTTGCAGATTCAGCTCAAAGGACGGGCCTGACGGACATATTTCGAGATATTTCTTCTTGTTGTTGTTCTTCCTCTGCACAGCTAAGCTGGAAGTGGCATTTGCAGCTCGCAATAGTGCAGAGTTATCTCAAAGAAAGGGGCCACGGTGTTTCTGTATCTCTATTATGTTGGTGCGGCTTCGGAACTTTTAAATATCTTGATATATCTCGAGAACTACGGGTTTGATCAAAAAATATCATAGAACATAAAAAGTAGGAAACATAATTCTCTACAAAAAAGGTCTCTTAACATTTTGCCATAGCTCGCTTCGTTTCCGAGATATTTGCAGATTTATCTCAAGGGAAGGGGCCTGACGGACATATTTCGAGATATTTCTTCTTCTTGTTGTTCTTCTTCTGCACAGCTAAGCTGGAAGTGGCATTTGCGGCTCGCACTAGTGCAGAGTTATCTCAAAGAAAGGGGCCACGGTGTTTCTGTATCTCTATTATGTTGGTGCGGCTTCGGAACTTTTAAATATCTTGATATATCTCGAGAACTACGCGTCTCATCAAAAAATATCATAGAACATAAAAAGTAGGAAACTTAATTCTCTACAAAAACGGTCTCTTAACATTTTGCCATAGCTCGCTTCGTTTCCGAGATATTTGCAGATTTATCTCAAGGGAAGGGGCCTGACGGACATATTTCGAGATATTTCTTCTTCTTGTTGTTCTTCTTCTGCACAGCTAAGCTGGAAGTGGCATTTGCGGCTCGCACTAGTGCACAGTTATCTCAAAGAAAGGGGCCACGGTGTTTCTGTATCTTTATTATATTGGTGCGGCTTCGGAACTTTTAAATATCTCGATATATCTCGAAAACTACGCTTCTGATCAAAAAATATCATAGAACATAAATTGTAGGAAACATAATTCTCTACAAAAAACGTGTCTTAACATTTTGCCATAGCTCTCTTCGTTTCCGAGATATTTGCAGATTTATCTCAAGGGAAGGGGCCTAACGGACATATTTCGAAATATTTCTTCATCTTGTTGTTCTTCTTCTGCACAGCTAAGCTGGAAGTGGCATTTGCAGCTCGCAATAGTGCAGAGTTATCTCAAAGAAAGGGGCCACGGTGTTTCTGTATCTCTATTATGTTGGTGCGGCTTCGGAACTTTTAAATATCTTGATATATCTCGAGAACTACGCATCTGATCAAAAAATGTCATAGAACATAAAAAGTAGGAAACTTAATTCTCTACAAAAAAGGTCTCTTAACATTTTGCCATAGCTTGCTTCGTTTCCGAGATATTTGCAGATTTATCTCAAGGGAAGGGGCCTAACGGACATATTTCGAGATATTTCTTCTTCTTGTTGTTCTTCTTCTGCACAGCTAAGCTGGAAGTGGCATTTGCAGCTCGCAATAGTGCAGAGTTATCTCAAAGAAAGGGGCCACGGTGTTTCTGTATCTCTATTATGTTGGTGCGGCTTCGGAACTTTTAAATATCTTGATATATCTCGAGAACTACGCATCTGATCAAAAAATATCATAGAACGTAAAAGGTAGGAAACTTAATTCTCTACAAATAAGGTCTCTTAACATTTTGCCATAGCTCGCTTCGTTTCCGAGATATTTGCAGATTTATCTCAAGGGAAGGGGCCTAACGGACATATTTCGAGATATTTTTGCTTCTTGTTGTTCTTCTTCTGCACAGCTAAACTGGAAGTGGCAATTCCAGCTCGCAATAGTGCCGAGTTATCTCAAAGAGAGGGGCCACGGTGTTTCTGTATTTCTATTATGTTGGTGCGGCTTCGGAACTTTTAAATATCTTGATATATCTCGAGAACTACGGGTCTGATCAAAAAATATCATAGAACATAAAAAGTAGGAAACTTAATTCTCTACAAAAAAGGTCTCTTAACATTTTGCCATAGCTCTCTTCGTTTCCGAGATATTTGCAGATTTATCTCAAGGGAAGGGGCCTGACGGACATATTTCGAGATACTTCTTCTTCTTGTTGTTCTTCTTCTGCACAGCTAAGCTGGAAGTGGCATTTGCAGCTCGCAATAGTGCAGAGTTATCTCAAAGAAAGGGGCCACGGTGTTTCTGTATCTCTATTATGTTGGTGCGGCTTCGGAACTTTTAAATATCTTGATATATCTCGAGAACTACGCGTCTGATCAAAAAATATCATAGAACATAAATTGTAGGAAACATAATTCTCTACAATAAACGTCTCTTAACATTTTGCCATAGCTCGCTTCGTTTCCGAGATATTTGCAGATTCAGCTCAAAGGAACTGGCCTGACGGACATATTTCGAGATATTTCTTCTTCTTGTTGTTCTTCCTCTGCACAGCTAAGCTGGAAGTGGCATTTGCAGCTCGCAATAGTGCAGAGTTATCTCAAAGAAAGGGGCCACGGTGTTTCTGTATCTCTATTATGTTGGTGCGGCTTCGGAACTTTTAAATATCTTGATATATCTCGAGAACTACGCATCTGATCAAAAAATATCATAGAACATAAAAAGTAGGAAACTTAATTCTCTACAAAAAAGGTCTCTTAACATTTTGCCATAGCTCGCTTCGTTTCCGAGATATTTGCATATTTATCTCAAGGGAAGGGGCCTGACGGACATATTTCGAGATATTTCTTCTTCTTGTTGTTCTTCTTCTACACAGCTAAGCTGGAAGTGGCATTTGCGGCTCGCACTAGTGCAGAGTTATCTCAAAGAAAGGGGCCACGGTGTTTCTGTATCTCTATTATGTTGGTGCGGCTTCGGAACTTTTAAATATCTCGATATATCTCGAAAACTACGCTTCTGATCAAAAAATATCATAGAACATAAATTGTAGGAAACATAATTCTCTACAAAAAAGGTCTCTTAACATTTTGCCATAGCTCGCTTCGTTTCCGAGATATTTGCAGATATATCTCAAGGGAAGGGGCCTGCCGGACATATTTCGAGATATTTCTTCTTCTTGTTGTTCTTCTTCTGCACCGCTAAGCTGGAAGTGGCATTTACAGCTCGCAATAGTGCAGAGTTATCTCAAAGAAAGGGGCCACGGTGTTTCTGTATCTCTATTATGTTGGTGCGGCTTCGGAACTTTTAAATATCTTGATATATCTCGAGAACTACGCATCTGATCAAAAAATATCATAGAACGTAAAAAGTAGGAAACTTAATTCTCTACAAAAAAGGTCTCTTAACATTTTGCCATAGCTCGCTTCGTTTCCGAGATATTTGCAGATTTATGTCAAGGGAAGGGGCCTGACGGACATATTTCGAGATATTTCTTCTTCTTGTTGTTCTTCTTCTGCACAGCTAAGCTGGAAGTGGCATTTGCAGCTCGCAATAGTGCAGAGATATCTCAAAGAAAGGGGCCACGGTGTTTCTGTATCTCTATTATGTTGGTGCGGTTTCGGAACTTTTAAATATCTTGATATATCTCGAGAACTACGCATCTGATCAAAAAATATCATAGAACGTAAAAAGTAGGAAACTTAATTCTCTACAAATAAGGTCTCTTAACGTTTTGCCATAGCTCGCTTCGTTTCCGAGATATTTGCAGATTTATGTCAAGGGAAGGGGCCTGACGGACATATTTCGAGATATTTCTTCTTCTTGTTGTTCTTCTTCTGCACAGCTAAGCTGGAAGTGGCATTTGCAGCTCGCAATAGTGCAGAGATATCTCAAAGAAAGGGGCCACGGTGTTTCTGTATCTCTATTATGTTGGTGCGGCTTCGGAACTTTTAAATATCTTGATATATCTCGAGAACTACGGGTCTGATCAAAAAATATCATAGAACATAAAAAGTAGGAAACATAATTCTCTACATAAAAGGTCTCTTAACATTTTGCCATAGCTCGCTTCGTTTCCGAGATATTTGCAGATTTATCTCAAGGGAAGGGGCCTGACGGACATATTTCGAGATATTTCTTCTTCTTGTTGTTCTTCTTCTGCACAGCTAAGCTGGAAGTGGCATTTGCGGCTCGCACTAGTGCAGAGTTATCTCAAAGAAAGGGGCCACGGTGTTTCTGTATCTCTATTATGTTGGTGCGGCTTCGGAACTTTTAAATATCTTGATATATCTCGAGAACTACGCATCTGATCAAAAAATATCATAGAACATGAAAAGTAGGAAACTTAATTCTCTACAAAAACGGTCTCTTAACATTTTGCCATAGCTCGCTTCGTTTCCGAGATATTTGCAGATTTATCTCAAGGGAATGGGCCTGACGGACATATTTCGAGATATTTCTTCTTCTTGTTGTTCTTCTTCTGCACAGCTAAGCTGGAAGTGGCATTTGCGGCTCGCACTAGTGCACAGTTATCTCAAAGAAAGGGGCCACGGTGTTTCTGTATCTTTATTATGTTGATGCGGCTTCGGAACTTTTAAATATCTCGATATATCTCGAAAACTACGCTTCTGATCAAAAAATATCATAGAACATAAATTGTAGGAAACATAATTCTCTACAAAAAACGTCTCTTAACATTTTGCCATAGCTCGCTTCGTTTCCGAGATATTTGCAGATTCAGCTCAAAGGAACTGGCCTGACGGACATATTTCGAGATATTTCTTCTTCTTGTTGTTCTTCCTCTGCACAGCTAAGCTGGAAGTGGCATTTGCAGCTCGCAATAGTGCAGAGTTATCTCAAAGAAAGGGGCCACGGTGTTTCTGTATCTCTATTATGTTGGTGCGGCTTCGGAACTTTTAAATATCTTGATATATCTCGAGAACTACGCATCTGATCAAAAAATATCATAGAACATAAAAAGTAGGAAACTTAATTCTCTACAAAAAAGGTCTCTTAACATTTTGCCATAGCTCGCTTCGTTTCCGAGATATTTGCATATTTATCTCAAGGGAAGGGGCCTGACGGACATATTTCGAGATATTTCTTCTTCTTGTTGTTCTTCTTCTGCACAGCTAAGCTGGAAGTGGCATTTGCGGCTCGCACTAGTGCAGAGTTATCTCAAAGAAAGGGGCCACGGTGTTTCTGTATCTCTATTATGTTGGTGCAGCTTCGGAACTTTTAAATATCTCGATATATCTCGAAAACTACGCTTCTGATCAAAAAATATCATAGAACATAAATTGTAGGAAACATAATTCTCGACAAAAAAGGTCTCTTAACATTTTGCCATAGCTCGCTTCGTTTCCGAGATATTTGCAGATATATCTCAAGGGAAGGGGCCTGACGGACATATTTCGAGATATTTCTTCTTCTTGTTGTTCTTCTTCTGCACAGCTAAGCTGGAAGTGGCATTTACAGCTCGCAATAGTGCAGAGTTATCTCAAAGAAAGGGGCCACGGTGTTTCTGTATCTCTATTATGTTGGTGCGGCTTCGGAACTTTTAAATATCTTGATATATCTCGAGAACTACGGGTCTGATCAAAAAATATCATAGAACATAAAAAGTAGGAAACATAATTCTCTACAAAAAAGGTCTCTTAACATTTTGCCATAGCTCGCTTCGTTTCCGAGATATTTGCAGATTTATCTCAAGGGAAGGGGCCTGACGGACATATTTCGAGATATTTCTTCTTCTTGTTGTTCTTCTTCTGCACAGCTAAGCTGGAAGTGGCATTTGCAGCTCGCAATAGTGCAGAGTTATCTCAAAGAAAGGGGCCACGGTGTTTCTGTATCTCTATTATGTTGGTGCGGCTTCGGAACTTTTAAATATCTTGATATATCTCGAGAACTACGCATCTGATCAAAAAATGTCATAGAACATAAAAAGTAGGAAACTTAATTCTCTACAAAAAAGGTCTCTTAAGATTTTGCCATAGCTCGCTTCGTTTCCGAGATATTTGCAGATTTATCTCAAGGGAAGGGGCCTAACGGACATATTTCGAGATATTTCTTCTTCTTGTTGTTCTTCTTCTGCACAGCTAAGCTGGAAGTGGCATTTGCAGCTCGCAATAGTGCAGAGTTATCTCAAAGAAAGGGGCCACGGTGTTTCTGTATCTCTATTATGTTGGTGCGGCTTCGGAACTTTTAAATATCTTGATATATCTCGAGAACTACGCATCTGATCAAAAAATATCATAGAACGTAAAAGGTAGGAAACTTAATTCTCTACAAATAAGGTCTCTTAACATTTTGCCATAGCTCGCTTCGTTTCCGAGATATTTGCAGATTTATCTCAAGGGAAGGGGCCTAACGGACATATTTCGAGATATTTTTGCTTCTTGTTGTTCTTCTTCTGCACAGCTAAACTGGAAGTGGCAATTCCAGCTCGCAATAGTGCAGAGTTATCTCAAAGAGAGGGGCCACGGTGTTTCTGTATTTCTATTATGTTGGTGCGGCTTCGGAACTTTTAAATATCTTGATATATCTCGAGAACTACGCGTCTGATCAAAAAATATCATAGAACATAAATTGTAGGAAACATAATTCTCTACAAAAAAGGTCTCTTAACATTTTGCCATAGCTCGCTTCGTTTCCGAGATATTTGCAGATATATCTCAAGGGAAGGGGCCTGACGGACATATTTCGAGATATTTCTTCTTCTTGTTGTTCTTCTTCTGCACCGCTAAGCTGGAAGTGGCATTTACAGCTCGCAATAGTGCAGAGTTATCTCAAAGAAAGGGGCCACGGTGTTTCTGTATCTCTATTATGTTGGTGCGGCTTCGGAACTTTTAAATATCTTGATATATCTCGAGAACTACGCATCTGATCAAAAAATATCATAGAACGTAAAAAGTAGGAAACTTAATTCTCTACAAAAAGGTCTGTTAACATTTTGCCATAGCTCGCTTCGTTTCCGAGATATTTGCAGATTTATCTCAAGGGAAGGGGCCTGACGGACATATTTCGAGATATTTCTTCTTCTTGTTGTTCTTCTTCTGCACAGCTAAGCTGGAAGTGGCATTTGCGGCTCGCACTAGTGCAGAGTTATCTCAAAGAAAGGGGCCACGGTGTTTCTGTATCTCTATTATGTTGGTGCGGCTTCGGAACTTTTAAATATCTCGATATATCTCGAGAACTACGCTTCTGATCAAAAAATATCATAGAACATAAATTGTAGGAAACATAATTCTCTACAAAAAATGTCTCTTAACATTTTGCCATAGCTCGCTTCGTTTCCGAGATATTTGCAGATATATCTCAAGGGAAGGGGCCTGACGGACATATTTCGAGATATTTCTTCTTCTTGTTGTTCTTCCTCTGCACAGCTAAGCTGGAAGTGGCATTTGCAGCTCGCAATAGTGCAGAGTTATCTCAAAGAAAGGGGCCACGGTGTTTCTGTATCTCTATTATGTTGGTGCGGCTTCGGAACTTTTAAATATCTGGATATATCTCGAGAACTACGCATCTGATCAAAAAATATCATAGAACATAAAAAGTAGGAAACTTAATTCTCTACAAAAAAGGTCTCTTAACATTTTGCCATAGCTCGCTTCGTTTCCGAGATATTTGCATATTTATCTCAAGGGAAGGGGCCTGACGGACATATTTCGAGATATTTCTTCTTCTTGTTGTTCTTCTTCTGCACAGCTAAGCTGGAAGTGGCATTTGCGGCTCGCACTAGTGCAGAGTTATCTCAAAGAAAGGGGCCACGGTGTTTCTGTATCTCTATTATGTTGGTGCGGCTTCGGAACTTTTAAATATCTCGATATATCTCGAAAACTACGCTTCTGATCAAAAAATATCATAGAACATAAAAAGTAGGAAACTTAATTCTCTACAAAAAAGGTCTCTTAACATTTTGCCATAGCTCGCTTCGTTTCCGAGATATTTGCAGATTTATCTCAAAGGAAGGGGCCTAACGGACATATTTCGAGATATTTCTTCTTCTTGTTGTTCTTCCTCTGCACAGCTAAACTGGAAGTGGCATTTCCAGCTCGCAATAGTGCAGAGTAATCTCAAAGAAAGGGGCCACGGTGTTTCTGTATCTCTATTATGTTGGTGCGGCTTCGGAACTTTTAAATATCTTGATATATCTCGAGAACTACGCATCTGATCAAAAAATATCATAGAACATAAAAAGTAGGAAACTTAATTCTCTACAAAAAAGGTCTCTTAACATTTTGCCATAGCTCGCTTCGTTTCCGAGATATTTGCATATTTATCTCAAGGGAAGGGGCCTGACGGACATATTTCGAGATATTTCTTCTTCTTGTTGTTCTTCTTCTGCACAGCTAAGCTGGAAGTGGCATTTGCGGCTCGCACTAGTGCAGAGTTATCTCAAAGAAAGGGGCCACGGTGTTTCCGTATCTCCATTATGTTGGTGCGGCTTCGGAACTTTTAAATATCTCGATATATCTCGAAAACTACGCTTCTGATCAAAAAATATCATAGAACATAAAAAGTAGGAAACTTAATTCTCTACAAAAAAGGTCTCTTAACATTTTGCCATAGCTCGCTTCGTTTCCGAGATATTTGCAGATATATCTCAAGGGAAGGGGCCTGACGGACATATTTCGAGATATTTCTTCTTCTTGTTGTTCTTCTTCTGCACCGCTAAGCTGGAAGTGGCATTTACAGCTCGCAATAGTGCAGAGTTATCTCAAAGAAAGGGGCCACGGTGTTTCTGTATCTCTATTATGTTGGTGCGGCTTCGGAACTTTTAAATATCTTGATATATCTCGAGAACTACGCATCTGATCAAAAAATATCATAGAACGTAAAAAGTAGGAAACTTAATTCTCTACAAATAAGGTCTCTTAACATTTTGCCATAGCTCGCTTCGTTTCCGAGATATTTGCAGATTTATGTCAAGGGAAGGGGCCTGACGGACATATTTCGAGATATTTCTTCTTCTTGTTGTTCTTCTTCTGCACAGCTAAGCTGCAAGTGGCATTTGCAGCTCGCAATAGTGCAGAGTTATCTCAAAGAAAGGGGCCACGGTGTTTCTGTATCTCTATTATGTTGGTGCGGCTTCGGAACTTTTAAATATCTTGATATATCTCGAGAACTACGCGTCTGATCAAAAAATATCATAGAACATAAAAAGTAGGAAACTTAATTCTCTACCACAACGGTCTCTTAACATTTTGCCACAGCTCGCTTCGTTTCCGAGATATTTGCATATATATCTCAAGGGAAGGGGCCTGACGGACATATTTCGAGATATTTCTTCTTCTTGTTGTTCTTCTTCTGCACAGCTAAGCTGGAAGTGGCATTTGCGGCTCACGCTAGTGCAGAGTTATCTCAAAGAAAGGGGCCACGGTGTTTCTGTATCTCTATTATGTTGGTGCGGCTTCGGAACTTTTAAATATCTCGATATATCTCGAAAACTACGCTTCTGATCAAAAAATATCATAGAACATAAATTGTAGGAAACATAGTTCTCTACAAAAAAGGTCTCTTAACATTTTGCCATAGCTCGCTTCGTTTCCGAGATATTTGCAGATTCATCTCAAGGGAAGGGGTCTGACGGACATATTTCGAGATATTTCTTCTTCTTGTTGTTCTTCTTCTGCACAGCTAAGCTCGAAGTGGCATTTGCAGCTCGCAATAGTGCAGAGTTATCTCAATGAAAGAGGCCACGGTGTTTCTGTACCTCTATTATGTTGGTGCAGCTTCGGAACTTTTAAATATCTTGGTATATCTCGAGAACTACGCATCTGATCAAAAAATATCATCGAACATAAAAAGTAGGAAACTTAATTCTCTACAAAAAACGTCTCTTAACATTTTGCCATAGCTCGCTTCGTTTCCGAGATATTTGCAGATTTATCTCAAGGGAAGTGGCCTGACGGACATATTTCGAGATATTTCTTCTTCTTGTTGTTCTTCTTCTGCACAGCTAAGCTGGAAGTGGCATTTGCCGCTCGCACTAGTGCAGAGTTATCTCAAAGAAAGGGGCCACGGTGTTTCTGTATCTCTATTATGTTGGTGCGGCTTCGGAACTTTTAAATATCTTGATATATCTCGAGAAATACGCATCTGATCAAAAAATATCATAGAACATAAAAAGTAGGAAACTTAATTCTCTACAAAAAAGGTCTCTTAACATTTTGCCATAGCTCTCTTCGTTTCCGAGATATTTGCAGATTTATCTCAAGGGAAGGGGCCTGACGGACATATTTCGAGATATTTCTTCATCTTGTTGTTCTTCTTCTGCACAGCTAAGCTGGAAGTGGCATTTGCAGCTCGCAATAGTGCAGAGTTATCTCAAAGAAAGGGGCCACGGTGTTTCTGTATCTCTATTATGTTGGTGCGGCTTCGGAACTTTCAAATATCTTGATATATCTCGAGAACTACGCGTCTGATCAAATAAATCATAGAACATAAAAAGTAGGAAACTTAATTCTCTACCACAACGGTCTCTTAACATTTTGCCACAGCTCGCTTCGTTTCCGAGATATTTGCATATTTATCTCAAGGGAAGGGGCCTGACGGACATATTTCGAGATATTTCTTCTTCTTGTTGTTCTTCTTCTGCACAGCTAAGCTGGAAGTGGCATTTGCTGCTCGCACTAGTGCAGAGTTATCTCAAAGAAAGGGGCCACGGTGTTTCTGTATCTCTATTATGTTGGTGCGGCTTCGGAACTTTTAAATATCTCGATATATCTCGAAAACTACGCTTCTGATCAAAAAATATCATAGAACATAAATTGTAGGAAACATAATTCTCTACAAAAAAGGTCTCTTAACATTTTGCCATAGCTCGCTTCGTTTCCGAGATATTTGCAGATTCATCTCAAGGGAAGCGGTCTGACGGACATATTTCGAGATATTTCTTCTTCTTGTTGTTCTTCTTCTGCACAGCTAAGATCGAAGTGGCATTTGCAGCTCGCAATAGTGCAGAGTTATCTCAAAGAAAGAGGCCACGGTGTTTCTGTACCTCTATTATGTTGGTGCAGCTTCGGAACTTTTAAATATCTTGATATATCTCGAGAACTACGCATCTGATCAAAAAATATCATCGAACATAAAAAGTAGGAAACTGAATTCTCTACAAAAAAGGTCTCTTAACATTTTGCCATAGCTCGCTTCGTTTCCGAGATATTTGCAGATTTATCTCAAGGGAAGTGGCCTGACGGACATATTTCGAGATATTTCTTCTTCTTGTTGTTCTTCTTCTGCACAGCTAAGCTGGAAGTGGCATTTGCCGCTCGCACTAGTGCAGAGTTATCTCAAAGAAAGGGGCCACGGTGTTTCTGTATCGCTATTATGTTGGTGCGGCTTCGGAACTTTTAAATATCTTGATGTATCTCGAGAACTACGCATCTGATCAAAAAATATCATAGAACATAAAAAGTAGGAAACTTAATTCTCTACAAAAAAGGTCTCTTAACATTTTGCCATAGCTCGCTTCGTTTCCGAGATATTTGCATATGTATCTCAAGGGAAGGGGCCTGACGGACATATTTCGAGATATTTCTTCTTCTTGTTGTTCTTCTTCTGCACAGCTAAGCTGGAAGTGGCATTTGCGGCTCGCACTAGTGCAGAGTTATCCCAAAGAAAGGGGCCACGGTGTTTCTGTATCTCTATTATGTTGGTGCGGCTTCGGAACTTTTAAATATCTTGATATATCTCGAGAACTACGCGTCTGATCAAAAAATATCATAGAACATAAAAAGTAGGAAACTTAATTCTCTACCACAACGGTCTCTTAACATTTTGCCACAGCTCGCTTCGTTTCCGAGATATTTGCATATTTATCTCAAGGGAAGGGGCCTGACGGACATATTTCGAGATATTTCTTCTTCTTGTTGTTCTTCTTCTGCACAGCTAAGCTGGAAGTGGCATTTGCGGCTCGCACTAGTGCAGAGTTATCTCAAAGAAAGGGGCCACGGTGTTTCTGTATCTCTATTATGTTGGTGCGGCTTCGGAACTTTTAAATATCTCGATATATCTCGAAAACTACGCTTCTGATCAAAAAATATCATAGAACATAAATTGTAGGAAACATAATTCTCTACAAAAAAGGTCTCTTAACATTTTGCCATAGCTCGCTTCGTTTCCGAGATATTTGCAGATTTATCTCAAGGGAAGTGGCCTGACGGACATATTTCGAGATATTTCTTCTTCTTGTTGTTCTTCTTCTGCACAGCTAAGCTGGAAGTGGCATTTGCCGCTCGCACTAGTGCAGAGTTATCTCAAAGAAAGGGGCCACGGTGTTTCTGTATCGCTATTATGTTGGTGCAGCTTCGGAACTTTTAAATATCTTGATGTATCTCGAGAACTACGCATCTGATCAAAAAATATCATCGAACATAAAAAGTAGGAAACTTAATTCTCTACAAAAAACGTCTCTTAACATTTTGCCATAGCTCGCTTCGTTTCCGAGATATTTGCAGATTTATCTCAGGGGAAGGGGCCTGACGGACATATTTCGAGATATTTCTTCTTCTTGTTGTTCTTCTTCTGCACAGCTAAGCTGGAAGTGGCATTTGCCGCTCGCACTAGTGCAGAGTTATCTCAAAGAAAGGGGCCACGGTGTTTCTGTATCTCTATTATGTTGGTGCGGCTTCGGAACTTTTAAATATCTTGATATATCTCGAGAAATACGCATCTGATCAAAAAATATCATAGAACATAAAAAGTAGGAAACTTAATTCTCTACAAAAAAGGTCTCTTAACATTTTGCCATAGCTCTCTTCGTTTCCGAGATATTTGCAGATTTATCTCAAGGGAAGGGGCCTGACGGACATATTTCGAGATATTTCTTCATCTTGTTGTTCTTCTTCTGCACAGCTAAGCTGGAAGTGGCATTTGCAGCTCGCAATAGTGCAGAGTTATCTCAAAGAAAGGGGCCACGGTGTTTCTGTATCTCTATTATGTTGGTGCGGCTTCGGAACTTTCAAATATCTTGATATATCTCGAGAACTACGCGTCTGATCAAAAAATATCATAGAACATAAAAAGTAGGAAACTTAATTCTCTACCACAACGGTCTCTTAACATTTTGCCACAGCTCGCTTCGTTTCCGAGATATTTGCATATTTATCTCAAGGGAAGGGGCCTGACGGACATATTTCGAGATATTTCTTCTTCTTGTTGTTCTTCTTCTGCACAGCTAAGCTGGAAGTGGCATTTGCGGCTCGCACTAGTGCAGAGTTATCTCAAAGAAAGGGGCCACGGTGTTTCTGTATCTCTATTATGTTGGTGCGGCTTCGGAACTTTTAAATATCTCGATATATCTCGAAAACTACGCTTCTGATCAAAAAATATCATAGAACATAAATTGTAGGAAACATAATTCTCTACAAAAAAGGTCTCTTAACATTTTGCCATAGCTCGCTTCGTTTCCGAGATATTTGCAGATTCATCTCAAGGGAAGGGGTCTGACGGACATATTTCGAGATATTTCTTCTTCTTGTTGTTCTTCTTCTGCACAGCTAAGCTCGAAGTGGCATTTGCAGCTCGCAATAGTGCAGAGTTATCTCAAAGAAAGAGGCCACGGTGTTTCTGTACCTCTATTATGTTGGTGCAGCTTCGGAACTTTTAAATATCTTGATATATCTCGAGAACTACGCATCTGATCAAAAAATATCATCGAACATAAAAAGTAGGAAACTGAATTCTCTACAAAAAAGGTCTCTTAACATTTTGCCATAGCTCGCTTTGTTTCCGAGATATTTGCAGATTTATCTCAAGGGAAGTGGCCTGACGGACATATTTCGAGATATTTCTTCTTCTTGTTGTTCTTCTTCTGCACAGCTAAGCTGGAAGTGGCATTTGCCGCTCGCACTAGTGCAGAGTTATCTCAAAGAAAGGGGCCACGGTGTTTCTGTATCGCTATTATGTTGGTGCGGCTTCGGAACTTTTAAATATCTTGATATATCTCGAGAACTACGCATCTGATCAAAAAATATCATAGAACATAAAAAGTAGGAGACTTAATTCTCTACAAAAAAGGTCTCTTAACATTTTGCCATAGCTCGCTTCGTTTCCGAGATATTTGCATATTTATCTCAAGGGAAGGGGCCTGACGGACATATTTCGAGATATTTCTTCTTCTTGTTGTTCTTCTTCTGCACAGCTAAGCTGGAAGTGGCATTTGCGGCTCGCACTAGTGCAGAGTTATCTCAAAGAAAGGGGCCACGGTGTTTCTGTATCTCTATTATGTTGGTGCGGCTTCGGAACTTTTAAATATCTCGATATATCTCGAGAACTACGCATCTGATCAAAAAATATCATAGAACATAAAAAGTAGGAAACTTAATTCTCTACAAAAAAGGTCTCTTAACATTTTGCCATAGCTGGCTTCGTTTCCGAGATATTTGCATATTTATCTCAAGGGAAGGGGCCTGACGGACATATTTCGAGATATTTCTTCTTCTTGTTGTTCTTCTTCTGCACAGCTAAGCTGGAAGTGGCATTTGCGGCTCGCACTAGTGCAGAGTTATCTCAAAGAAAGGGGCCACGGTGTTTCTGTATCTCTATTATGTTGGTGCGGCTTCGGAACTTTTAAATGTCTTGATATATCTCGAGAACTACGCATCTGATCAAAAAATATCATCGAACATAAAAAGTAGGAAACTTAATTCTCTACAAAAAAGGTCTCTTAACATTTTGCCATAGCTCGCTTCGTTTCCGAGATATTTGCAGATTCAGCTCAAAGGAACTGGCCTGACGGACATATTTCGTGATATTTCTTCTTCTTGTTGTTCTTCCTCTGCACAGCTAAGCTGGAAGTGGCATTTGCAGCTCGCAATATTGCAGAGTTATCTCACAGAAAGGGGCCACGGTGTTTCTGTATCTCTATTATGTTGGTGCGGCTTCGGAACTTTTAAATATCTTGATATATCTCGAGAACTACGCATCTGATCAAAAAATATCATACTACATAAAAAGTAGGAAACTTAATTCTCTACAAGAAAGGTCTCTAAAGATTTTGCCATAGCTCGCTTCGTTTCCGAGATATTTGCAGATTTATCTCAAGGGAAGGGGCCTGACGGACATATTTCGAGATGTTTCTTCTTCTTGTTGTTCTTCTTCTGCACAGCTAAGCTGGAAGTGGCATTTGCAGCTCGCAATAGTGCAGAGTTATCTCAAAGAAAGAGGCCACGGTGTTTCTGTACCTCTATTATGTTGGTGCAGCTTCGGAACTTTTAAATATCTTGATATATCTCGAGAACTACGCATCTGATCAAAAAATATCATCGAACATAAAAAGTAGGAAACTTAATTCTCTACAAAAAAGGTCTCTTAACATTTTGCCATAGCTCGCTTCGTTTCCGAGATATTTGCAGTTTTATCTCAAGGGAAGTGGCCTGACGGACATATTTCGAGATATTTCTTCTTCTTGTTGTTCTTCTTCTGCACAGCTAAACTGGAAGTGGCATTTCCAGCTCGCAATAGTGCAGAGTTATCTCAAAGAAAGGGGCCACGGTGTTTCTGTATCTCTATTATGTTGGTGCGGCTTCGGAACTTTTAAATATCTTGATATATCTCGAGAACTACGCATCTGATCAAAACATATCATAGAACATGAAAAGTAGGAAACTTAATTCTCTACAAAAAAGGTCTCTTAACATTTCGCCATAGCTCGCTTCGTTTCCGAGATATTTGCAGATTTATCTCAAGGGAAGGGGCCTGACGGACATATTTCGAGATATTTCTTCTTCTTGTTGTTCTTCTTCTGCACAGCTAAGCTGGAAGTGGCATTTGCGGCTCGCACTAGTGCAGAGTTATCTCAAAGAAAGGGGCCACGGTGTTTCTGTATCTCTATTATGTTGGTGCGGCTTCGGAACTTTTAAATATCTCGATATATCGCGAAAACTACGCTTCTGATCAAAAAATATCATAGAACATAAATTGTAGGAAACATAATTCTCTACAAAAAACGTCTCTTCACATTTTGCCATAGCTCGCTTCGTTTCCGAGATATTTGCAGATTTATCTCAAGGGAAGGGGCCTGACGGACATATTTCGAGATATTTCTTCTTCTTGTTGTTCTTCTTCTGCACAGCTAAGCTGGTAGTGGCATTTGCGGCTCGCACTAGTGCAGAGTTATCTCAAAGAAAGGGGACACGGTGTTTCTGTATCCCTATTATGTTGGTGCGGCTTCGGAACTTTTAAATATCTTGATATATCTCGAGAACTACGCATCTGATCAAAAAATATCATAGAACATAAAAAGTAGGAAACTTAATTCTCTACAAAAAAGGTCTCTTAACATTTTGCCATAGCTCGCTTCGTTTCCGAGATATTTGCAGATTTATCTCAAGGGAAGGGGCCTGACGGACATATTTCGAGATATTTCTTCTTCTTGTTGTTCTTCTTCTGCACAGCTAAGCTGGAAGTGGCATTTGCGGCTCGCACTAGTGCAGAGTTATCTCAACGAAAGGGGCCACGGTGTTTCTGTATCTCTATTATGTTGGTGCGGCTTCGGAACTTTTAAATATCTTGATATATCTCGAGAACTACGCATCTGATCAAAAAATATCATAGAACATGAAAAGTAGGAAACTTAATTCTCTACAAAAAAGGTCTCTTAACATTTTGCCATAGCTCTCTTCGTTTCCGAGATATTTGCAGATTTATCTCAAGGGAAGGGGCCTGACGGACATATTTCGAGATATTTCTTCTTCTTGTTGTTCTTCTTCTGCACAGCTAAGCTGGAAGTGGCATTTGCAGCTCGCAATAGTGCAGAGTTATCTCAAAGAAAGGGGCCACGGTGTTTCTGTATCTCTATTATGTTGGTGCGGCTTCGGAACTTTTAAATATCTTGATATATCTCGAGAACTACGCATCTGATCAAAAAATATCATAGAACATGAAAAGTAGGAAACTTAATTCTCTACAAAAAAGGTCTCTTAACATTTTGCCATAGCTCTCTTCGTTTCCGAGATATTTGCAGATTTATCTCAAGGGAAGGGGCCTGACGGACATATTTCGAGATATTTCTTCTTCTTGTTGTTCTTCTTCTGCACAGCTAAGTTGGAAGTGGCATTTGCAGCTCGCAATAGTGCAGAGTTATCTCAAAGAAAGGGGCCACGGTGTTTCTGTATCTCTATTATGTTGGTGCGGCTTCGGAACTTTTAAATATCTCGATATATCGCGAAAACTACGCTTCTGATCAAAAAATATCATAGAACATAAATTGTAGGAAACATAATTCTCTACAAAAAACGTCTCTTCACATTTTGCCATAGCTCGCTTCGTTTCCGAGATATTTGCAGATTTATCTCAAGGGAAGGGGCCTGACGGACATATTTCGAGATATTTCTTCTTCTTGTTGTTCTTCTTCTGTACAGCTAAGCTGGAAGTGGCATTTGCGGCTCGCACTAGTGCAGAGTTATCTCAAAGAAAGGGGCCACGGTGTTTCTGTATCCCTATTATGTTGGTGCGGCTTCGGAACTTTTAAATATCTTGATATATCTCGAGAACTACGCATCTGATCAAAAAATATCATAGAACATAAAAAGTAGGAAACTTAATTCTCTACAAAAAAGGTCTCTTAACATTTTGCCATAGCTCGCTTCGTTTCCGAGATATTTGCAGATTTATCTCAAGGGAAGGGGCCTGACGGACATATTTCGAGATATTTCTTCTTCTTGTTGTTCTTCTTCTGCACAGCTAAGCTGGAAGTGGCATTTGCGGCTCGCACTAGTGCAGCGTTATCTCAAAGAAAGGGGCCACGGTGTTTCTGTATCTCTATTATGTTGGTGCGGCTTCGGAACTTTTAAATATCTCGATATATCTCGAAAACTACGCTTCTGATCAAAAAATATCATAGAACATAAATTGTAGGAAACATAATTCTCTACAAAAAACGTCTCTTAACATTTTGCCATAGCTCGCTTCGTTTCCGAGATATGTGCAGATTCAGCTCAAAGGAACTGGCCTGACGGACATATTTCGAGATATTTCTTCTTCTTGTTGTTCTTCCTCTGCACAGCTGAGCTGGATGTGGCATTTGCAGCTCGCAATAGTGCAGAGTTATCTCAAAGAAAGGGGCCACGGTGTTTCTGTATCTCTATTATGTTGGTGCGGCTTCGGAACTTTTTAATATCTTGGTATATCTCGAGAACTACGCATCTGATCAAAAAATATCATAGAACATAAAAAGTAGGAAACTTAATTCTCTACAAAAAAGGTCTCTTAACATTTTGCCATAGCTCGCTTCGTTTCCGAGATATTTGCAGATTTATCTCAAGGGAAGGGGCCTAGCGGACATATTTCCAGATATTTCTTCTTCTTGTTGTTCTTCTTCTGCACAGCTAAGCTGGAAGTGGCATTTGCAGCGCGCAATAGTGCAGAGTTATCTCAAAGAAAGGGGCCACGGTGTTTCTGTATCTCTATTATGTTGGTGCGGCTTCGGAACTTTTAAATATCTTGATATATCTCGAGAACTACGCATCTGATCAAAAAATATCATACTACATAAAAAGTAGGAAACTTAATTCTCTACAAGAAAGGTCTCTAAACATTTTGCCATAGCTCGCTTCGTTTCCGAGATATTTGCAGATTTATCTCAAGGGAAGGGGCCTGACGGACATATTTCGAGATGTTTCTTCTTCTGCACAGCTAAGCTGGAAGTGGCATTTGCAGCTCGCAATAGTGCAGAGTTATCTCAAAGAGAGGGGCCACGGTATTTCTGTATCTCTATTATGTTGGTGCGGCTTCGGAACTTTTAAATATCTTGATATATCTCGAGAACTACGCATCTGATCAAAAAATATCATACTGCATAAAAAGTAGGAAACTTAATTCTCTACAAAAAAGGTCTCTTAACATTTTGCCATAGCTCTCTTCGTTTCCGAGATATTTGCAGATTTATCTCAAGGGAAGGGGCCTGACGGACATATTTCGAGATATTTCTTCTTCTTGTTGTTCTTCTTCTGCACAGCTAAGTTGGAAGTGGCATTTGCAGCTCGCAATAGTGCAGAGTTATCTCAAAGAAAGGGGCCACGGTGTTTCTGTATCTCTATTATGTTGGTGCGGCTTCGGAACTTTTAAATATCTCGATATATCGCGAAAACTACGCTTCTGATCAAAAAATATCATAGAACATAAATTGTAGGAAACATAATTCTCTACAAAAAACGTCTCTTCACATTTTGCCATAGCTCGCTTCGTTTCCGAGATATTTGCAGATTTATCTCAAGGGAAGGGGCCTGACGGACATATTTCGAGATATTTCTTCTTCTTGTTGTTCTTCTTCTGTACAGCTAAGCTGGAAGTGGCATTTGCGGCTCGCACTAGTGCAGAGTTATCTCAAAGAAAGGGGCCACGGTGTTTCTGTATCCCTATTATGTTGGTGCGGCTTCGGAACTTTTAAATATCTTGATATATCTCGAGAACTACGCATCTGATCAAAAAATATCATAGAACATAAAAAGTAGGAAACTTAATTCTCTACAAAAAAGGTCTCTTAACATTTTGCCATAGCTCGCTTCGTTTCCGAGATATTTGCAGATTTATCTCAAGGGAAGGGGCCTGACGGACATATTTCGAGATATTTCTTCTTCTTGTTGTTCTTCTTCTGCACAGCTAAGCTGGAAGTGGCATTTGCGGCTCGCACTAGTGCAGCGTTATCTCAAAGAAAGGGGCCACGGTGTTTCTGTATCTCTATTATGTTGGTGCGGCTTCGGAACTTTTAAATATCTCGATATATCTCGAAAACTACGCTTCTGATCAAAAAATATCATAGAACATAAATTGTAGGAAACATAATTCTCTACAAAAAACGTCTCTTAACATTTTGCCATAGCTCGCTTCGTTTCCGAGATATGTGCAGATTCAGCTCAAAGGAACTGGCCTGACGGACATATTTCGAGATATTTCTTCTTCTTGTTGTTCTTCCTCTGCACAGCTGAGCTGGAAGTGGCATTTGCAGCTCGCAATAGTGCAGAGTTATCTCAAAGAAAGGGGCCACGGTGTTTCTGTATCTCTATTATGTTGGTGCGGCTTCGGAACTTTTTAATATCTTGGTATATCTCGAGAACTACGCATCTGATCAAAAAATATCATAGAACATAAAAAGTAGGAAACTTAATTCTCTACAAAAAAGGTCTCTTAACATTTTGCCATAGCTCGCTTCGTTTCCGAGATATTTGCAGATTTATCTCAAGGGAAGGGGCCTAGCGGACATATTTCCAGATATTTCTTCTTCTTGTTGTTCTTCTTCTGCACAGCTAAGCTGGAAGTGGCATTTGCAGCGCGCAATAGTGCAGAGTTACCTCAAAGAAAGGGGCCACGGTGTTTCTGTATCTCTATTATGTTGGTGCGGCTTCGGAACTTTTAAATATCTTGATATATCTCGAGAACTACGCATCCGATCAAAAAATATCATAGAACATAAAAAGTAGGAAACGTAATTCTCTACAAAAAAGGTCTCTTAACATTTTGCCATAGCTCGCTTTGTTTCCGAGATATTTGCAGATTTATCTCAAGGGAAGGGGCCTGACGGACATATTTCGAGATGTTTCTTCTTCTGCACAGCTAAGCTGGAAGTGGCATTTGCAGCTCGCAATAGTGCAGAGTTATCTCAAAGAGAGGGGCCACGGTATTTCTGTATCTCTATTATGTTGGTGCGGCTTCGGAACTTTTAAATATCTTGATATATCTCGAGAACTACGCATCTGATCAAAAAATATCATACTGCATAAAAAGTAGGAAACTTAATTCTCTACAAGAAAGGTCTCTAAACATTTTGCCATAGCTCGCTTCGTTTCCGAGATATTTGCAGATTTATCTCAAGGGAAGGGGCCTGACGGACATATTTCGAGATATTTCTTCTTCTTGTTGTTCTTCTTCTGCACAGCTAAGCTGGAAGTGGCATTTGCGGCTCGCACTAGTGCAGAGTTATCTCAAAGAAAGGGGCCACGGTGTTTCTGTATCTCTATTATGTTGGTGCGGCTTCGGAACTTTTAAATATCTCGATATATCGCGAAAACTACGCTTCTGATCAAAAAATATCATAGAACATAAATTGTAGGAAACATAATTCTCTACAAAAAACGTCTCTTCACATTTTGCCATAGCTCGCTTCGTTTCCGAGATATTTGCAGATTTATCTCAAGGGAAGGGGCCTGACGGACATATTTCGAGATATTTCTTCTTCTTGTTGTTCTTCTTCTGCACAGCTAAGCTGGTAGTGGCATTTGCGGCTCGCACTAGTGCAGAGTTATCTCAAAGAAAGGGGACACGGTGTTTCTGTATCCCTATTATGTTGGTGCGGCTTCGGAACTTTTAAATATCTTGATATATCTCGAGAACTACGCATCTGATCAAAAAATATCATAGAACATAAAAAGTAGGAAACTTAATTCTCTACAAAAAAGGTCTCTTAACATTTTGCCATAGCTCGCTTCGTTTCCGAGATTTTTGCAGATTTATCTCAAGGGAAGGGGCCTGACGGACATATTTCGAGATATTTCTTCTTCTTGTTGTTCTTCTTCTGCACAGCTAAGCTGGAAGTGGCATTTGCGGCTCGCACTAGTGCAGAGTTATCTCAACGAAAGGGGCCACGGTGTTTCTGTATCTCTATTATGTTGGTGCGGCTTCGGAACTTTTAAATATCTTGATATATCTCGAGAACTACGCATCTGATCAAAAAATATCATAGAACATGAAAAGTAGGAAACTTAATTCTCTACAAAAAAGGTCTCTTAACATTTTGCCATAGCTCTCTTCGTTTCCGAGATATTTGCAGATTTATCTCAAGGGAAGGGGCCTGACGGACATATTTCGAGATATTTCTTCTTCTTGTTGTTCTTCTTCTGCACAGCTAAGCTGGAAGTGGCATTTGCAGCTCGCAATAGTGCAGAGTTATCTCAAAGAAAGGGGCCACGGTGTTTCTGTATCTCTATTATGTTGGTGCGGCTTCGGAACTTTTAAATATCTTGATATATCTCGAGAACTACGCATCTGATCAAAAAATATCATAGAACATGAAAAGTAGGAAACTTAATTCTCTACAAAAAAGGTCTCTTAACATTTTGCCATAGCTCTCTTCGTTTCCGAGATATTTGCAGATTTATCTCAAGGGAAGGGGCCTGACGGACATATTTCGAGATATTTCTTCTTCTTGTTGTTCTTCTTCTGCACAGCTAAGTTGGAAGTGGCATTTGCAGCTCGCAATAGTGCAGAGTTATCTCAAAGAAAGGGGCCACGGTGTTTCTGTATCTCTATTATGTTGGTGCGGCTTCGGAACTTTTAAATATCTCGATATATCGCGAAAACTACGCTTCTGATCAAAAAATATCATAGAACATAAATTGTAGGAAACATAATTCTCTACAAAAAACGTCTCTTCACATTTTGCCATAGCTCGCTTCGTTTCCGAGATATTTGCAGATTTATCTCAAGGGAAGGGGCCTGACGGACATATTTCGAGATATTTCTTCTTCTTGTTGTTCTTCTTCTGTACAGCTAAGCTGGAAGTGGCATTTGCGGCTCGCACTAGTGCAGAGTTATCTCAAAGAAAGGGGCCACGGTGTTTCTGTATCCCTATTATGTTGGTGCGGCTTCGGAACTTTTAAATATCTTGATATATCTCGAGAACTACGCATCTGATCAAAAAATATCATAGAACATAAAAAGTAGGAAACTTAATTCTCTACAAAAAAGGTCTCTTAACATTTTGCCATAGCTCGCTTCGTTTCCGAGATATTTGCAGATTTATCTCAAGGGAAGGGGCCTGACGGACATATTTCGAGATATTTCTTCTTCTTGTTGTTCTTCTTCTGCACAGCTAAGCTGGAAGTGGCATTTGCGGCTCGCACTAGTGCAGCGTTATCTCAAAGAAAGGGGCCACGGTGTTTCTGTATCTCTATTATGTTGGTGCGGCTTCGGAACTTTTAAATATCTCGATATATCTCGAAAACTACGCTTCTGATCAAAAAATATCATAGAACATAAATTGTAGGAAACATAATTCTCTACAAAAAACGTCTCTTAACATTTTGCCATAGCTCGCTTCGTTTCCGAGATATGTGCAGATTCAGCTCAAAGGAACTGGCCTGACGGACATATTTCGAGATATTTCTTCTTCTTGTTGTTCTTCCTCTGCACAGCTGAGCTGGAAGTGGCATTTGCAGCTCGCAATAGTGCAGAGTTATCTCAAAGAAAGGGGCCACGGTGTTTCTGTATCTCTATTATGTTGGTGCGGCTTCGGAACTTTTTAATATCTTGGTATATCTCGAGAACTACGCATCTGATCAAAAAATATCATAGAACATAAAAAGTAGGAAACTTAATTCTCTACAAAAAAGGTCTCTTAACATTTTGCCATAGCTCGCTTCGTTTCCGAGATATTTGCAGATTTATCTCAAGGGAAGGGGCCTAGCGGACATATTTCCAGATATTTCTTCTTCTTGTTGTTCTTCTTCTGCACAGCTAAGCTGGAAGTGGCATTTGCAGCGCGCAATAGTGCAGAGTTACCTCAAAGAAAGGGGCCACGGTGTTTCTGTATCTCTATTATGTTGGTGCGGCTTCGGAACTTTTAAATATCTTGATATATCTCGAGAACTACGCATCCGATCAAAAAATATCATAGAACATAAAAAGTAGGAAACGTAATTCTCTACAAAAAAGGTCTCTTAACATTTTGCCATAGCTCGCTTTGTTTCCGAGATATTTGCAGATTTATCTCGAGGGAAGGGGCCTGACGGACATATTTCGAGATATTTCTTCTTCTTGTTGTTCTTCTTCTGCACAGCTAAGCTGGAAGCGGCATTTGCGGCTCGCACTAGTGCAGAGTTATCTCAAAGAAAGGGGCCACGGTGTTTCTGTATCTCTATTATGTTGGTGCGGCTTCGGAACTTTTAAATATCTTGATATATCTCGAGAACTACGCCTCTGATCGAAAAATATCATAGACCATAAAAAGTAGGAAACTTAATTCTCTACAAAAAAGGTCTCTTAACATTTTGCCATAGCTCGCTTGGTTTCCGAGATATTTGCAGATTTATCTCAAGGGAAGGGGCCTGACGGACATATTTCGAGATATTTCTTCTTCTTGTTGTTCTTCTTCTGCACAGCTAAGCTGGAAGTGGCATTTGCAGCTCGCAATAGTGCAGAGTTACCTCAAAGAAAGGGGCCACGGTGTTTCTGTACCTCTATTATGTTGGTGCAGCTTCGGAGCTTTTAAATATCTTGATATATCTCGAGAACTACGCATCTGATCAAAAAATATCATAGAACATAAAAAGTAGGAAACCTAATTCTTTACAAAAAAGGTCTCTTAACGTTTTGCAATAGCTCGGTTCGTTTCCGAGATATTTGCAGATTTATCTCAAGGGAAGGGGCCTGACGGACATATTTCGAGATATTTCTTCTTCTTGTTGTTCTTCTTCTGCACAGCTAAGCTGGAAGTGGCATTTGCAGCTCGCAATAGTGCAGAGTTACCTCAAAGAAAGGGGCCACGGTGTTTCTGTATCTCTATTATCTTGGTGCCGCTTCGGAACTTTTAAATATCTGGATATATCTCGAGAACTACGCATCTGATCAAAAAATATCATAGAACATAAAAAGTAGGAAACTTAATTCTCTACAAAAAAGGTCTCTTAACATCTTGCCATAGCTCGCTTCGTTTCCGAGATATTTGCAGATTTATCTCAATGGAAGGGGCCTGACGGGCATATTTCGAGATATTTCTTCTTCTTGTTGTTCTTCTTCTGCACAGCTAAGCTGGAAGTGGCATTTGCAGCGCGCAATAGTGCAGAGTTATCTCAAAGAAAGGGGCCACGGTGTTTCTGTATCTCTATTATGTTGGTGCGGCTTCGGAACTTTTAAATATCTTGATATATCTCGAGAACTACGCATCTGATCAAAAAATATCATAGAACATAAAAAGTAGGAAACTTAATTCTCTACAAAAAAGGTCTCTTAACATTTTGCCATAGCTCGCTTCGTTTCCGAGATATTTGCAGATTTATCTCGAGGGAAGGGGCCTGACGGACATATTTCGAGATATTTCTTCTTCTTGTTGTTCTTCTTCTGCACAGCTAAGCTGGAAGCGGCATTTGCGGCTCGCACTAGTGCAGAGTTATCTCAAAGAAAGGGGCCACGGTGTTTCTGTATCTCTATTATGTTGGTGCGGCTTCGGAACTTTTAAATATCTTGATATATCTCGAGAACTACGCCTCTGATCGAAAAATATCATAGACCATAAAAAGTAGGAAACTTAATTCTCTACAAAAAAGGTCTCTTAACATTTTGCCATAGCTCGCTTCGTTTCCGAGATATTTGCAGATTTATCTCAAGGGAAGGGGCCTGACGGACATATTTCGAGATATTTCTTCTTCTTGTTGTTCTTCTTCTGCACAGCTAAGCTGGAAGTGGCATTTGCAGCGCGCAATAGTGCAGAGTTATCTCAACGAAAGGGGCCACGGTGTTTCTGTATCTCTATTATGTTGGTGCGGCTTCGGAACTTTTAAATATCTTGATATATCTCGAGAACTACGCCTCTGATCGAAAAATATCATAGAACATAAAAAGTAGGAAACTTAATTCTCTACAAAAAAGGTCTCTTAACATTTTGCCATAGCTCGCTTCGTTTCCGAGATATTTGCAGATTTATCTCAAGGGAAGGGGCCTGACGGACATATTTCGAGATATTTCTTCTTCTTGTTGTTCTTCTTCTGCACAGCTGAGCTGGAAGTGGCATTTGCAGGTCGCAATAGTGCAGAGTTATCTCAAAGAAAGGGGCCACGGTGTTTCTGTATCTCTATTATGTTGGTGCGGCTTCGGAACTTTTAAATATCTCGATATATCTCGAGAACTACGCATCTGATCAAAAAATATCATACTACATAAAAAGTAGGAAACTTAATTCTCTGCAAGAAAGGTCTGTAAACATTTTGCCATAGCTCGCTTCGTTTCCGAGATATTTGCACATTTATCTCAAGGGAAGGGGCCTGACGGACATATTTCGAGATATTTCTTCTTCTTGTTGTTCTTCTTCTGCACAGCTAAGCTGGAAGTGGCATTTGCAGCTCGCAATAGTGCAGAGTTATCTCAAAGAAAGGGGCCACGGTGTTTCTGTATCTCTATTATGTTGGTGCGGCTTCGGAACTTTTAAATATCTTGATATATCTCGAGAACTACGCATCTGATCAAAAAATATCATAGAACATGAAAAGTAGGAAACTTAATTCTCTACAAAAAAGGTCTCTTAACATTTTGCCATAGCTCTCTTCGTTTCCGAGATATTTGCAGATTTATCTCAAGGGAAGGGGCCTGACGGACATATTTCGAGATATTTCTTCTTCTTGTTGTTCTTCTTCTGCACAGCTAAGCTGGAAGTGGCATTTGCGGCTCGCACTAGTGCAGAGTTATCTCAAAGAAAGGGGCCACGGTGTTTCTGTATCCCTATTATGTTGGTGCGGCTTCGGAACTTTTAAATATCTCGATATATCTCGAGAACTACGCTTCTGATCAAAAAATATCATAGAACATAAATTGTAGGAAACATAATTCTCTACAAAAAACGTCTCTTAACATTTTGCCATAGCTCGCTTCGTTTCCGAGATATTTGCAGATTCAGCTCAAAGGAACTGGCCTGACGGACATATTTCGAGATATTTCTTCTTCTTGTTGTTCTTCCTCTGCACAGCTAAGCTGGAAGTGGCATTTGCAGCTCGCAATAGTGCAGAGTTATCTCAAAGAAAGGGGCCACGGTGTTTCTGTATCTCTATTATGTTGGTGCGGCTTCGGAACTTTTAAATATCTTGATATATCTCGAGAACTACGCATCTGATCAAAAAATATGATAGAACATAAAAAGTAGGAAACTTAATTCTCTACAAAAACGTCTGTTAACATTTTGCCATAGCTCGCTTCGTTTCCGAGGTATTTGCAGATTTATCTCAAGGGAAGGGGCCTGACGGACATATTTCGAGATATTTCTTCTTCTTGTTGTTCTTCTTCTGCACAGCTAAGCTGGAAGTGGCATTTGCGGCTCGCACTAGTGCACAGTTATCCCAAAGAAAGGGGCCACGGTGTTTCTGTATCTCTATTATGTTGGTGCGTCTTCGGAACTTTTAAATATCTCGATATATCTCGAAAACTACGCTTCTGATCAAAAAATATCATAGAACATAAATTGTAGGAAACATAATTCTCTACAAAAAACGTCTCTTAACATTTTGCCATAGCTCGCTTCGTTTCCGAGATATTTGCAGATTCAGCTCAAAGGAACTGGCCTGACGGACATATTTCGAGATATTTCTTCTTCTTGTTGTTCTTCCTCTGCACAGCTAAGCTGGAAGTGGCATTTGCAGGTCGCAATAGTGCAGAGTTATCTCAAAGAAAGGGGCCACGGTGTTTCTGTATCTCTATTATGTTGGTGCGGGTTCGGAACTTTTAAATATCTTGATATATCTTGAAAACTACGCTTCTGATCAAAAAATATCATAGAACGTAAATTGTAGGAAACATTATTCTCTACAAAAAAGGTCTCTTAACATTTTGCCATAGCTCGCTTCGTTTCCGAGATATTTGCAGATTTATCTCAAGGGAAGGGGCCTGACGGACATATTTCGAGATATTTCTTCTTGTTGTTGTTCTTCTTCTGCACAGCTAAGCTGGAAGTGGCATTTGCAGCGCGCAATAGTGCAGAGTTATCTCAAAGAAAGGGGCCACGGTGTTTCTGTATCTCTATTATGTTGGTGCGGCTTCGGAACTTTTAAATATCTTGATATATCTCGAGAACTACGCATCTGATCAAAAAATATCATACTACATAAAAAGTAGGAAACTTAATTCTCTACAAGAAAGGTCTCTAAACATTTTGCCATAGCTCGCTTCGTTTCCGAGATATTTGCAGATTTATCTCAAGGGAAGGGGCCTGACGGCCATATTTCGAGATATTTCTTCTTCTTGTTGTTCTTCTTCTGCACAGCTAAGCTGGAAGTGGCATTTGCAGGTCGCAATAGTGCAGAGTTATCTCAAAGAAAGTGGCCACGGTGATTCTGTATCTCTATTATGTTGGTGCGGCTTCGGAACTTTAAAATATTTCGATATATCTCGAAAACTACGCTTCTGATCAAAAAATATCATAGAACGTAAATTGTAGGAAACATTATTCTGTACAAAAAAGGTCCCTTAACATTTTGCCATAGCTCGCTTCGTTTCCGAGATATTTGCAGATTTATCTCAAGGGAAGGGTCCTGATGGACATATTTCGAGATATTTCTTCTTCTTGTTGTTCTTCTTCTGCACAGCTAAACTGGAAGTGGCATTTCCAGCTCGCAATAGTGCAGAGTTATCTCAAAGAAAGGGGCCACGGTGTTTCTGTATCTCTATTATGTTGGTGCGGCTTCGGAACTTTTAAATATCTTGATATATCTCGAGAACTACGCATCTGATCAAAAAATATCATAGAACGTAAAAAGTAGGAAACTTAATTCTCTACAGTAAAGGTCTCTTAACATTTTGCCATAGCTCGCTTCGTTTCCGAGATATTTGCAGATTTATCTCAAGGGAAGGGGCCTGACGGACATATTTCGAGATATTTCTTCTTCTTGTTGTTCTTCTTCTGCACAGCTAAGCTGGAAGTGGCATTTGCGGCTCGCACTAGTGCACAGTTATCTCAAAGAAAGGGGCCACGGTGTTTCTGTATCCCTATTATGTTGGTGCGGCTTCGGAACTTTTAAATATCTCGATATATCTCGAAAACTACGCTTCGGATCAAAAAATATCATAGAACATAAATTGTAGGAAACATAATTCTCTACAAAAAACGTCTCTTAACATTTTGCCATAGCTCGCTTCGTTTCCGAGATATTTGCAGATTCAGCTCAAAGGAACTGGCCTGACGGACATATTTCGAGATATTTCTTCTTCTTGTTGTTCTTCTTCTGCACAGCTAAGCTGGAAGTGGCATTTGCAGCTCGCAATAGTGCAGAGTTATCTCAAAGAGAGGGGCCACGGTGTTTCTGTATCTCTATTATGTTGGTGCGGCTTCGGAACTTTTAAATATCTTGATATATCTCGAGAACTACGCATCTGATCAAAAAATATCATACTACATAAAAAGTAGGAAACTTAATTCTCTACAAGAAAGGTCTCTAAACATTTTGCCATAGCTCGCTTGGTTTCCGAGATATTTGCAGATTTATCTCAAGGGAAGGGGCCTGACGGCCATATTTCGAGATATTTCTTCTTCTTGTTGTTCTTCTTCTGCACAGCTAAGCTGGAAGTGGCATTTGCAGCTCGCAATAGTGCAGAGTTATCTCAAAGAGAGGGGCCACGGTGTTTCTGTATCTCTATTATGTTGGTGCGGCTTCGGAACTTTTAAATATCTTGATATATCTCGAGAACTACGCATCTGATCAAAAAATATCATAGAACATAAAAAGTAGGAAACTTAATTCTCTACAAAAACGTCTGTTAACATTTTGCCATAGCTCGCTTCGTTTCCGAGATATTTGCAGATTTATCTCAAGGGAAGGGGCCTGACGGACATATTTCGAGATATTTCTTCTTCTTGTTGTTCTTCTTCTGCACAGCTAAGCTGGAAGTGGCATTTGCGGCTCGCACTAGTGCACAGTTATCTCAAAGAAAGGGGCCACGGTGTTTCTGTATCTCTATTATGTTGGTGCGTCTTCGGAACTTTTAAATATCTCGATATATCTCGAAAACTACGATTCTGATCAAAAAATATCATAGAACATAAATTGTAGGAAACATAATTCTCTATAAAAAACGTCTCTTAACATTTTGCCATAGCTCGCTTCGTTTCCGAGATATTTGCAGATATATCTCAAGGGAAGGGGCCTGACGGACATATTTCGAGATATTTCTTCTTCTTGTTGTTCTTCTTCTGCACAGCTAAGCTGGAAGTGGCATTTGCGGCTCGCACTAGTGCAGAGTTATCTCAAAGAAAGGGGCCACGGTGTTTCTGTGTCCCTATTATGTTGGTGCGGCTTCGGAACTTTTAAATATCTCGATATAGCTCGAAAACTACGCTTCTGATCAAAAAATATCATAGAACATAAATTGTAGGAAACTTAATTCTCTACAAAAAAGGTCTCTTAACATTTTGCCATAGCTCTCTTCGTTTCCGAGATATTTGCAGATTTATCTCAAGGGAAGGGGCCTGACGGACATATTTCGAGATATTTCTTCTTCTTGTTGTTCTTCTTCTGCACAGCTAAGCTGGAAGTGGCATTTGCAGCTCGCAATAGTGCAGAGTTATCTCAAAGAAAGGGGCCACGGTGTTTCTGTATCTCTATTATGTTGGTGCGGCTTCGGAACTTTTAAATATCTTGATATATCTCGAGAACTACGCATCTGATCAAAAAATATCATAGAACATAAAAAGTAGGAAACTTAATTATCTACAAAAAAGGTCTCTTAACATTTTGCCATAGCTCGCTTCGTTTCCGAGATATTTGCAGATTTATCTCAATGGAAGGGGCCTGACGGACATATTTCGAGATATTTCTTCTTCTTGTTGTTCTTCTTCTGCACAGCTAAGCTGGAAGTGGCATTTGCGGCTCGCACTAGTGCAGAGTTATCTCAAAGAAAGGGGCCACGGTGTTTCTGTATCCCTATTATGTTGGTGCGGCTTCGGAACTTTTAAATATCTCGATATATCTCGAAAACTACGCTTCTGATCAAAAAATATCATAGAACATAAATTGTAGGAAACATAATTCTCTATAAAAAACGTCTCTTAACATTTTGCCATAGCTCGCTTCGTTTCCGAGATATTTGCAGATTCAGCTCAAAGGAACTGGCCTGACGGACATATTTCGAGATATTTCTTCTTCTTGTTGTTCTTCCTCTGCACAGCTAAGCTGGAAGTGGCATTTGCAGCTCGCAATAGTGCAGAGTTATCTCAAAGAAAGGGGCCACGGTGTTTCTGTATCTCTATTATGTTGGTGCGGCTTCGGAACTTTTAAATATCTTGATATATCTCGAGAACTACGCATCTGATCAAAAAATATGATAGAACATAAAAAATAGGAAACTTAATTCTCTACAAAAAAGGTCTCTTAACATTTTGCCATAGCTCGCTTCGTTTCCGAGATATTTGCAGATTTATCTCAAGGGAAGGGGCCTGACGGACATATTTTGAGATATTTCTTCTTCTTGTTGTTCTTCTTCTGCACAGCTAAGCTGGAAGTGGCATTTGCAGCTCGCAATAGTGCAGAGTTATCTCAAAGAACGGGGCCACGGTGTTTCTGTATCTCTATTATGTTGGTGCGGCTTCGGAACTTTTAAATATCTTGATATATCTCGAGAACTACGCATCTGATCAAAAAATATCATAGAACATAAAAAGTAGGAAACTTAATTCTCTACAAAAAAGGTCTGTTAACATTTTGCCATAGCTCGCTTCGTTTCCGAGATATTTGCAGATTTATCTCAAGGGAAGGGGCCTGACGGACATATTTCGAGATATTTCTTCTTCTTGTTGTTCTTCTTCTGCACAGCTGAGCTGGAAGTGGCATTTGCAGGTCGCAATAGTGCAGAGTTATCTCAAAGAAAGGGGCCACGGTGTTTCTGTATCTCTATTATGTTGGTGCGGGTTCGGAACTTTTAAATATCTTGATATATCTTGAAAACTACGCTTCTGATCAAAAAATATCATAGAACGTAAATTGTAGGAAAGATTATTCTCTACAAAAAAGGTCTCTTAACATTTTGCCATAGCTCGCTTCGTTTCCGAGATATTTGCAGATTTATCTCAAGGGAAGGGGCCTGACGGACATATTTCGAGATATTTCTTCTTGTTGTTGTTCTTCTTCTGCACAGCTAAGCTGGAAGTGGCATTTGCAGCGCGCAATAGTGCAGAGTTATCTCAAAGAAAGGGGCCACGGTGTTTCTGTATCTCTATTATGTTGGTGCGGCTTCGGAACTTTTAAATATCTTGATATATCTCGAGAACTACGCATCTGATCAAAAAATATCATACTACATAAAAAGTAGGAAACTTAATTCTCTACAAGAAAGGTCTCTAAACATTTTGCCATAGCTCGCTTCGTTTCCGAGATATTTGCAGATTTATCTCAAGGGAAGGGGCCTGACGGCCATATTTCGAGATATTTCTTCTTCTTGTTGTTCTTCTTCTGCACAGCTGAGCTGGAAGTGGCATTTGCAGGTCGCAATAGTGCAGAGTTATCTCAAAGAAAGTGGCCACGGTGATTCTGTATCTCTATTATGTTGGTGCGGCTTCGGAACTTTAAAATATTTCGATATATCTCGAAAACTACGCTTCTGATCAAAAAATATCATAGAACGTAAATTGTAGGAAACATTATTCTGTACAAAAAAGGTCCCTTAACATTTTGCCATAGCTCGCTTCGTTTCCGAGATATTTGCAGATTTATCTCAAGGGAAGGGTCCTGATGGACATATTTCGAGATATTTCTTCTTCTTGTTGTTCTTCTTCTGCACAGCTAAACTGGAAGTGGCATTTCCAGCTCGCAATAGTGCAGAGTTATCTCAAAGAAAGGGGCCACGGTGTTTCTGTATCTCTATTATGTTGGTGCGGCTTCGGAACTTTTAAATATCTTGATATATCTCGAGAACTACGCATCTGATCAAAAAATATCATAGAACGTAAAAAGTAGGAAACTTAATTCTCTACAGTAAAGGTCTCTTAACATTTTGCCATAGCTCGCTTCGTTTCCGAGATATTTGCAGATTTATCTCAAGGGAAGGGGCCTGACGGACATATTTCGAGATATTTCTTCTTCTTGTTGTTCTTCTTCTGCACAGCTAAGCTGGAAGTGGCATTTGCGGCTCGCACTAGTGCACAGTTATCTCAAAGAAAGGGGCCACGGTGTTTCTGTATCCCTATTATGTTGGTGCGGCTTCGGAACTTTTAAATATCTCGATATATCTCGAAAACTACGCTTCGGATCAAAAAATATCATAGAACATAAATTGTAGGAAACATAATTCTCTACAAAAAACGTCTCTTAACATTTTGCCATAGCTCGCTTCGTTTCCGAGATATTTGCAGATTCAGCTCAAAGGAACTGGCCTGACGGACATATTTCGAGATATTTCTTCTTCTTGTTGTTCTTCTTCTGCACAGCTAAGCTGGAAGTGGCATTTGCAGCTCGCAATAGTGCAGAGTTATCTCAAAGAGAGGGGCCACGGTGTTTCTGTATCTCTATTATGTTGGTGCGGCTTCGGAACTTTTAAATATCTTGATATATCTCGAGAACTACGCATCTGATCAAAAAATATCATACTACATAAAAAGTAGGAAACTTAATTCTCTACAAGAAAGGTCTCTAAACATTTTGCCATAGCTCGCTTGGTTTCCGAGATATTTGCAGATTTATCTCAAGGGAAGGGGCCTGACGGCCATATTTCGAGATATTTCTTCTTCTTGTTGTTCTTCTTCTGCACAGCTAAGCTGGAAGTGGCATTTGCAGCTCGCAATAGTGCAGAGTTATCTCAAAGAGAGGGGCCACGGTGTTTCTGTATCTCTATTATGTTGGTGCGGCTTCGGAACTTTTAAATATCTTGATATATCTCGAGAACTACGCATCTGATCAAAAAATATCATAGAACATAAAAAGTAGGAAACTTAATTCTCTACAAAAACGTCTGTTAAAATTTTGCCATAGCTCGCTTCGTTTCCGAGATATTTGCAGATTTATCTCAAGGGAAGGGGCCTGACGGACATATTTCGAGATATTTCTTCTTCTTGTTGTTCTTCTTCTGCACAGCTAAGCTGGAAGTGGCATTTGCGGCTCGCACTAGTGCACAGTTATCTCAAAGAAAGGGGCCACGGTGTTTCTGTGTCCCTATTATGTTGGTGCGGCTTCGGAACTTTTAAATATCTCGATATAGCTCGAAAACTACGCTTCTGATCAAAAAATATCATAGAACATAAATTGTAGGAAACTTAATTCTCTACAAAAAAGGTCTCTTAACATTTTGCCATAGCTCTCTTCGTTTCCGAGATATTTGCAGATTTATCTCAAGGGAAGGGGCCTGACGGACATATTTCGAGATATTTCTTCTTCTTGTTGTTCTTCTTCTGCACAGCTAAGCTGGAAGTGGCATTTGCAGCTCGCAATAGTGCAGAGTTATCTCAAAGAAAGGGGCCACGGTGTTTCTGTATCTCTATTATGTTGGTGCGGCTTCGGAACTTTTAAATATCTTGATATATCTCGAGAACTACGCATCTGATCAAAAAATATTATAGAACATAAAAAGTAGGAAACTTAATTATCTACAAAAAAGGTCTCTTAACATTTTGCCATAGCTCGCTTCGTTTCCGAGATATTTGCAGATTTATCTCAATGGAAGGGGCCTGACGGACATATTTCGAGATATTTCTTCTTCTTGTTGTTCTTCTTCTGCACAGCTAAGCTGGAAGTGGCATTTGCGGCTCGCACTAGTGCAGAGTTATCTCAAAGAAAGGGGCCACGGTGTTTCTGTATCCCTATTATGTTGGTGCGGCTTCGGAACTTTTAAATATCTCGATATATCTCGAAAACTACGCTTCTGATCAAAAAATATCATAGAACATAAATTGTAGGAAACATAATTCTCTATAAAAAACGTCTCTTAACATTTTGCCATAGCTCGCTTCGTTTCCGAGATATTTGCAGATTCACCTCAAAGGAACTGGCCTGACGGACATATTTCGAGATATTTCTTCTTCTTGTTGTTCTTCCTCTGCACAGCTAAGCTGGAAGTGGCATTTGCAGCTCGCAATAGTGCAGAGTTATCTCAAAGAAAGGGGCCACGGTGTTTCTGTATCTCTATTATGTTGGTGCGGGTTCGGAACCTTTAAATATCTCGATATATCTCGAAAACTACGCTTCTGATCAAAAAATATCATAGAACGTAAATTGTAGGAAACATTATTCTCTACAAAAAAGGTCCCTTAACATTTTGCCATAGCTCGCTTCGTTTCCGAGATATTTGCAGATTTATCTCAAGGGAAGGGTCCTGATGGACATATTTCGAGATATCTCTTCTTCTTGTTGTTCTTCTTCTGCACAGCTGAACTGGAAGTGGCATTTCCAGCTCGCAATCGTGCAGAGTTATCTCAAAGAAAGGGGCCACGGTGTTCCTGTATCTCTATTATGTTGGTGCGGCTTCGGAACTTTTAAATATCTTGATATATCTCGAGAACTACGCCTCTGATCGAAAAATATCATAGAACATAAAAAGTAGGAAACTTAATTCTCTACAAAAAAGGTCTCTTAACATTTTGCCATAGCTCGCTTCGTTTCCGAGATATTTGCAGATTTATCTCAAGGGAAGGGGCCTGACGGACATATTTCGAGATATTTCTTCTTCTTGTTGTTCTTCTTCTGCACAGCTAAGCTGGAAGTGGCATTTGCGGCTCGCACTAGTGCAGAGTTATCTCAAAGAAAGGGGCCACGGTGTTTCTGTATCTCTATTATGTTGGTGCGGCTTCGGAACTTTTAAATATCTCGATATATCTCGAAAACTACGCTTCTGATCAAAAAATATCATAGAACATAAATTGTAGGAAACATAATTCTCTACAAAAAAGGTCTCTTAACATTTTGCCATAGCTCGCTTCGTTTCCGAGATATTTGCAGATTTATCTCAAGGGAAGGGGCCTGACGGACATATTTCGATATATTTCTTCTTCTTGTTGTTCTTCTTCTGCACAGCTAAGCTGGAAGTGGCATTTGCGGCTCGCACTAGTGCAGAGTTATCTCAAAGAAAGGGGCCACGGTGTTTCTGTATCTCCATTATGTTTGTGCGGCTTCGGAACTTTTAAATATCTCGATATATCTCGAAAACTACGATTCTGATCAAAAAATATCATAGAACATAAATTGTAGGAAACATAATTCTCTATAAAAAACGTCTCTTAACATTTTGCCATAGCTCGCTTCGTTTCCGAGATATTTGCAGATATATCTCAAGGGAAGGGGCCTGACGGACATATTTCGAGATATTTCTTCTTCTTCTTGTTCTTCTTCTGCACAGCTAAGCTGGAAGTGGCATTTGCGGCTCGCACTAGTGCAGAGTTATCTCAAAGAAAGGGGCCACGGTGTTTCTGTATCCCTATTATGTTGGTGCGGCTTCGGAACTTTTAAATATCTCGATATATCTCGAAAACTACGCTTCGGATCAAAAAATATCATAGAACATAAATTGTAGGAAACATAATTCTCTACAAAAAACGTCTGTTAACATTTTGCCATAGCTCGCTTCGTTTCCGAGATATTTGCAGATTCAGCTCAAAGGAACTGGCCTGACGGACATATTTCGAGATATTTCTTCTTCTTGTTGTTCTTCTTCTGCACAGCTAAGCTGGAAGTGGCATTTGCAGCTCGCAATAGTGCAGAGTTATCTCAAAGAGAGGGGCCACGGTGTTTCTGTATCTCTATTATGTTGGTGCGGCTTCGGAACTTTTAAATATCTTGATATATCTCAAAAACTACGCCTCTGATCGAAAAATATCATAGAACATAAAAAGTAGGAAACTTAATTCTCTACAAAAAAGGTCTCTTTACATTTTCCCATAGCTCGCTTCGTTTCCGAGATATTTGCAGATTTATCTCAAGGGAAGGGGCCTGACGGACATATTTCGAGATATTTCTTCTTCTTGTTGTGCTTCTTCTGCACAGCTAAGCTGGAAGTGGCATTTGCAGCTCGCAATAGTGCAGAGTTATCTCAAAGAAAGGGGCCACGGTGTTTCTGTATCTCTATTATGTTGGTGCGGCTTCGGAACTTTTAAATATCTTGATATATCTCGAGAACTACGCATCTGATCAAAAAATATCATAGAAGATAAAAAGTAGGAAACTTAATTCTCTACAAAAAAGGTCTCTTAACATTTTGCCATAGCTCGCTTCGTTTCCGAGATATTTGCAGATTTATCTCAAGGGAAGGGGCCTGACGGACATATTTCGAGATATTTCTTCTTCTTGTTGTTCTTCTTCTGCACAGCTAAGCTGGAAGTGGCATTTGCGGCTCGCACTAGTGCACAGTTATCTCAAAGAAAGGGGCCACGGTGTTTCTGTATCCCTATTATGTTGGTGCGGCTTCGGAACTTTTAAATATCTCGATATATCTCGAAAACTACGCTTCGGATCAAAAAATATCATAGAACATAAATTGTAGGAAACATAATTCTCTACAAAAAACGTCTCTTAACATTTTGCCATAGCTCGCTTCGTTTCCGAGATATTTGCAGATTCAGCTCAAAGGAACTGGCCTGACGGACATATTTCGAGATATTTCTTCTTCTTGTTGTTCTTCTTCTGCACAGCTAAGCTGGAAGTGGCATTTGCAGCTCGCAATAGTGCAGAGTTATCTCAAAGAGAGGGGCCACGGTGTTTCTGTATCTCTATTATGTTGGTGCGGCTTCGGAACTTTTAAATATCTTGATATATCTCGAGAATTACGCATCTGATCAAAAAATATCATAGAAGATAAAAAGTAGGAAACTTAATTCTCTACAAAAAAGGTCTCTCAACATTTCGCCATAGCTCGCTTCATTTCCGAGATATTTGCAGATTTATCTCAAGGGAAGGGGCCTGTCGGACATATTTCGAGATATTTCTTCTTCTTGTTGTTCTTCTTCTGCACAGCTAAGCTGGAAGTGGCATTTGCGGCTCGCACTAGTGCAGAGTTATCTCAAAGAAAGGGGCCACGGTGTTTCTGTATCTCTATTATGTTGGTGCGGCTTCGGAACTTTTAAATATCTCGATATATCTCGAAAACTACGCTTCTGATCAAAAAATTTCATAGAACATAAATTGTAGCAAACAGAATTCCCTACAAAAAAGGTCTCTTAACATTTTGCCATAGCTCGCTTCGTTTCCGAGATATTTGCAGATATATCTCAAGGGAAGGGGCCTGACGGACATATTTCGAGATATTTCTTCTTCTTGTTGTTCTTCTTCTGCACAGCTAAACTGGAAGTGACATTTCCAGCTCGCAATCGTGCAGAGTTATCTCAAAGAAAGGGGCCACGGTGTTTCTGTATCTCTATTATGTTGGTGCGGCTTCGGAACTTTTAAATATCTTGATATATCTCAAAAACTACGCCTCTGATCGAAAAATATCATAGAACATAAAAAGTAGGAAATTTAATTCTCTACAAAAAAGGTCTCTTTACATTTTCCCATAGCTCGCTTCGTTTCCGAGATATTTGCAGATTTATCTCAAGGGAAGGGGCCTGACGGACATATTTCGAGATATTTCTTCTTCTTGTTGTTCTGCTTCTGCACAGCTAAGCTGGAAGTGGCATTTGCAGCGCGCAATAGTGCAGAGTTATCTCAAAGAAAGGGGCCACGGTGTTTCTGTATCTCTATTATATTGGTGCGGCTTCGGAACTTTTAAATATCTTGATATATCTCGAGAACTACGCATCTGATCCAAAAATATCATACTACATAAAAAGTAGGAAACTTAATTCTCTACAAGAAAGGTCTCTAAACATTTTGCCATAGCTCGCTTCGTTTCCGAGATATTTGCAGATTTATCTCAAGGGAAGGGGCCTGACGGACATATTTCGAGATATTTCTCCTTCTTGTTGTTCTTCTTCTGCACAGCTATGCTGGAAGTGGCATTTGCAGCTCGCAATAGTGCAGAGTTATCTCAAAGAAAGGGGCCACGGTGTTTCTGTATCTCTATTATGTTGGTGCGGCTTCGGAACTTTTAAATATCTCGATATATCTCGAAAACTACGCTTCTGATCAAAAAATATCATAGAACATAAATTGTAGGAAACATAATTCTCTACAAAAAAGGTCTCTTAACATTTTGCCATAGCTCGCTTCGTTTCCGAGATATTTGCAGATTTATCTCAAGGGAAGGGGCCTGACGGACATATTTCGAGATATTTCTTCTTCTTGTTGTTCTTCTTCTGCACAGCTAAGCTGGAAGTGGCATTTGCAGCTCGCAATAGTGCAGAGTTATCTCAAAGAAAGGGGCCACGGTGTTTCTGTATCTCTATTATGTTGGTGCGGCTTCGGAACTTTTAAATATCTTGATATATCTCGAGAACTACGCATCTGATCAAAAAATATCATAGAACATAAAAAGTAGGAAACTTAATTCTCTACAAAAAAGGTCTCTTAACATTTTGCCATAGCTCGCTTCGTTTCCGAGATATTTGCAGATTTATCTCAAGGGAAGGGGCCTGACGGACATATTTCGAGATATTTCTTCTTCTTGTTGTTCTTCTTCTGCACAGCTAAGCTGGAAGTGGCATTTGCAGCCCGCAATAGTGCAGAGATATCTCAAAGAAAGGGGCCACGGTGTTTCTGTATCTCTATTATGTTGGTGCGGCTTCGGAACTTTTAAATATCTTGATATATTTCGAGAACTACGCATCTGGTCAAAAAATATCATAGAACATAAAAAGTAGGAAACTTAATTCTCTACAAAAAAGGTCTCTTAACATTTTGCCATAGCTCGCTTCGTTTCCGAGATATTTGCAGATTTATCTCAAGGGAAGGGGCCTGACGGACATATTTCGAGATATTTCTTCTTCTTGTTGTTCTTCTTCTGCACAGCTAAGCTGGAAGTGGCATTTGCGGCTCGCACTAGTGCAGAGTTATCTCAAAGAAAGGGGTCACGGTGTTTCTGTATCTCTATTATGTTGGTGCGGCTTCGGAACTTTTAAATATCTCGATATATCTCGAAAACTACGCTTCTGATCAAAAAATATCATAGAACATAAATTGTAGGAAACGTAATTCTCTACAAAAAAGGTCTCTTAACATTTTGCCATAGCTCGCTTCGTTTCCGAGATATTTGCAGATATATCTCAAGGGAAGGGGCCTGACGGACATATTTCGAGATATTTCTTCTTCTTGTTGTTCTTCTTCTGCACAGCTAAGCTGGAAGTGGCATTTGCGGCTCGCACTAGTGCAGAGTTGTCTCAAAGAAAGGGGCCACGGTGTTTCTGTATCCCTATTATGTTGGTGCGGCTTCGGAACTTTTAAATATCTCGATATATCTCGAAAACTACGCTTCTGATCAAAAAATATCATAGAACATAAATTGTAGGAAACATAATTCTCTACAAAAAAGGTCTCTTAACATTTTGCCATAGCTCGCTTCGTTTCCGAGATATTTGCAGATATATCTCAAGGGAAGGGGCCTGACGGACATATTTCGAGATATTTCTTCTTCTTGTTATTCTTCTTCTGCACAGCTAAGCTGGAAGTGGCATTTACAGCTCGCAATAGTGCAGAGTTATCTCAAAGAAAGGGGCCACGGTGTTTCTGTATCTCTATTATGTTGGTGCGGCTTCGGAACTTTTAAATATCTTGATATATCTCGAGAACTACGCATCTGATCAAAAAATATCATAGAACATAAAAAGTAGGAAACTTAATTCTCTACAAAAAAGGTCTCTTAACATTTTGCCATAGCTCGCTTCGTTTCCGAGATATTTGCAGATTTATCTCAAGGGAAGGGGCCTGACGGACATATTTCGAGATATTTCTTCTTCTTGTTGTTCTTCTTCTGCACAGCTAAGCTGGAAGTGGCATTTGCGGCTCGCACTAGTGCAGAGTTATCTCAAAGAAAGGGGCCACGGTGTTTCTGTATCCCTATTATGTTGGTGCGGCTTCGGAACTTTTAAATATCTTGATATATCTCGAGAACCACGCATCTGATCAAAAAATATCATAGAACATAAAAAGTAGGAAACTTAATTCTCTACAAAAAAGGTCTCTTAACATTTTGCGATAGCTCGCTTCGTTTCCGAGATATGTGCAGATTTATCTCAAGGGAAGGGGCCTGACGGACATATTTCGAGATATTTCTTCTTCTTGTTGTTCTTCTCCTGCACAGCTAAGCTGGAAGTGGCATTTGCGGCTCGGACTAGTGCAGAGTTATCTCAAAGAAAGGGGCCACGGTGTTTCTGTATCTCTATTATGTTGGTGCGGCTTCGGAACTTTTAAATATCTCGATATATCTCGAAAACTACGCTTCTGATCAAAAAATATCATAGAACATGAATTGTAGGAAACATAATTCTCTACAAAAAAGGTCTCTTAACATTTTGCCATAGCTCGCTTCGTTTCCGAGATATTTGCAGATATATCTCAAGGGAAGGGGCCTGACGGACATATTTCGAGATATTTCTTCTTCTTGGTGTTCTTCTTCTGCACAGCTAAGCTGGAAGTGGCATTTGCGGCTCGGACTAGTGCAGAGTTATCTCAAAGAAAGGGGCCACGGTGTTTCTGAATCTCTATTATGTTGGTGCGGCTTCGGAACTTTTAAATATCTCCATATATCTCGAAAACTACGCTTCTGATCAAAAAATATCATAGAGCGTAAATTGTAGGAAACATTATTCTCTACAAAAAAGGTCTCTTAACATTTTGCCATAGCTCGCTTCGTTTCCGAGATATTTGCAGATTCATCTCAAGGGAAGGGGTCTGACGGACATATTTCGAGATATTTCTTCTTCTTGTTGTTCTTCTTCTGCACAGCTGAGCTGGAAGTGGCATTTGCAGGTCGCAATAGTGCAGAGTTATCTCAAAGAAAGGGGCCACGGTGTTTCTGTATCTCTATTATGTTGGTGCGGCTTCGGAACTTTTAAATATCTCGATATATCTCGAAAACTACGCTTCTGATCAAAAAATATCATAGAACGTAAATTGTAGGAAACATTATTCTCTACAAAAAAGGTCTCTTAACATTTTGCCATAGCTCGGTTCGTTTCCGAGATATTTGCAGATTCATCTCAAGGGAAGGGGTCTGACGGACATATTTCGAGATATTTCTTCTTCTTGTTGTTCTTCTTCTGCACAGCTAAGCTCGAAGCAGCATTTGCAGCTCGCAATAGTGCAGAGTTATCTCAAAGAAAGAGGCCACGGTGTTTCTGTACCTCTATTATGTTGGTGCAGCTTCGGAACTTTTAAATATCTTGATATATCTCGAGAACTACGCATCTGATAAAAAAATATCATCGAACATAAAAAGTAGGAAACTTAATTCTCTACAAAAAAGGTCTCTTAACATTTTGCCATAGCTCGCTTCGTTTCCGAGATATTTGCAGATTTATCTCAAGGGAAGTGGCCTGACGGACATATTTCGAGATATTTCTTCTTCTTGTTGTTCTTCTTCTGCACAGCTAAGCTGGAAGTGGCATTTCCAGCTCGGACTAGTGCAGAGTTATCTCAAAGAAAGGGGCCACGGTGTTTCTGTATCTCTATTATGTTGGTGCGGCTTCGGAACTTTTAAATATCTCGATATATCTCGAAAACTACGCTTCTGATCAAAAAATATCATAGAACGTAAATTGTAGGAAACATTATTCTCTACAAAAAAGGTCTCTTAACATTTTGCCATAGCTCGGTTCGTTTCCGAGATATTTGCAGATTCATCTCAAGGGAAGGGGTCTGACGGACATATTTCGAGATATTTCTTCTTCTTGTTGTTCTTCTTCTGCACAGCTAAGCTCGAAGCAGCATTTGCAGCTCGCAATAGTGCAGAGTTATCTCAAAGAAAGAGGCCACGGTGTTTCTGTACCTCTATTATGTTGGTGCAGCTTCGGAACTTTTAAATATCTTGATATATCTCGAGAACTACGCATCTGATAAAAAAATATCATCGAACATAAAAAGTAGGAAACTTAATTCTCTACAAAAAAGGTCTCTTAACATTTTGCCATAGCTCGCTTCGTTTCCGAGATATTTGCAGATTTATCTCAAGGGAAGTGGCCTGACGGACATATTTCGAGATATTTCTTCTTCTTGTTGTTCTTCTTCTGCACAGCTAAGCTGGAAGTGGCATTTCCAGCTCGCAATAGTGCAGAGTTATCTCAATGAAAGGGGCCACGGTGTTTCTGTATCTCTATTATGTTGGTGCGGCTTCGGAACTTTTAAATATCTTGATATATTTCGAGAACTACGCATCTGATCAAAAAATATCATAGAACATAAAAAGTAGGAAACTTAATTCTCTACAAAAAAGGTCTCTTAACATTTTGCCATAGCTCGCTTCGTTTCCGAGATATTTGCAGATTTATCTCAAGGGAAGAGGCCTGACGGACATATTTCGAGATATTTCTTCTTCTTGTTGTTCCTCTTCTGCACAGCTAAGCTGGAAGTGGCATTTGCGGCTCGCACTAGTGCAGAGTTATCTCAAAGAAAGGGGCCACGGTGTTTCTGTATCCCTATTATGTTTGTGCGGCTTCGGAACTTTTAAATATCTCGATATATCTCGAAAACTACGCTTTTGATCAAAAAATATCATAGAACATAAATTGTAGGAAACTTAATTCTCTACAAAAAAGGTCTCTTAACATTTTGCCATAGCTCTCTTCGTTTCCGAGATATTTGCAGATTTATCTCAAGGGAAGGGGCCTGACGGACATATTTCGAGATATTTCTTCTTCTTGTTGTTCTTCTTCTGCACAGCTAAGCTGGAAGTGGCATTTGCAGCTCGCAATAGTGCAGAGTTATCTCAAAGAAAGGGGCCACGGTGTTTCTGTATCTCTATTATGTTGGTGCGGGTTCGGAACTTTTAAATATCTTGATATATCTCGAGAACTACGCATCTGATCAAAAAATATCATAGAACATAAAAAGTAGGAAACTTAATTCTCTACAAAAAAGGTCTCTTAACATTTTGCCATAGCTCGCTTCGTTTCCGAGATATTTGCAGATTTATCTCAAGGGAAGGGGCCTGACCGACATATTTCGAGATATTTCTTCTTCTTGTTGTTCTTCTTCTGCACAGCTAAGCTGGAAGTGGCATTTGCGGCTCGCACTAGTGCAGAGTTATCTCAAAGAAAGGGGCCACGGTGTTTCTGTATCCCTATTATGTTGGTGCGGCTTCGGAACTTTTAAATATCTCGATATATCTCGGAAACTACGCTTCTGATCAAAAAATATCATAGAACATAAATTGTAGGAAACATAATTCTCTACAAAAAAGGTCTCTTAACATTTTGCCATAGCTCGCTTCGTTTCCGAGATATTAGCAGATATATCTCAAGGGAAGGGGCCTGACGGACATATTTCGAGATATTTCTTCTTCTTGTTATTCTTCTTCTGCACAGCTAAGCTGGAAGTGGCATTTACAGCTCGCAATAGTGCAGAGTTATCTCAAAGAAAGGGGCCACGGTGTTTCTGTATCTCTATTATGTTGGTGCGGCTTCGGAACTTTTAAATATCTTGATATATCTCGAGAACTTCGCATCTGATCAAAAAATATCATAGAACATAAAAAGTAGGAAACTTAATTCTCTACAAAAAAGGTCTCTTAACATTTTGCCATAGCTCGCTTCGTTTCCGAGATATTTGCAGATTTATCTGAAGGGAAGGGGCCTAACGGACATATTTCGAGATATTTCTTCTTCTTGTTGTTCTTCTTCTGCACAGCTAAACTGGAAGTGGCATTTCCAGCTCGCAATAGTGCAGAGTTATCTCAAAGAAAGGGGCCACGGTGTTTCTGTATCTCTATTATGTTGGTGCGGCTTCGGAACTTTTAAATATCTTGATATATCTCGAGAACTACGCATCTGATCAAAAAATATCATAGAACATAAAAAGTAGGAAACTTAATTCTCTACAAAAAAGGTCTCTTAACATTTTGCCATAGCTCGCTTCGTTTCCGAGATATTTGCAGATTTATCTCAAGGGAAGGGGCCTGACGGACATATTTCGAGATATTTCTTCTTCTTGTTGTTCTTCTTCTGCACAGCTGAGCTGGAAGTGGCATTTGCAGGTCGCAATAGTGCAGAGTTATCTCAAAGAAAGGGGCCACGGTGTTTCTGTATCTCTATTATGTTGGTGCGGCTTCGGAACTTTTAAATATCTCGATATATCTCGAAAACTACGCTTCTGATCAAAAAATATCATAGAACATAAATTGTAGGAAACATAATTCTCTACAAAAAACGTATCTTAACATTTTGCCATAGCTCGCTTCGTTTCCGAGATATTTGCAGATTCAGCTCAAAGGAACGGGCCTGACGGACATATTTCGAGATACTTCTTCTTCTTGTTGTTCTTCCTCTGCACAGCTAAGCTGGAAGTGGCATTTGCAGCTCGCAATAGTGCAGAGTTATCTCAAAGAAAGGGGCCACGGTGTTTCTGTATCTCTATTATGTTGGTGCGGCTTCGGAACTTTTAAATATCTCGATATATCTCGAAAACTACGCTTCTGATCAAAAAATATCATAGAACATAAATTGTAGGAAACATAATTCTCTACAAAAAAGGTCTCTTAACATTTTGCCATAGCTCGCTTGGTTTCCGAGATATTTGGCGATATATCTCAAGGGAAGGGGCCTGACGGACATATTTCGAGATATTTCTTCTTCTTGTTGTTCTTCTTCTGCACAGCTAAGCTGGAAGTGGCATTTACAGCTCGCAATAGTGCAGAGTTATCTCAAAGAAAGGGGCCACGGTGTTTCTGTATCTCTATTATGTTGGTGCGGCTTCGGAACTTTTAAATATCTTGATATATCTCGAGAACTACGCATCTGATCAAAAAATATCATCGAACATAAAAAGTAGGAAACTTAATTCTCTACAAAAAAGGTCTCTTAACATTTTGCCATAGCTCGCTTCGTTTCCGAGATATTTGCAGATTTATCTCAAGGGAAGTGGCCTGACGGACATATTTCGAGATATTTCTTCTTCTTGTTGTTCTTCTTCTGCACAGCTAAGCTGGAAGTGGCATTTCCAGCTCGCAATAGTGCAGAGTTATCTCAATGAAAGGGGCCACGGTGTTTCTGTATCTCTATTATGTTGGTGCGGCTTCGGAACTTTTAAATATCTTGATATATCTCGAGAACTACGCATCTGATCAAAAAATATCATAGAACATAAAAAGTAGGAAACTTAATTCTCTACAAAAAAGGTCTCTTAACATTTTGCCATAGCTCGCTTCGTTTCCGAGATATTTGCATATTTATCTCAAGGGAAGGGGCCTGACGGACATATTTCGAGATATTTCTTCTTCTTGTTGTTCTTCTTCTGCACAGCTAAGCTGGAAGTGGCATTTGCGGCTCTCACTAGTGCAGAGTTATCTCAAAGAAAGGGGCCACGGTGTTTCTGTATCTCTATTATGTTGGTGCGGCTTCGGAACTTTTAAATATCTTGATATATCTCGAGAACTACATATCTGATCAAAAAATATCATAGAACCTGAAAAATAGGAAACTTAATTCTCTACAAAAAAGGTCTCTTAACATTTTGCCATAGCTCGCTTCGTTTCCGAGATATTTGCAGATTTATCTGAAGGGAAGGGGCCTAACGGACATATTTCGAGATATTTCTTCTTCTTGTTGTTCTTCTTCTGCACAGCTAAACTGGAAGTGGCATTTCCAGCTCGCAATAGTGCAGAGTTATCTCAAAGAAAGGGGCCACGGTGTTTCTGTATCTCTATTATGTTGGTGCGGCTTCGGAACTTTTAAATATCTTGATATATCTCGAGAACTACGCATCTGATCAAAAAATATCATAGAACATAAAAAGTAGGAAACTTAATTCTCTACAAAAAAGGTCTCTTAACATTTTGCCATAGCTCGCTTCGTTTCCGAGATATTTGCAGATTTATCTCAAGGGAAGGGGCCTGACGGACATATTTCGAGATATTTCTTCTTCTTGTTGTTCTTCTTCTGCACAGCTGAGCTGGAAGTGGCATTTGCAGGTCGCAATAGTGCAGAGTTATCTCAAAGAAAGGGGCCACGGTGTTTCTGTATCTCTATTATGTTGGTGCGGCTTCGGAACTTTTAAATATCTCGATATATCTCGAAAACTACGCTTCTGATCAAAAAATATCATAGAACATAAATTGTAGGAAACATAATTCTCTACAAAAAAGGTCTCTTAACATTTTGCCATAGCTCGCTTCGTTTCCGAGATATTTGCAGATTTATCTCAAGGGAAGGGGCCTGACGGACATATTTCGAGATATTTCTTCTTCTTGTTGTTCTTCTTCTGCACAGCTAAGCTGGAAGTGGCATTTGCGGCTCGCACTAGTGCAGAGTTATCTCAAAGAAAGGGGCCACGGTGTTTCTGTATCTCTATTATGTTGGTGCGGCTTCGGAACTTTTAAATATCTCGATATATCTCGAAAACTGCGCTTCTGATCAAAAAATATCATAGAACATAAATTGTAGGAAACATAATTCTCTACAAAAAACGTATCTTAACATTTTACCATAGCTCGCTTCGTTTCCGAGATATTTGCAGATTCAGCTCAAAGGAACGGGCCTGACGGACATATTTCGAGATACTTCTTCTTCTTGTTGTTCTTCCTCTGCACAGCTAAGCTGGAAGTGGCATTTGCAGCTCGCAATAGTGCAGAGTTATCTCAAAGAAAGGGGCCACGGTGTTTCTGTATCTCTATTATGTTGGTGCGGCTTCGGAACTTTTAAATATCTCGATATATCTCGGAAACTACGCTTCTGATCAAAAAATATCATAGAACATAAATTGTAGGAAACATAATTCTCTACAAAAAAGGTCTCTTAACATTTTGCCATAGCTCGCTTGGTTTCCGAGATATTTGCCGATATATCTCAAGGGAAGGGGCCTGACGGACATATTTCGAGATATTTCTTCTTCTTGTTGTTCTTCTTCTGCACAGCTAAGCTGGAAGTGGCATTTACAGCTCGCAATAGTGCAGAGTTATCTCAAAGAAATGGGCCACGGTGTTTCTGTATCTCTATTATGTTGGTGCGGCTTCGGAACTTTTAAATATCTTGATATATCTCGAGAACTACGCATCTGATCAAAAAATATCATAGAACCTGAAAAGTAGGAAACTTAATTCTCTACAAAAAAGGTCTCTTAACATTTTGCCATAGCTCGCTTCGTTTCCGAGATATTTGCAGATTTATCTGAAGGGAAGGGGCCTAACGGACATATTTCGAGATATTTCTTCTTCTTGTTGTTCTTCTTCTGCACAGCTAAACTGGAAGTGGCATTTCCAGCTCGCAATAGTGCAGAGTTATCTCAAAGAAAGGGGCCACGGTGTTTCTGTAGCTCTATTATGTTGGTGCGGCTTCGGAACTTTTAAATATCTTGATATATCTCGAGAACTACGCATCTGATCAAAAAATATCATAGAACGTAAAAAGTAGGAAACTTAATTCTCTACAAAAAAGGTCTCTTAACATTTTGCCATAGCTCGCTTCGTTTCCGAGATATTTGCAGATTTATCTCAAGGGAAGTGGCCTGACGGACATATTTCGAGATATTTCTTCTTCTTGTTGTTCTTCTTCTGCACAGCTAAGCTGGAAGTGGCATTTGCAGCTCGCAATAGTGCAGAGTTATCCCAAAGAAAGGGGCCACGGTGTTTCTGTATCTCTATTATGTTGGTGCGGCTTCGGAACTTTTAAATATCTTGATATATCTCGAGAACTACGCATCTGATCAAAAAATATCATACTACATAAAAAGTAGGAAACTTAATTCTCTACAAGAAAGGTCTCTAAACATTTTGCCATAGCTCGCTTCGTTTCCGAGATATTTGCAGATTTATCTCAAGGGAAGGGGCCTGACGGACATATTTCGAGATATTTCTTCTTCTTGTTGTTCTTCTTCTGCACAGCTAAGCTGGAAGTGGCATTTGCAGCTCGCAATAGTGCAGAGTTATCTCAAAGAAAGGGGCCACGGTGTTTCTGTATCTCTATTATGTTGGTGCGGCTTCGGAACTTTTAAATATCTCGATATATCTCGAAAACTACGCTTCTGATCAAAAAATATCATAGAACATAAAAAGTAGGAAACTTAATTCTCTACAAAAAAGGTCTCTTAACATTTTGCCATAGCTCGCTTCGTTTCCGAGATATTTGCAGATTTATCTCAAGGGAAGGGGCCTAACGGACATATTTCGAGATATTTCTTCTTCTTGTTGTTCTTCTTCTGCACAGCTAAACTGGAAGTGGCATTTCCAGCTCGCAATAGTGCAGAGTTATCTCAAAGAAAGGGGCCACGGTGTTTCTGTATCTCTATTATGTTGGTGCGGCTTCGGAACTTTTAAATATCTTGATATATCTCGAGAACTACGCATCTGATCAAAAAATATCATAGAACATAAAAAGTAGGAAACTTAATTCTCTACAAAAAAGGTCTCTTAACATTTTGCCATAGCTCGCTTCGTTTCCGAGATATTTGCAGATTTATCTCAAGGGAAGGGGCCTGACGGACATATTTCGAGATATTTCTTCTTCTTGTTGTTCTTCTTCTGCACAGCTGAGCTGGAAGTGGCATTTGCAGGTCGCAATAGTGCAGAGTTATCTCAAAGAAAGGGGCCACGGTGTTTCTGTATCTCTATTATGTTGGTGCGGCTTCGGAACTTTTAAATATCTCGATATATCTCGAAAACTACGCTTCTGATCAAAAAATATCATAGAACGTAAATTGTAGGAAACATTATTCTCTACAAAAAAGGTCTCTTAACATTTTGCCATAGCTCGGTTCGTTTCCGAGATATTTGCAGATTCATCTCAAGGGAAGGGGTCTGACGGACATATTTCGAGATATTTCTTCTTCTTGTTGTTCTTCTTCTGCACAGCTAAGCTCGAAGCGGCATTTGCAGCTCGCAATAGTGCAGAGTTATCTCAAAGAAAGAGGCCACGGTGTTTCTGTACCTCTATTATGTTGGTGCAGCTTCGGAACTTTTAAATATCTTGATATATCTCGAGAACTACGCATCTGATCAAAAAATATCATCGAACATAAAAAGTAGGAAACTTAATTCTCTACAAAAAAGGTCTCTTAACATTTTGCCATAGCTCGCTTCGTTTCCGAGATATTTGCAGATTTATCTCAAGGGAAGTGGCCTGACGGACATATTTCGAGATATTTCTTCTTCTTGTTGTTCTTCTTCTGCACAGCTAAGCTGGAAGTGGCATTTCCAGCTCGCAATAGTGCAGAGTTATCTCAATGAAAGGGGCCACGGTGTTTCTGTATCTCTATTATGTTGGTGCGGCTTCGGAACTTTTAAATATCTTGATATATCTCGAGAACTACGCATCTGATCAAAAAATATCATAGAACATAAAAAGTAGGAAACTTAGTTCTCTACAAAAAAGGTCTCTTAACATTTTGCCATAGCTCGCTTCGTTTCCGAGATATTTGCAGATTTATCTGAAGGGAAGGGGCCTAACGGACATATTTCGAGATATTTCTTCTTCTTGTTGTTCTTCTTCTGCACAGCTAAGCTGGAAGTGGCATTTACAGCTCGCAATAGTGCAGAGTTATCTCAAAGAAATGGGCCACGGTGTTTCTGTATCTCTATTATGTTGGTGCGGCTTCGGAACTTTTAAATATCTTGATATATCTCGAGAACTACGCATCTGATCAAAAAATATCATAGAACCTGAAAAGTAGGAAACTTAATTCTCTACAAAAAAGGTCTCTTAACATTTTGCCATAGCTCGCTTCGTTTCCGAGATATTTGCAGATTTATCTGAAGGGAAGGGGCCTAACGGACATATTTCGAGATATTTCTTCTTCTTGTTGTTCTTCTTCTGCACAGCTAAACTGGAAGTGGCATTTCCAGCTCGCAATAGTGCAGAGTTATCTCAAAGAAAGGGGCCACGGTGTTTCTGTATCTCTATTATGTTGGTGCGGCTTCGGAACTTTTAAATATCTTGATATATCTCGAGAACTACGCATCTGATCAAAAAATATCATAGAACATAAAAAGTAGGAAACTTAATTCTCTACAAAAAAGGTCTCTTAACATTTTGCCATAGCTCGCTTCGTTTCCGAGATATTTGCAGATTTATCTCAAGGGAAGTGGCCTGACGGACATATTTCGAGATATTTCTTCTTCTTGTTGTTCTTCTTCTGCACAGCTAAGCTGGAAGTGGCATTTGCAGCTCGCAATAGTGCAGAGTTATCCCAAAGAAAGGGGCCACGGTGTTTCTGTATCTCTATTATGTTGGTGAGGCTTCGGAACTTTTAAATATCTTGATATATCTCGAGAACTACGCATCTGATCAAAAAATATCATACTACATAAAAAGTAGGAAACTTAATTCTCTACAAGAAAGGTCTCTAAACATTTTGCCATAGCTCGCTTCGTTTCCGAGATATTTGCAGATTTATCTCAAGGGAAGGGGCCTGACGGACATATTTCGAGATATTTCTTCTTCTTGTTGTTCTTCTTCTGCACAGCTAAGCTGGAAGTGGCATTTGCAGCTCGCAATAGTGCAGAGTTATCTCAAAGAAAGGGGCCACGGTGTTTCTGTATCTCTATTATGTTGGTGCGGCTTCGGAACTTTTAAATATCTCGATATATCTCGAAAACTACGCTTCTGATCAAAAAATATCATAGAACATAAAAAGTAGGAAACTTAATTCTCTACAAAAAAGGTCTCTTAACATTTTGCCATAGCTCGCTTCGTTTCCGAGATATTTGCAGATTTATCTGAAGGGAAGGGGCCTAACGGACATATTTCGAGATATTTCTTCTTCTTGTTGTTCTTCTTCTGCACAGCTAAACTGGAAGTGGCATTTCCAGCTCGCAATAGTGCAGAGTTATCTCAAAGAAAGGGGCCACGGTGTTTCTGTATCTCTATTATGTTGGTGCGGCTTCGGAACTTTTAAATATCTTGATATATCTCGAGAACTACGCATCTGATCAAAAAATATCATAGAACATAAAAAGTAGGAAACTTAATTCTCTACAAAAAAGGTCTCTTAACATTTTGCCATAGCTCGCTTCGTTTCCGAGATATTTGCAGATTTATCTCAAGGGAAGGGGCCTGACGGACATATTTCGAGATATTTCTTCTTCTTGTTGTTCTTCTTCTGCACAGCTGAGCTGGAAGTGGCATTTGCAGGTCGCAATAGTGCAGAGTTATCTCAAAGAAAGGGGCCACGGTGTTTCTGTATCTCTATTATGTTGGTGCGGCTTCGGAACTTTTAAATATCTCGATATATCTCGAAAACTACGCTTCTGATCAAAAAATATCATAGAACGTAAATTGTAGGAAACATTATTCTCTACAAAAAAGGTCTCTTAACATTTTGCCATAGCTCGGTTCGTTTCCGAGATATTTGCAGATTCATCTCAAGGGAAGGGGTCTGACGGACATATTTCGAGATATTTCTTCTTCTTGTTGTTCTTCTTCTGCACAGCTAAGCTCGAAGCGGCATTTGCAGCTCGCAATAGTGCAGAGTTATCTCAAAGAAAGAGGCCACGGTGTTTCTGTACCTCTATTATGTTGGTGCAGCTTCGGAACTTTTAAATATCTTGATATATCTCGAGAACTACGCATCTGATCAAAAAATATCATCGAACATAAAAAGTAGGAAACTTAATTCTCTACAAAAAAGGTCTCTTAACATTTTGCCATAGCTCGCTTTGTTTCCGAGATATTTGCAGATTTATCTCAAGGGAAGTGGCCTGACGGACATATTTCGAGATATTTCTTCTTCTTGTTGTTCTTCTTCTGCACAGCTAAGCTGGAAGTGGCATTTCCAGCTCGCAATAGTGCAGAGTTATCACAATGAAAGGGGCCACGGTGTTTCTGTATCTCTATTATGTTGGTGCGGCTTCGGAACTTTTAAATATCTTGATATATCTCGAGAACTACGCATCTGATCAAAAAATATCATAGAACATAAAAAGTAGGAAACTTAGTTCTCTACAAAAAAGGTCTCTTAACATTTTGCCATAGCTCGCTTCGTTTCCGAGATATTTGCAGATTTATCTGAAGGGAAGGGGCCTAACGGACATATTTCGAGATATTTCTTCTTCTTGTTGTTCTTCTTCTGCACAGCTAAACTGGAAGTGGCATTTCCAGCTCGCAATAGTGCAGAGTTATCTCAAAGAAAGGGGCCACGGTGTTTCTGTATCTCTATTATGTTGGTGCGGCTTCGGAACTTTTAAATATCTTGATATATCTCGAGAACTACGCATCTGATCAAAAAATATCATAGAACATAAAAAGTAGGAAACTTAATTCTCTACAAAAAAGGTCTCTTAACATTTTGCCATAGCTCGCTTCGTTTCCGAGATATTTGCAGATTTATCTCAAGGGAAGGGGCCTGACGGACATATTTCGAGATATTTCTTCTTCTTGTTGTTCTTCTTCTGCACAGCTGAGCTGGAAGTGGCATTTGCAGGTCGCAATAGTGCAGAGTTATCTCAAAGAAAGGGGCCACGGTGTTTCTGTATCTCTATTATGTTGGTGCGGCTTCGGAACTTTTAAATATCTCGATATATCTCGAAAACTACGCTTCTGATCAAAAAATATCATAGAACATAAATTGTAGGAAACATAATTCTCTACAAAAAAGGTCTCTTAACATTTTGCCATAGCTCGCTTCGTTTCCGAGATATTTGCAGATTTATCTCAAGGGAAGGGGCCTGACGGACATATTTCGAGATATTTCTTCTTCTTGTTGTTCTTCTTCTGCACAGCTAAGCTGGAAGTGGCATTTGCGGCTCGCACTAGTGCAGAGTTATCTCAAAGAAAGGGGCCACGGTGTTTCTGTATCTCTATTATGTTGGTGCGGCTTCGGAACTTTTAAATATCTCGATATATCTCGAAAACTACGCTTCTGATCAAAAAATATCATAGAACGTAAATTGTAGGAAACATTATTCTCTACAAAAAAGGTCTCTTAACATTTTGCCATAGCTCGGTTCGTTTCCGAGATATTTGCAGATTCATCTCAAGGGAAGGGGTCTGACGGACATATTTCGAGATATTTCTTCTTCTTGTTGTTCTTCTTCTGCACAGCTAAGCTCGAAGCGGCATTTGCAGCTCGCAATAGTGCAGAGTTATCTCAAAGAAAGAGGCCACGGTGTTTCTGTACCTCTATTATGTTGGTGCAGCTTCGGAACTTTTAAATATCTTGATATATCTCGAGAACTACGCATCTGATCAAAAAATATCATCGAACATAAAAAGTAGGAAACTTAATTCTCTACAAAAAAGGTCTCTTAACATTTTGCCATAGCTCGCTTTGTTTCCGAGATATTTGCAGATTTATCTCAAGGGAAGTGGCCTGACGGACATATTTCGAGATATTTCTTCTTCTTGTTGTTCTTCTTCTGCACAGCTAAGCTGGAAGTGGCATTTCCAGCTCGCAATAGTGCAGAGTTATCACAATGAAAGGGGCCACGGTGTTTCTGTATCTCTATTATGTTGGTGCGGCTTCGGAACTTTTAAATATCTTGATATATCTCGAGAACTACGCATCTGATCAAAAAATATCATAGAACATAAAAAGTAGGAAACTTAGTTCTCTACAAAAAAGGTCTCTTAACATTTTGCCATAGCTCGCTTCGTTTCCGAGATATTTGCAGATTTATCTGAAGGGAAGGGGCCTAACGGACATATTTCGAGATATTTCTTCTTCTTGTTGTTCTTCTTCTGCACAGCTAAACTGGAAGTGGCATTTCCAGCTCGCAATAGTGCAGAGTTATCTCAAAGAAAGGGGCCACGGTGTTTCTGTATCTCTATTATGTTGGTGCGGCTTCGGAACTTTTAAATATCTTGATATATCTCGAGAACTACGCATCTGATCAAAAAATATCATAGAACATAAAAAGTAGGAAACTTAATTCTCTACAAAAAAGGTCTCTTAACATTTTGCCATAGCTCGCTTCGTTTCCGAGATATTTGCAGATTTATCTCAATGGAAGGGGCCTGACGGACATATTTCGAGATATTTCTTCTTCTTGTTGTTCTTCTTCTGCACAGCTGAGCTGGAAGTGGCATTTGCAGGTCGCAATAGTGCAGAGTTATCTCAAAGAAAGGGGCCACGGTGTTTCTGTATCTCTATTATGTTGGTGCGGCTTCGGAACTTTTAAATATCTCGATATATCTCGAAAACTACGCTTCTGATCAAAAAATATCATAGAACATAAATTGTGGGAAACATAATTCTCTACAAAAAAGGTCTCTTAACATTTTGCCATAGCTCGCTTCGTTTCCGAGATATTTGCAGATTTATCTCAAGGGAAGGGGCCTGACGGACATATTTCGAGATATTTCTTCTTCTTGTTGTTCTTCTTCTGCACAGCTAAGCTGGAAGTGGCATTTGCGGCTCGCACTAGTGCAGAGTTATCTCAAAGAAAGGGGCCACGGTGTTTCTGTATCTCTATTATGTTGGTGCGGCTTCGGAACTTTTAAATATCTCGATATATCTCGAAAACTACGCTTCTGATCAAAAAATATCATAGAACATAAATTGTAGGAAACATAATTCTCTACAAAAAACGTATCTTAACATTTTGCCATAGCTCGCTTCGTTTCCGAGATATTTGCAGATTCAGCTCAAAGGAACGGGCCTGACGGACATATTTCGAGATACTTCTTCTTCTTGTTGTTCTTCCTCTGCACAGCTAAGCTGGAAGTGGCATTTGCAGCTCGCAATAGTGCAGAGTTATCTCAAAGAAAGGGGCCACGGTGTTTCTGTATCTCTATTATGTTGGTGCGGCTTCGGAACTTTTAAATATCTTGATATATCTCGAGAACTACGCATCTGATCAAAAAATATCATAGAACATAAATTGTAGGAAACATAATTCTCTACAAAAAAGGTCTCTTAACATTTTGCCATAGCTCGCTTCGTTTCCGAGATATTTGCAGATTTATCTCAAGGGAAGGGGCCTGACGGACATATTTCGAGATATTTCTTCTTCTTGTTGTTCTTCTTCTGCACAGCTAAGCTGGAAGTGGCATTTGCGGCTCGCACTAGTGCAGAGTTATCTCAAAGAAAGGGGCCACGGTGTTTCTGTATCTCTATTATGTTGGTGCGGCTTCGGAACTTTTAAATATCTCGATATATCTCGAAAACTACGCTTCTGATCAAAAAATATCATAGAACGTAAATTGTAGGAAACATTATTCTCTACAAAAAAGGTCTCTTAACATTTTGCCATAGCTCGGTTCGTTTCCGAGATATTTGCAGATTCATCTCAAGGGAAGGGGTCTGACGGACATATTTCGAGATATTTCTTCTTCTTGTTGTTCTTCTTCTGCACAGCTAAGCTCGAAGCGGCATTTGCAGCTCGCAATAGTGCAGAGTTATCTCAAAGAAAGAGGCCACGGTGTTTCTGTACCTCTATTATGTTGGTGCAGCTTCGGAACTTTTAAATATCTTGATATATCTCGAGAACTACGCATCTGATCAAAAAATATCATCGAACATAAAAAGTAGGAAACTTAATTCTCTACAAAAAAGGTCTCTTAACATTTTGCCATAGCTCGCTTTGTTTCCGAGATATTTGCAGATTTATCTCAAGGGAAGTGGCCTGACGGACATATTTCGAGATATTTCTTCTTCTTGTTGTTCTTCTTCTGCACAGCTAAGCTGGAAGTGGCATTTCCAGCTCGCAATAGTGCAGAGTTATCACAATGAAAGGGGCCACGGTGTTTCTGTATCTCTATTATGTTGGTGCGGCTTCGGAACTTTTAAATATCTTGATATATCTCGAGAACTACGCATCTGATCAAAAAATATCATAGAACATAAAAAGTAGGAAACTTAGTTCTCTACAAAAAAGGTCTCTTAACATTTTGCCATAGCTCGCTTCGTTTCCGAGATATTTGCAGATTTATCTGAAGGGAAGGGGCCTAACGGACATATTTCGAGATATTTCTTCTTCTTGTTGTTCTTCTTCTGCACAGCTAAACTGGAAGTGGCATTTCCAGCTCGCAATAGTGCAGAGTTATCTCAAAGAAAGGGGCCACGGTGTTTCTGTATCTCTATTATGTTGGTGCGGCTTCGGAACTTTTAAATATCTTGATATATCTCGAGAACTACGCATCTGATCAAAAAATATCATAGAACATAAAAAGTAGGAAACTTAATTCTCTACAAAAAAGGTCTCTTAACATTTTGCCATAGCTCGCTTCGTTTCCGAGATATTTGCAGATTTATCTCAAGGGAAGGGGCCTGACGGACATATTTCGAGATATTTCTTCTTCTTGTTGTTCTTCTTCTGCACAGCTGAGCTGGAAGTGGCATTTGCAGGTCGCAATAGTGCAGAGTTATCTCAAAGAAAGGGGCCACGGTGTTTCTGTATCTCTATTATGTTGGTGCGGCTTCGGAACTTTTAAATATCTCGATATATCTCGAAAACTACGCTTCTGATCAAAAAATATCATAGAACATAAATTGTGGGAAACATAATTCTCTACAAAAAAGGTCTCTTAACATTTTGCCATAGCTCGCTTCGTTTCCGAGATATTTGCAGATTTATCTCAAGGGAAGGGGCCTGACGGACATATTTCGAGATATTTCTTCTTCTTGTTGTTCTTCTTCTGCACAGCTAAGCTGGAAGTGGCATTTGCGGCTCGCACTAGTGCAGAGTTATCTCAAAGAAAGGGGCCACGGTGTTTCTGTATCTCTATTATGTTGGTGCGGCTTCGGAACTTTTAAATATCTCGATATATCTCGAAAACTACGCTTCTGATCAAAAAATATCATAGAACATAAATTGTAGGAAACATAATTCTCTACAAAAAACGTATCTTAACATTTTGCCATAGCTCGCTTCGTTTCCGAGATATTTGCAGATTCAGCTCAAAGGAACGGGCCTGACGGACATATTTCGAGATACTTCTTCTTCTTGTTGTTCTTCCTCTGCACAGCTAAGCTGGAAGTGGCATTTGCAGCTCGCAATAGTGCAGAGTTATCTCAAAGAAAGGGGCCACGGTGTTTCTGTATCTCTATTATGTTGGTGCGGCTTCGGCACTTTTAAATATCTTGATATATCTCGAGAACTACGCATCTGATCAAAAAATATCATAGAACATAAAAAGTAGGAAACTTAATTCTCTACAAAAAAGGTCTCTTAACATTTTGCCATAGCTCGCTTCGTTTCCGAGATATTTGCAGATTTATCTCAAGGGAAGTGGCCTGACGGACATATTTCGAGATATTTCTTCTTCTTGTTGTTCTTCTTCTGCACAGCTAAGCTGGAAGTGGCATTTGCAGCTCGCAATAGTGCAGAGTTATCCCAAAGAAAGGGGCCACGGTGTTTCTGTATCTCTATTATGTTGGTGAGGCTTCGGAACTTTTAAATATCTTGATATATCTCGAGAACTACGCATCTGATCAAAAAATATCATACTACATAAAAAGTAGGAAACTTAATTCTCTACAAGAAAGGTCTCTAAACATTTTGCCATAGCTCGCTTCGTTTCCGAGATATTTGCAGATTTATCTCAAGGGAAGGGGCCTGACGGACATATTTCGAGATATTTCTTCTTCTTGTTGTTCTTCTTCTGCACAGCTAAGCTGGAAGTGGCATTTGCAGCTCGCAATAGTGCAGAGTTATCACAATGAAAGGGGCCACGGTGTTTCTGTATCTCTATTATGTTGGTGCGGCTTCGGAACTTTTAAATATCTTGATATATCTCGAGAACTACGCATCTGATCAAAAAATATCATAGAACATAAAAAGTAGGAAACTTAGTTCTCTACAAAAAAGGTCTCTTAACATTTTGCCATAGCTCGCTTCGTTTCCGAGATATTTGCAGATTTATCTGAAGGGAAGGGGCCTAACGGACATATTTCGAGATATTTCTTCTTCTTGTTGTTCTTCTTCTGCACAGCTAAACTGGAAGTGGCATTTCCAGCTCGCAATAGTGCAGAGTTATCTCAAAGAAAGGGGCCACGGTGTTTCTGTATCTCTATTATGTTGGTGCGGCTTCGGAACTTTTAAATATCTTGATATATCTCGAGAACTACGCATCTGATCAAAAAATATCATAGAACATAAAAAGTAGGAAACTTAATTCTCTACAAAAAAGGTCTCTTAACATTTTGCCATAGCTCGCTTCGTTTCCGAGATATTTGCAGATTTATCTCAAGGGAAGGGGCCTGACGGACATATTTCGAGATATTTCTTCTTCTTGTTGTTCTTCTTCTGCACAGCTGAGCTGGAAGTGGCATTTGCAGGTCGCAATAGTGCAGAGTTATCTCAAAGAAAGGGGCCACGGTGTTTCTGTATCTCTATTATGTTGGTGCGGCTTCGGAACTTTTAAATATCTCGATATATCTCGAAAACTACGCTTCTGATCAAAAAATATCATAGAACATAAATTGTAGGAAACATAATTCTCTACAAAAAAGGTCTCTTAACATTTTGCCATAGCTCGCTTCGTTTCCGAGATATTTGCAGATTTATCTCAAGGGAAGGGGCCTGACGGACATATTTCGAGATATTTCTTCTTCTTGTTGTTCTTCTTCTGCACAGCTAAGCTGGAAGTGGCATTTGCGGCTCGCACTAGTGCAGAGTTATCTCAAAGAAAGGGGCCACGGTGTTTCTGTATCTCTATTATGTTGGTGCGGCTTCGGAACTTTTAAATATCTCGATATATCTCGAAAACTACGCTTCTGATCAAAAAATATCATAGAACGTAAATTGTAGGAAACATTATTCTCTACAAAAAAGGTCTCTTAACATTTTGCCATAGCTCGGTTCGTTTCCGAGATATTTGCAGATTCATCTCAAGGGAAGGGGTCTGACGGACATATTTCGAGATATTTCTTCTTCTTGTTGTTCTTCTTCTGCACAGCTAAGCTCGAAGCGGCATTTGCAGCTCGCAATAGTGCAGAGTTATCTCAAAGAAAGAGGCCACGGTGTTTCTGTACCTCTATTATGTTGGTGCAGCTTCGGAACTTTTAAATATCTTGATATATCTCGAGAACTACGCATCTGATCAAAAAATATCATCGAACATAAAAAGTAGGAAACTTAATTCTCTACAAAAAAGGTCTCTTAACATTTTGCCATAGCTCGCTTTGTTTCCGAGATATTTGCAGATTTATCTCAAGGGAAGTGGCCTGACGGACATATTTCGAGATATTTCTTCTTCTTGTTGTTCTTCTTCTGCACAGCTAAGCTGGAAGTGGCATTTCCAGCTCGCAATAGTGCAGAGTTATCACAATGAAAGGGGCCACGGTGTTTCTGTATCTCTATTATGTTGGTGCGGCTTCGGAACTTTTAAATATCTTGATATATCTCGAGAACTACGCATCTGATCAAAAAATATCATAGAACATAAAAAGTAGGAAACTTAGTTCTCTACAAAAAAGGTCTCTTAACATTTTGCCATAGCTCGCTTCGTTTCCGAGATATTTGCAGATTTATCTGAAGGGAAGGGGCCTAACGGACATATTTCGAGATATTTCTTCTTCTTGTTGTTCTTCTTCTGCACAGCTAAACTGGAAGTGGCATTTCCAGCTCGCAATAGTGCAGAGTTATCTCAAAGAAAGGGGCCACGGTGTTTCTGTATCTCTATTATGTTGGTGCGGCTTCGGAACTTTTAAATATCTTGATATATCTCGAGAACTACGCATCTGATCAAAAAATATCATAGAACATAAAAAGTAGGAAACTTAATTCTCTACAAAAAAGGTCTCTTAACATTTTGCCATAGCTCGCTTCGTTTCCGAGATATTTGCAGATTTATCTCAAGGGAAGGGGCCTGACGGACATATTTCGAGATATTTCTTCTTCTTGTTGTTCTTCTTCTGCACAGCTGAGCTGGAAGTGGCATTTGCAGGTCGCAATAGTGCAGAGTTATCTCAAAGAAAGGGGCCACGGTGTTTCTGTATCTCTATTATGTTGGTGCGGCTTCGGAACTTTTAAATATCTCGATATATCTCGAAAACTACGCTTCTGATCAAAAAATATCATAGAACATAAAAAGTAGGAAACTTAATTCTCTACAAAAAAGGTCTCTTAACATTTTGCCATAGCTCGCTTCGTTTCCGAGATATTTGCAGATTTATCTCAAGGGAAGGGGCCTGACGGACATATTTCGAGATATTTCTTCTTCTTGTTGTTCTTCTTCTGCACAGCTAAGCTGGAAGTGGCATTTGCGGCTCGCACTAGTGCAGAGTTATCTCAAAGAAAGGGGCCACGGTGTTTCTGTATCTCTATTATGTTGGTGCGGCTTCGGAACTTTTAAATATCTCGATATATCTCGAAAACTACGCTTCTGATCAAAAAATATCATAGAACATAAATTGTAGGAAACATAATTCTCTACAAAAAACGTATCTTAACATTTTGCCATAGCTCGCTTCGTTTCCGAGATATTTGCAGATTCAGCTCAAAGGAACGGGCCTGACGGACATATTTCGAGATACTTCTTCTTCTTGTTGTTCTTCCTCTGCACAGCTAAGCTGGAAGTGGCATTTGCAGCTCGCAATAGTGCAGAGTTATCTCAAAGAAAGGGGCCACGGTGTTTCTGTATCTCTATTATGTTGGTGCGGCTTCGGAACTTTTAAATATCTCGATATATCTCGAAAACTACGCTTCTGATCAAAAAATATCATAGAACATAAATTGTAGGAAACATAATTCTCTACAAAAAAGGTCTCTTAACATTTTGCCATAGCTCGCTTGGTTTCCGAGATATTTGCCGATATATCTCAAGGGAAGGGGCCTGACGGACATATTTCGAGATATTTCTTCTTCTTGTTGTTCTTCTTCTGCACAGCTAAGCTGGAAGTGGCATTTACAGCTCGCAATAGTGCAGAGTTATCTCAAAGAAAGGGGCCACGGTGTTTCTGTATCTCTATTATGTTGGTGCGGCTTCGGAACTTTTAAATATCTTGATATATCTCGAGAACTACGCATCTGATCAAAAAATATCATCGAACATAAAAAGTAGGAAACTTAATTCTCTACAAAAAAGGTCTCTTAACATTTTGCCATAGCTCGCTTCGTTTCCGAGATATTTGCAGATTTATCTCAAGGGAAGTGGCCTGACGGACATATTTCGAGATATTTCTTCTTCTTGTTGTTCTTCTTCTGCACAGCTAAGCTGGAAGTGGCATTTCCAGCTCGCAATAGTGCAGAGTTATCTCAATGAAAGGGGCCACGGTGTTTCTGTATCTCTATTATGTTGGTGCGGCTTCGGAACTTTTAAATATCTTGATATATCTCGAGAACTACGCATCTGATCAAAAAATATCATAGAACATAAAAAGTAGGAAACTTAATTCTCTACAAAAAAGGTCTCTTTACGTTTTGCCATAGCTCGCTTCGTTTCCGAGATATTTGCATATTTATCTCAAGGGAAGGGGCCTGACGGACATATTTCGAGATATTTCTTCTTCTTGTTGTTCTTCTTCTGCACAGCTAAGCTGGAAGTGGCATTTGCGGCTCTCACTAGTGCAGAGTTATCTCAAAGAAAGGGGCCACGGTGTTTCTGTATCTCTATTATGTTGGTGCGGCTTCGGAACTTTTAAATATCTTGATATATGTCGAGAACTACATATCTGATCAAAAAATATCATAGAACCTGAAAAGTAGGAAACTTAATTCTCTACAAAAAAGGTCTCTTAACATTTTGCCATAGCTCGCTTCGTTTCCGAGATATTTGCAGATTTATCTGAAGGGAAGGGGCCTAACGGACATATTTCGAGATATTTCTTCTTCTTGTTGTTCTTCTTCTGCACAGCTAAACTGGAAGTGGCATTTCCAGCTCGCAATAGTGCAGAGTTATCTCAAAGAAAGGGGCCACGGTGTTTCTGTATCTCTATTATGTTGGTGCGGCTTCGGAACTTTTAAATATCTTGATATATCTCGAGAACTACGCATCTGATCAAAAAATATCATAGAACATAAAAAGTAGGAAACTTAATTCTCTACAAAAAAGGTCTCTTAACATTTTGCCATAGCTCGCTTCGTTTCCGAGATATTTGCAGATTTATCTGAAGGGAAGGGGCCTAACGGACATATTTCGAGATATTTCTTCTTCTTGTTGTTCTTCTTCTGCACAGCTAAACTGGAAGTGGCATTTCCAGCTCGCAATAGTGCCGAGTTATCTCAAAGAAAGGGGCCACGGTGTTTCTGTATCTCTATTATGTTGGTGCGGCTTCGGAACTTTTAAATATCTTGATATATCTCGAGAACTACGCATCTGATCAAAAAATATCATAGAACATAAAAAGTAGGAAACTTAATTCTCTACAAAAAAGGTCTCTTAACATTTTGCCATAGCTCGCTTCGTTTCCGAGATATTTGCAGATTTATCTCAAGGGAAGGGGCCTGACGGACATATTTCGAGATATTTCTTCTTCTTGTTATTCTTCTTCTGCACAGCTGAGCTGGAAGTGGCATTTGCAGGTCGCAATAGTGCAGAGTTATCTCAAAGAAAGGGGCCACGGTGTTTCTGTATCTCTATTATGTTGGTGCGGCTTCGGAACTTTTAAATATCTTGATATATCTCGAGAACTACGCATCTGATCAAAAAATATCATAGAACCTGAAAAGTAGGAAACTTAATTCTCTACAAAAAAGGTCTCTTAACATTTTGCCATAGCTCGCTTCGTTTCCGAGATATTTGCAGATTTATCTGAAGGGAAGGGGCCTAACGGACATATTTCGAGATATTTCTTCTTCTTGTTGTTCTTCTTCTGCACAGCTAAACTGGAAGTGGCATTTCCAGCTCGCAATAGTGCCGAGTTATCTCAAAGAAAGGGGCCACGGTGTTTCTGTATCTCTATTATGTTGGTGCGGCTTCGGAACTTTTAAATATCTTGATATATCTCGAGAACTACGCATCTGATCAAAAAATATCATAGAACATAAAAAGTAGGAAACTTAATTCTCTACAAAAAAGGTCTCTTAACATTTTGCCATAGCTCGCTTCGTTTCCGAGATATTTGCAGATTTATCTCAAGGGAAGGGGCCTGACGGACATATTTCGAGATATTTCTTCTTCTTGTTATTCTTCTTCTGCACAGCTGAGCTGGAAGTGGCATTTGCAGGTCGCAATAGTGCAGAGTTATCTCAAAGAAAGGGGCCACGGTGTTTCTGTATCTCTATTATGTTGGTGCGGCTTCGGAACTTTTAAATATCTTGATATATCTCGAGAACTACGCATCTGATCAAAAAATATCATAGAACCTGAAAAGTAGGAAACTTAATTCTCTACAAAAAAGGTCTCTTAACATTTTGCCATAGCTCGCTTCGTTTCCGAGATATTTGCAGATTTATCTGAAGGGAAGGGGCCTAACGGACATATTTCGAGATATTTCTTCTTCTTGTTGTTCTTCTTCTGCACAGCTAAACTGGAAGTGGCATTTCCAGCTCGCAATAGTGCCGAGTTATCTCAAAGAAAGGGGCCACGGTGTTTCTGTATCTCTATTATGTTGGTGCGGCTTCGGAACTTTTAAATATCTTGATATATCTCGAGAACTACGCATCTGATCAAAAAATATCATAGAACATAAAAAGTAGGAAACTTAATTCTCTACAAAAAAGGTCTCTTAACATTTTGCCATAGCTCGCTTCGTTTCCGAGATATTTGCAGATTTATCTCAAGGGAAGGGGCCTGACGGACATATTTCGAGATATTTCTTCTTCTTGTTGTTCTTCTTCTGCACAGCTGAGCTGGAAGTGGCATTTGCAGGTCGCAATAGTGCAGAGTTATCTCAAAGAAAGGGGCCACGGTGTTTCTGTATCTCTATTATGTTGGTGCGGCTTCGGAACTTTTAAATATCTCGATATATCTCGAAAACTACGCTTCTGATCAAAAAATATCATAGAACATAAATTGTAGGAAACATAATTCTCTACAAAAAAGGTCTCTTAACATTTTGCCATAGCTCGCTTCGTTTCCGAGATATTTGCAGATTTATCTCAAGGGAAGGGGCCTGACGGACATATTTCGAGATATTTCTTCTTCTTGTTGTTCTTCTTCTGCACAGCTAAGCTGGAAGTGGCATTTGCGGCTCGCACTAGTGCAGAGTTATCTCAAAGAAAGGGGCCACGGTGTTTCTGTATCTCTATTATGTTGGTGCGGCTTCGGAACTTTTAAATATCTTGATATATCTCGAGAACTACGCATCTGATCAAAAAATATCATAGAACATAAAAAGTAGGAAACTTAATTCTCTACAAAAAAGGTCTCTTAACATTTTGCCATAGCTCGCTTCGTTTCCGAGATATTTGCAGATTTATCTCAAGGGAAGGGGCCTGACGGACATATTTCGAGATATTTCTTCTTCTTGTTGTTCTTCTTCTGCACAGCTAAGCTGGAAGTGGCATTTACAGCTCGCAATAGTGCAGAGTTATCTCAAAGAAAGGGGCCACGGTGTTTCTGTATCTCTATTATGTTGGTGCGGCTTCGGAACTTTTAAATATCTTGATATATCTCGAGAACTACGCATCTGATCAAAAAATATCATAGAACCTGAAAAGTAGGAAACTTAATTCTCTACAAAAAAGGTCTCTTAACATTTTGCCATAGCTCGCTTCGTTTCCGAGATATTTGCAGATTTATCTGAAGGGAAGGGGCCTAACGGACATATTTCGAGATATTTCTTCTTCTTGTTGTTCTTCTTCTGCACAGCTAAACTGGAAGTGGCATTTCCAGCTCGCAATAGTGCAGAGTTATCTCAAAGAAAGGGGCCACGGTGTTTCTGTATCTCTATTATGTTGGTGCGGCTTCGGAACTTTTAAATATCTTGATATATCTCGAGAACTACGCATCTGATCAAAAAATATCATAGAACCTGAAAAGTAGGAAACTTAATTCTCTACAAAAAAGGTCTCTTAACATTTTGCCATAGCTCGCTTCGTTTCCGAGATATTTGCAGATTTATCTGAAGGGAAGGGGCCTAACGGACATATTTCGAGATATTTCTTCTTCTTGTTGTTCTTCTTCTGCACAGCTAAACTGGAAGTGGCATTTCCAGCTCGCAATAGTGCCGAGTTATCTCAAAGAAAGGGGCCACGGTGTTTCTGTATCTCTATTATGTTGGTGCGGCTTCGGAACTTTTAAATATCTTGATATATCTCGAGAACTACGCATCTGATCAAAAAATATCATAGAACATAAAAAGTAGGAAACTTAATTCTCTACAAAAAAGGTCTCTTAACATTTTGCCATAGCTCGCTTCGTTTCCGAGATATTTGCAGATTTATCTCAAGGGAAGGGGCCTGACGGACATATTTCGAGATATTTCTTCTTCTTGTTGTTCTTCTTCTGCACAGCTGAGCTGGAAGTGGCATTTGCAGGTCGCAATAGTGCAGAGTTATCTCAAAGAAAGGGGCCACGGTGTTTCTGTATCTCTATTATGTTGGTGCGGCTTCGGAACTTTTAAATATCTCGATATATCTCGAAAACTACGCTTCTGATCAAAAAATATCATAGAACATAAATTGTAGGAAACATAATTCTCTACAAAAAAGGTCTCTTAACATTTTGCCATAGCTCGCTTCGTTTCCGAGATATTTGCAGATTTATCTCAAGGGAAGGGGCCTGACGGACATATTTCGAGATATTTCTTCTTCTTGTTGTTCTTCTTCTGCACAGCTAAGCTGGAAGTGGCATTTGCGGCTCGCACTAGTGCAGAGTTATCTCAAAGAAAGGGGCCACGGTGTTTCTGTATCTCTATTATGTTGGTGCGGCTTCGGAACTTTTAAATATCTTGATATATCTCGAGAACTACGCATCTGATCAAAAAATATCATAGAACATAAAAAGTAGGAAACTTAATTCTCTACAAAAAAGGTCTCTTAACATTTTGCCATAGCTCGCTTCGTTTCCGAGATATTTGCAGATTTATCTCAAGGGAAGGGGCCTGACGGACATATTTCGAGATATTTCTTCTTCTTGTTGTTCTTCTTCTGCACAGCTAAGCTGGAAGTGGCATTTACAGCTCGCAATAGTGCAGAGTTATCTCAAAGAAAGGGGCCACGGTGTTTCTGTATCTCTATTATGTTGGTGCGGCTTCGGAACTTTTAAATATCTTGATATATCTCGAGAACTACGCATCTGATCAAAAAATATCATAGAACCTGAAAAGTAGGAAACTTAATTCTCTACAAAAAAGGTCTCTTAACATTTTGCCATAGCTCGCTTCGTTTCCGAGATATTTGCAGATTTATCTGAAGGGAAGGGGCCTAACGGACATATTTCGAGATATTTCTTCTTCTTGTTGTTCTTCTTCTGCACAGCTAAACTGGAAGTGGCATTTCCAGCTCGCAATAGTGCAGAGTTATCTCAAAGAAAGGGGCCACGGTGTTTCTGTATCTCTATTATGTTGGTGCGGCTTCGGAACTTTTAAATATCTTGATATATCTCGAGAACTACGCATCTGATCAAAAAATATCATAGAACATATAAAGTAGGAAACTTAATTCTCTACAAAAAAGGTCTCTTAACATTTTGCCATAGCTCGCTTCGTTTCCGAGATATTTGCAGATTTATCTCAAGGGAAGGGGCCTGACGGACATATTTCGAGATATTTCTTCTTCTTGTTGTTCTTCTTCTGCACAGCTGAGCTGGAAGTGGCATTTGCAGGTCGCAATAGTGCAGAGTTATCTCAAAGAAAGGGGCCACGGTGTTTCTGTATCTCTATTATGTTGGTGCGGCTTCGGAACTTTTAAATATCTCGATATATCTCGAAAACTACGCTTCTGATCAAAAAATATCATAGAACATAAATTGTAGGAAACATAATTCTCTACAAAAGAGGTCTCTTAACATTTTGCCATAGCTCGCTTCGTTTCCGAGATATTTGCAGATTTATCTCAAGGGAAGGGGCCTGACGGACATATTTCGAGATATTTCTTCTTCTTGTTGTTCTTCTTCTGCACAGCTGAGCTGGAAGTGGCATTTACAGCTCGCAATAGTGCAGAGTTATCTCAAAGAAAGGGGCCACGGTGTTTCTGTATCTCTATTATGTTGGTGCGGCTTCGGAACTTTTAAATATCTCGATATATCTCGAAAACTACGCTTCTGATCAAAAAATATCATAGAACATAAATTGTAGGAAACATAATTCTCTACAAAAAACGTATCTTAACATTTTGCCATAGCTCGCTTCGTTTCCGAGATATTTGCAGATTCAGCTCAAAGGAACGGGCCTGACGGACATATTTCGAGATACTTCTTCTTCTTGTTGTTCTTCCTCTGCACAGCTAAGCTGGAAGTGGCATTTGCAGCTCGCAATAGTGCAGAGTTATCTCAAAGAAAGGGGCCACGGTGTTTCTGTATCTCTATTATGTTGGTGCGGCTTCGGAACTTTTAAATATCTTGATATATCTCGAGAACTACGCATCTGATCAAAAAATATCATAGAACATAAAAAGTAGGAAACTTAATGCTCTACAAAAAAGGTCTCTTAACATTTTGCCATAGCTCGCTTCGTTTCCGAGATATTTGCAGATTTATCTCAAGGGAAGGGGCCTGACGGACATATTTCGAGATATTTCTTCTTCTTGTTGTTCTTCTTCTGCACAGCTAAGCTGGAAGTGGCATTTACAGCTCGCAATAGTGCAGAGTTATCTCAAAGAAAGGGGCCACGGTGTTTCTGTATCTCTATTATGTTGGTGCGGCTTCGGAACTTTTAAATATCTTGATATATCTCGAGAACTACGCATCTGATCAAAAAATATCATAGAACATGAAAAGTAGGAAACTTAATTCTCTACAAAAAAGGTCTCTTAACATTTTGCCATAGCTCGCTTCGTTCCCGAGATATTTGCAGATTTATCTCAAGGGAAGGGGCCTGACGGACATATTTCGAGATATTTCTTCTTCTTGTTGTTCTTCTTCTGCACAGCCAAGCTGGAAGTGGCATTTGCGGCTCTCACTAGTGCAGAGTTATCTCAAAGAAAGGGGCCACGGTGTTTCTGTATCTCTATTATGTTGGTGCGGCTTCGGAACTTTTAAATATCTCGATATATCTCGAAAACTACGCTTCTGATCAAAAAATATCATAGAACATAAATTGTAGGAAACATAATTCTCTACAAAAAAGGTCTCTTAACATTTTGCCATAGCTCGCTTCGTTTCCGAGATATTTGCAGATATATCTCAAGGGAAGGGGCCTGACGGACATATTTCGAGATATTTCTTCTTCTTGTTGTTCTTCTTCTGCAGAGCTAAGCTGGAAGTGGCATTTACAGCTCGCAATAGTGCAGAGTTATCTCAAAGAAAGGGGCCACGGTGTTTCTGTATCTCTATTATGTTGGTGCGGCTTCGGAACTTTTAAATATCTTGATATATCTCGAGAACTACGCATCTGATCAAAAAATATCATAGAACATGAAAAGTAGGAAACTTAATTCTTTACAAAAAAGGTCTCTTAACATTTTGCCATAGCTCGCTTCGTTTCCGAGATATTTGCAGATTTATCTGAAGGGAAGGGGCCTAACGGACATATTTCGAGATATTTCTTCTTCTTGTTGTTCTTCTTCTGCACAGCTAAACTGGAAGTGGCATTTCCAGCTCGCAATAGTGCAGAGTTATCTCAAAGAAAGGGGCCACGGTGTTTCTGTATCTCTATTATGTTGGTGCGGCTTCGGAACTTTTAAATATCTTGATATATCTCGAGAACTACGCATCTGATCAAAAAATATCAGAGAACATAAAAAGTAGGAAACTTAATTCTCTACAAAAAAGGTCTCTTAACATTTTGCCATAGCTCGCTTCGTTTCCGAGATATTTGCAGATTTATCTCAAGGGAAGGGGCCTGACGGACATATTTCGAGATATTTCTTCTTCTTGTTGTTCTTCTTCTGCACAGCTGAGCTGGAAGTGGCATTTGCAGGTCGCAATAGTGCAGAGTTATCTCAAAGAAAGGGGCCACGGTGTTTCTGTATCTCTATTATGTTGGTGCGGCTTCGGAACTTTTAAATATCTCGATATATCTCGAAAACTACGCTTCTGATCAAAAAATATCATAGAACGTAAATTGTAGGAGACATAATTCTCTACAAAAAAGGTCTCTTAACATTTTGCCATAGCTCGCTTCGTTTCCGAGATATTTGCAGATTTATCTCAAGGGAAGGGGCCTGACGGACATATTTCGAGATATTTCTTCTTCTTGTTGTTCTTCTTCCGCACAGCTAAGCTGGAAGTGGCATTTACAGCTCGCAATAGTGCAGAGTTATCTCAAAGAAAGGGGCCACGGTGTTTCTGTATCTCTATTATGTTGGTGCGGCTTCGGAACTTTTAAATATCTTGATATATCTCGAGAACTACGCATCTGATCAAAAAATATCATAGAACATGAAAAGTAGGAAACTTAATTCTCTACAAAAAAGGTCTCTTAACATTTTTCCATAGCTCGCTTCGTTTCCGAGATATTTGCAGATTTATCTCAAGGGAAGGGGCCTGACGGACATATTTCGAGATATTTCTTCTTCTTGTTGTTCTTCTTCTGCACAGCTAAGCTGGAAGTGGCATTTGCGGCTCTCACTAGTGCAGAGTTATCTCAAAGAAAGGGGCCACGGTGTTTCTGTATCTCTATTATGTTGGTGCGGCTTCGGAACTTTTAAATATCTCGATATATCTCGAAAACTACGCTTCTGATCAAAAAATATCATAGAACATAAATTGTAGGAAACATAATTCTCTACAAAAAAGGTCTCTTAACATTTTGCCATAGCTCGCTTCGTTTCCGAGATATTTGCAGATATATCTCAAGGGAAGGGGCCTGACGGACATATTTCGAGATATTTCTTCTTCTTGTTGTTCTTCTTCTGCAGAGCTAAGCTGGAAGTGGCATTTACAGCTCGCAATAGTGCAGAGTTATCTCAAAGAAAGGGGCCACGGTGTTTCTGTATCTCTATTATGTTGGTGCGGCTTCGGAACTTTTAAATATCTCGATATATCTCGAAAACTACGCTTCTGATCAAAAAATATCATAGAACATAAATTGTAGGAAACATAATTCTCTACAAAAAACGTATCTTAACATTTTGACATAGCTCGCTTCGTTTCCGAGATATTTGCAGATTCAGCTCAAAGGAACGGGCCTGACGGACATATTTCGAGATACTTCTTCTTCTTGTTGTTCTTCCTCTGCACAGCTAAGCTGGAAGTGGCATTTGCAGCTCGCAATAGTGCAGAGTTATCTCAAAGAAAGGGGCCACGGTGTTTCTGTATCTCTATTATGTTGGTGCGGCTTCGGAACTTTTAAATATCTTGATATATCTCGAGAACTACGCATCTGATCAAAAAATATCATAGAACATAAAAAGTAGGAAACTTAATGCTCTACAAAAAAGGTCTCTTAACATTTTGCCATAGCTCGCTTCGTTTCCGAGATATTTGCAGATTTATCTCAAGGGAAGGGGCCTGACGGACATATTTCGAGATATTTCTTCTTCTTGTTGTTCTTCTTCTGCACAGCTAAGCTGGAAGTGGCATTTACAGCTCGCAATAGTGCAGAGTTATCTCAAAGAAAGGGGCCACGGTGTTTCTGTATCTCTATTATGTTGGTGCGGCTTCGGAACTTTTAAATATCTTGATATATCTCGAGAACTACGCATCTGATCAAAAAATATCATAGAACATGAAAAGTAGGAAACTTAATTCTCTACAAAAAAGGTCTCTTAACATTTTGCCATAGCTCGCTTCGTTTCCGAGATATTTGCAGATTTATCTCAAGGGAAGGGGCCTGACGGACATATTTCGAGATATTTCTTCTTCTTGTTGTTCTTCTTCTGCACAGCCAAGCTGGAAGTGGCATTTGCGGCTCTCGCTAGTGCAGAGTTATCTCAAAGAAAGGGGCCACGGTGTTTCTGTATCTCTATTATGTTGGTGCGGCTTCGGAACTTTTAAATATCTCGATATATCTCGAAAACTACGCTTCTGATCAAAAAATATCATAGAACATAAATTGTAGGAAACATAATTCTCTACAAAAAAGGTCTCTTAACATTTTGCCATAGCTCGCTTCGTTTCCGAGATATTTGCAGATATATCTCAAGGGAAGGGGCCTGACGGACATATTTCGAGATATTTCTTCTTCTTGTTGTTCTTCTTCTGCAGAGCTAAGCTGGAAGTGGCATTTACAGCTCGCAATAGTGCAGAGTTATCTCAAAGAAAGGGGCCACGGTGTTTCTGTATCTCTATTATGTTGGTGCGGCTTCGGAACTTTTAAATATCTCGATATATCTCGAAAACCACGCTTCTGATCAAAAAATATCATAGAACATAAATTGTAGGAAACATAATTCTCTACAAAAAAGGTCTCTTAACATTTTGCCATAGCTCGCTTCCTTTCCGAGATATTTGCAGATATATCTCAAGGGAAGGGGCCTGACGGACATATTTCGAGATATTTCTTCTTCTTGTTGTTCTTCTTCTGCAGAGCTAAGCTGGAAGTGGCATTTACAGCTCGCAATAGTGCAGAGTTATCTCAAAGAAAGGGGCCACGGTGTTTCTGTATCTCTATTATGTTGGTGCGGCTTCGGAACTTTTAAATATCTTGATATATCTCGAGAACTACGCATCTGATCAAAAAATATCATAGAACATGAAAAGTAGGAAACTTAATTCTTTACAAAAAAGGTCTCTTAACATTTTGCCATAGCTCGCTTCGTTTCCGAGATATTTGCAGATTTATCTGAAGGGAAGGGGCCTAACGGACATATTTCGAGATATTTCTTCTTCTTGTTGTTCTTCTTCTGCACAGCTAAACTGGAAGTGGCATTTCCAGCTCGCAATAGTGCAGAGTTATCTCAAAGAAAGGGGCCACGGTGTTTCTGTATCTCTATTATGTTGGTGCGGCTTCGGAACTTTTAAATATCTTGATATATCTCGAGAACTACGCATCTGATCAAAAAATATCAGAGAACATAAAAAGTAGGAAACTTAATTCTCTACAAAAAAGGTCTCTTAACATTTTGCCATAGCTCGCTTCGTTTCCGAGATATTTGCAGATTTATCTCAAGGGAAGGGGCCTGACGGACATATTTCGAGATATTTCTTCTTCTTGTTGTTCTTCTTCTGCACAGCTGAGCTGGAAGTGGCATTTGCAGGTCGCAATAGTGCAGAGTTATCTCAAAGAAAGGGGCCACGGTGTTTCTGTATCTCTATTATGTTGGTGCGGCTTCGGAACTTTTAAATATCTCGATATATCTCGAAAACTACGCTTCTGATCAAAAAATATCATAGAACGTAAATTGTAGGAAACATAATTCTCTACAAAAAAGGTCTCTTAACATTTTGCCATAGCTCGCTTCGTTTCCGAGATATTTGCAGATTTATCTCAAGGGAAGGGGCCTGACGGACATATTTCGAGATATTTCTTCTTCTTGTTGTTCTTCTTCTGCACAGCTAAGCTGGAAGTGGCATTTACAGCTCGCAATAGTGCAGAGTTATCTCAAAGAAAGGGGCCACGGTGTTTCTGTATCTCTATTATGTTGGTGCGGCTTCGGAACTTTTAAATATCTTGATATATCTCGAGAACTACGCATCTGATCAAAAAATATCATAGAACATGAAAAGTAGGAAACTTAATTCTCTACAAAAAAGGTCTCTTAACATTTTGCCATAGCTCGCTTCGTTTCCGAGATATTTGCAGATTTATCTCAAGGGAAGGGGCCTGACGGACATATTTCGAGATATTTCTTCTTCTTGTTGTTCTTCTTCTGCACAGCTAAGCTGGAAGTGGCATTTGCGGCTCTCACTAGTGCAGAGTTATCTCAAAGAAAGGGGCCACGGTGTTTCTGTATCTCTATTATGTTGGTGCGGCTTCGGAACTTTTAAATATCTCGATATATCTCGAAAACTACGCTTCTGATCAAAAAATATCATAGAACATAAATTGTAGGAAACATAATTCTCTACAAAAAAGGTCTCTTAACATTTTGCCATAGCTCGCTTCGTTTCCGAGATATTTGCAGATATATCTCAAGGGAAGGGGCCTGACGGACATATTTCGAGATATTTCTTCTTCTTGTTGTTCTTCTTCTGCAGAGCTAAGCTGGAAGTGGCATTTACAGCTCGCAATAGTGCAGAGTTATCTCAAAGAAAGGGGCCACGGTGTTTCTGTATCTCTATTATGTTGGTGCGGCTTCGGAACTTTTAAATATCTCGATATATCTCGAAAACTACGCTTCTGATCAAAAAATATCATAGAACATAAATTGTAGGAAACATAATTCTCTACAAAAAACGTATCTTAACATTTTGCCATAGCTCGCTTCGTTTCCGAGATATTTGCAGATTCAGCTCAAAGGAACGGGCCTGACGGACATATTTCGAGATACTTCTTCTTCTTGTTGTTCTTCCTCTGCACAGCTAAGCTGGAAGTGGCATTTGCAGCTCGCAATAGTGCAGAGTTATCTCAAAGAAAGGGGCCACGGTGTTTCTGTATCTCTATTATGTTGGTGCGGCTTCGGAACTTTTAAATATCTTGATATATCTCGAGAACTACGCATCTGATCAAAAAATATCATAGAACATAAAAAGTAGGCAACTTAATGCTCTACAAAAAAGGTCTCTTAACATTTTGCCATAGCTCGCTTCGTTTCCGAGATATTTGCAGATTTATCTCAAGGGAAGGGGCCTGACGGACATATTTCGAGATATTTCTTCTTCTTGTTGTTCTTCTTCTGCACAGCTAAGCTGGAAGTGGCATTTACAGCTCGCAATAGTGCAGAGTTATCTCAAAGAAAGGGGCCACGGTGTTTCTGTATCTCTATTATGTTGGTGCGGCTTCGGAACTTTTAAATATCTTGATATATCTCGAGAACTACGCATCTGATCAAAAAATATCATAGAACATGAAAAGTAGGAAACTTAATTCTCTACAAAAAAGGTCTCTTAACATTTTGCCATAGCTCGCTTCGTTTCCGAGATATTTGCAGATTTATCTCAAGGGAAGGGGCCTGACGGACATATTTCGAGATATTTCTTCTTCTTGTTGTTCTTCTTCTGCACAGCCAAGCTGGAAGTGGCATTTGCGGCTCTCACTAGTGCAGAGTTATCTCAAAGAAAGGGGCCACGGTGTTTCTGTATCTCTATTATGTTGGTGCGGCTTCGGAACTTTTAAATATCTCGATATATCTCGAAAACTACGCTTCTGATCAAAAAATATCATAGAACATAAATTGTAGGAAACATAATTCTCTACAAAAAAGGTCTCTTAACATTTTGCCATAGCTCGCTTCGTTTCCGAGATATTTGCAGATATATCTCAAGGGAAGGGGCCTGACGGACATATTTCGAGATATTTCTTCTTCTTGTTGTTCTTCTTCTGCAGAGCTAAGCTGGAAGTGGCATTTACAGCTCGCAATAGTGCAGAGTTATCTCAAAGAAAGGGGCCACGGTGTTTCTGTATCTCTATTATGTTGGTGCGGCTTCGGAACTTTTAAATATCTTGATATATCTCGAGAACTGAGCATCTGATCAAAAAATATCATAGAACATGAAAAGTAGGAAACTTAATTCTTTACAAAAAAGGTCTCTTAACATTTTGCCATAGCTCGCTTCGTTTCCGAGATATTTGCAGATTTATCTGAAGGGAAGGGGCCTAACGGACATATTTCGAGATATTTCTTCTTCTTGTTGTTCTTCTTCTGCACAGCTAAACTGGAAGTGGCATTTCCAGCTCGCAATAGTGCAGAGTTATCTCAAAGAAAGGGGCCACGGTGTTTCTGTATCTCTATTATGTTGGTGCGGCTTCGGAACTTTTAAATATCTTGATATATCTCGAGAACTACGCATCTGATCAAAAAATATCAGAGAACATAAAAAGTAGGAAACTTAATTCTCTACAAAAAAGGTCTCTTTACATTTTGCCATAGCTCGCTTCGTTTCCGAGATATTTGCAGATTTATCTCAAGGGAAGGGGCCTGACGGACATATTTCGAGATATTTCTTCTTCTTGTTGTTCTTCTTCTGCACAGCTGAGCTGGAAGTGGCATTTGCAGGTCGCAATAGTGCAGAGTTATCTCAAAGAAAGGGGCCACGGTGTTTCTGTATCTCTATTATGTTGGTGCGGCTTCGGAACTTTTAAATATCTCGATATATCTCGAAAACTACGCTTCTGATCAAAAAATATCATAGAACGTAAATTGTAGGAAACATAATTCTCTACAAAAAAGGTCTCTTAACATTTTGCCATAGCTCGCTTCGTTTCCGAGATATTTGCAGATTTATCTCAAGGGAAGGGGCCTGACGGACATATTTCGAGATATTTCTTCTTCTTGTTGTTCTTCTTCTGCACAGCCAAGCTGGAAGTGGCATTTGCGGCTCTCACTAGTGCAGAGTTATCTCAAAGAAAGGGGCCACGGTGTTTCTGTATCTCTATTATGTTGGTGCGGCTTCGGAACTTTTAAATATCTCGATATATCTCGAAAACTACGCTTCTGATCAAAAAATATCATAGAACATAAATTGTAGGAAACATAATTCTCTACAAAAAAGGTCTCTTAACATTTTGCCATAGCTCGCTTCGTTTCCGAGATATTTGCAGATTTATCTGAAGGGAAGGGGCCTAACGGACATATTTCGAGATATTTCTTCTTCTTGTTGTTCTTCTTCTGCACAGCTAAACTGGAAGTGGCATTTCCAGCTCGCAATAGTGCAGAGTTATCTCAAAGAAAGGGGCCACGGTGTTTCTGTATCTCTATTATGTTGGTGCGGCTTCGGAACTTTTAAATATCTTGATATATCTCGAGAACTACGCATCTGATCAAAAAATATCAGAGAACATAAAAAGTAGGAAACTTAATTCTCTACAAAAAAGGTCTCTTAACATTTTGCCATAGCTCGCTTCGTTTCCGAGATATTTGCAGATTTATCTCAAGGGAAGGGGCCTGACGGACATATTTCGAGATATTTCTTCTTCTTGTTGTTCTTCTTCTGCACAGCTGAGCTGGAAGTGGCATTTGCAGGTCGCAATAGTGCAGAGTTATCTCAAAGAAAGGGGCCACGGTGTTTCTGTATCTCTATTATGTTGGTGCGGCTTCGGAACTTTTAAATATCTCGATATATCTCGAAAACTACGCTTCTGATCAAAAAATATCATAGAACATAAATTGTAGGAAACATAATTCTCTACAAAAAAGGTCTCAACATTTTGCCATAGCTCGCTTCGTTTCCGAGATATTTGCAGATTTATCTCAAGGGAAGGGGCCTGACGGACATATTTCGAGATATTTCTTCTTCTTGTTGTTCTTCTTCTGCACAGCTAAGCTGGAAGTGGCATTTGCGGCTCGCACTAGTGCAGAGTTATCTCAAAGAAAGGGGCCACGGTGTTTCTGTATCTCTATTATGTTGGTGCGGCTTCGGAACTTTTAAATATCTCGATATATCTCGAAAACTACGCTTCTGATCAAAAAATATCATAGAACATAAATTGTAGGAAACATAATTCTCTACAAAAAACGTATCTTAACATTTTGCCATAGCTCGCTTCGTTTCCGAGGTATTTGCAGATTCAGCTCAAAGGAACGGGCCTGACGGACATATTTCGAGATACTTCTTCTTCTTGTTGTTCTTCCTCTGCACAGCTAAGCTGGAAGTGGCATTTGCAGCTCGCAATAGTGCAGAGTTATCTCAAAGAAAGGGGCCACGGTGTTTCTGTATCTCTATTATGTTGGTGCGGCTTCGGAACTTTTAAATATCTTGATATATCTCGAGAACTACGCATCTGATCAAAAAATATCATATAACATAAAAAGTAGGAAACTTAATTCTCTACAAAAAAGGTCTCTTAACATTTTGCCATAGCTCGCATTGTTTCCGAGATATTTGCAGATTTATCGCAAGGGAAGGGGCCTAACGGACATATTTCGAGATATTTCTTCTTCTTGTTGTTCTTCTTCTGCACAGCTAAACTGGAAGTGGCATTTCCAGCTCGCAATAGTGCAGAGTTATCTCAAAGAAAGGGGCCACGGTGTTTCTGTATCTCTATTATGTTGGTGCGGTTTCGGAACTTTTAAATATCTTGATATATCTCGAGAACTACGCTTCTGATCAAAAAATATCATAGAACATAAAAAGTAGGAAACTTAATTCTCTACAAAAAAGGTCTCTTAACATTTTGCCATAGCTCGCTTCGTTTCCGAGATATTTGCAGATTTATCTCAAGGGAAGGGGCCTGACGGACATATTTCGAGATATTTCTTCTTCTTGTTGTTCTTCTTCTGCACAGCTGAGCTGGAAGTGGCATTTGCAGGTCGCAATAGTGCAGAGTTATCTCAAAGAAAGGGGCCACGGTGTTTCTGTATCTCTATTATGTTGGTGCGGCTTCGGAACTTTTAAATATCTCGATATATCTCGAAAACTACGCTTCTGATCAAAAAATATCATAGAACGTAAATTGTAGGAAACATTATTCTCTACAAAAAAGGTCTCTTACCATTTTGCCATAGCTCGCTTCGTTTCCGAGATATTTGCAGATTCATCTCAAGGGAAGGGCTCTGACGGACATATTTCGAGATATTTCTCCTTCTTGTTGTTCTTCTTCTGCACAGCTAAGCTCGAAGTGGCATTTGCAGCTCGCAATAGTGCAGAGTTATCTCAAAGAAAGAGGCCACGGTGTTTCTGTACCTCTATTATGTTGGTGCAGCTTCGGAAGTTTTAAATATCTTGATATATCTCGAGAACTACGCATCTGATCAAAAAATATCATCGAACATAAAAAGTAGGAAACTTAATTCTCTACAAAAAAGGTCTCTTAACATTTTGCCATAGCTCGCTTCGTTTCCGAGATATTTGCAGATTCAGCTCAAAGGAACGGGCCTGACGGACATATTTCGAGATACTTCTTCTTCTTGTTGTTCTTCCTCTGCACAGCTAAGCTGGAAGTGGCATTTGCAGCTCGCAATAGTGCAGAGTTATCTTAAAGAAAGGGGCCACGGTGTTTCTGTATCTCTATTATGTTGGTGCGGCTTCGGAACTTTTAAATATCTTGATATATCTCGAGAACTACGCATCTGATCAAAAAATATCATATAACATAAAAAGTAGGAAACTTAATTCTCTACAAAAAAGGTCTCTTAACATTTTGCCATAGCTCGCTTCGTTTCCGAGATATTTGCAGATTTATCTCAAGGGAAGGGGCCTGACGGACATATTTCGAGATATTTCTTCTTCTTGTTGTTCTTCTTCTGCACAGCTAAGCTGGAAGTGGCATTTGCGGCTCTCACTAGTGCAGAGTTATCTCAAAGAAAGGGGCCACGGTGTTTCTGTATCTCTATTATGTTGGTGCGGCTTCGGAACTTTTAAATATCTCGATATATCTCGAAAACTTCGCTTCTGATCAAAAAATATCATAGAACATAAATTGTAGGAAACATAATTCTCTACAAAAAAGGTCTCTTAACATTTTGCCATAGCTCGCTTCGTTTCCGAGATATTTGCAGATTTATCTCAAGGGAAGGGGCCTGACGGACATATTTCGAGATATTTCTTCTTCTTGTTGTTCTTCTTCTGCACAGCTAAGCTGGAAGTGGCTTTTGCGGCTCGCACTAGTGCAGAGTTATCTCAAAGAAAGAGGCCACGGTGTTTCTGTATCTCTATTATGTTGGTGCGGCTTCGGAACTTTTAAATATCTCGATATATCTCGAAAACTACGCTTCTGATCAAAAAATATCATAGAACATAAATTGTAGGAAACATAATTCTCTACAAAAAACGTATCTTAACATTTTGCCATAGCTCGCTTCGTTTCCGAGGTATTTGCAGATTCAGCTCAAAGGAACGGGCCTGACGGACATATTTCGAGATACTTCTTCTTCTTGTTGTTCTTCCTCTGCACAGCTAAGCTGGAAGTGGCATTTGCAGCTCGCAATAGTGCAGAGTTATCTCAAAGAAAGGGGCCACGGTGTTTCTGTATCTCTATTATGTTGGTGCGGTTTCGGAACTTTTAAATATCTTGATATATCTCGAGAACTACGCTTCTGATCAAAAAATATCATAGAACATAAAAAGTAGGAAACTTAATTCTCTACAAAAAAGGTCTCTTAACATTTTGCCATAGCTCGCTTCGTTTCCGAGATATTTGCAGATTTATCTCAAGGGAAGGGGCCTGACGGACATATTTCGAGATATTTCTTCTTCTTGTTGTTCTTCTTCTGCACAGCTGAGCTGGAAGTGGCATTTGCAGGTCGCAATAGTGCAGAGTTATCTCAAAGAAAGGGGCCACGGTGTTTCTGTATCTCTATTATGTTGGTGCGGCTTCGGAACTTTTAAATATCTCGATATATCTCGAAAACTACGCTTCTGATCAAAAAATATCATAGAACGTAAATTGTAGGAAACATTATTCTCTACAAAAAAGGTCTCTTACCATTTTGCCATAGCTCGCTTCGTTTCCGAGATATTTGCAGATTCATCTCAAGGGAAGGGCTCTGACGGACATATTTCGAGATATTTCTCCTTCTTGTTGTTCTTCTTCTGCACAGCTAAGCTCGAAGTGGCATTTGCAGCTCGCAATAGTGCAGAGTTATCTCAAAGAAAGAGGCCACGGTGTTTCTGTACCTCTATTATGTTGGTGCAGCTTCGGAAGTTTTAAATATCTTGATATATCTCGAGAACTACGCATCTGATCAAAAAATATCATCGAACATAAAAAGTAGGAAACTTAATTCTCTACAAAAAAGGTCTCTTAACATTTTGCCATAGCTCGCTTCGTTTCCGAGATATTTGCAGATTCAGCCCAAAGGAACGGGCCTGACGGACATATTTCGAGATACTTCTTCTTCTTGTTGTTCTTCCTCTGCACAGCTAAGCTGGAAGTGGCATTTGCAGCTCGCAATAGTGCAGAGTTATCTTAAAGAAAGGGGCCACGGTGTTTCTGTATCTCTATTATGTTGGTGCGGCTTCGGAACTTTTAAATATCTTGATATATCTCGAGAACTACGCATCTGATCAAAAAATATCATATAACATAAAAAGTAGGAAACTTAATTCTCTACAAAAAAGGTCTCTTAACATTTTGCCATAGCTCGCTTCGTTTCCGAGATATTTGCAGATTTATCTCAAGGGAAGGGGCCTGACGGACATATTTCGAGATATTTCTTCTTCTTGTTGTTCTTCTTCTGCACAGCTTAGCTGGAAGTGGCATTTGCGGCTCTCACTAGTGCAGAGTTATCTCAAAGAAAGGGGCCACGGTGTTTCTGTATCTCTATTATGTTGGTGCGGCTTCGGAACTTTTAAATATCTCGATATATCTCGAAAACTTCGCTTCTGATCAAAAAATATCATAGAACATAAATTGTAGGAAACATAATTCTCTACAAAAAAGGTCTCTTAACATTTTGCCATAGCTCGCTTCGTTTCCGAGATATTTGCAGATATATCTCAAGGGAAGGGGCCTGACGGACATATTTCGAGATATTTCTTCTTCTTGTTGTTCTTCTTCTGCACAGCTAAGCTGGAAGTGGCATTTACAGCTCGCAATAGTGCAGAGTTATCTCAAAGAAAGGGGCCACGGTGTTTCTGTATCTCTATCATGTTGGTGCGGCTTCGGAACTTTTAAATATCTTGATATATCTCGAGAACTACGCATCTGATCAAAAAATATCATAGACCATGAAAAGTAGGAAACTTAATTCTCTACAAAAAAGGTCTCTTAACATTTTGCCATAGCTCGCTTCGTTACCGAGATATTTGCAGATTTATCTCAAGGGAAGGGGCCTGACGGACATATTTCGAGATATTTCTTCTTCTTGTTGTTCTTCTTCTGCACAGCTGAGCTGGAAGTGGCATTTGCAGGTCGCAATAGTGCAGAGTTATCTCAAAGAAAGGGGCCACGGTGTTTCTGTATCTCTATTATGTTGGTGCGGCTTCGGAACTTTTAAATATCTCGATATATCTCGAAAACTACGCTTCTGATCAAAAAATATCATAGAACGTAAATTGTAGGAAACATTATTCTCTACAAAAAAGGTCTCTTAACATTTTGCCATAGCTCGCTTCGTTTCCGAGATATTTCCAGATATATCTCAAGGGAAGGGGCCTGACGGACATATTTCGAGATATTTCTTCTTCTTGTTGTTCTTCTTCTGCACAGCTAAGCTGGAAGTGGCATTTACAGCTCGCAATAGTGCAGAGTTATCTCAAAGAAAGGGGCCACGGTGTTTCTGTATCTCTATTATGTTGGTGCGGCTTCGGAACTTTTAAATATCTTGATATATCTCGAGAACTACGCATCTGATCAAAAAATATCATAGAACATAAAAAGTAGGAAACTTAGTTCTCTACAAAAAAGGTCTCTTAACATTTTGCCATAGCTCGCTTCGTTTCCGAGATATTTGCAGATTTATCTCAAGGGAAGGGGCCTGACGGACATATTTCGAGATATTTCTTCTTCTTGTTGTTCTTCTTCTGCACAGCTAAGCTGGAAGTGGCATTTGCAGCTCGCACTAGTGCAGAGTTATCTCAAAGAAAGGGGCCACGGTGTTTCTGTATCTCTATTATGTTGGTGCGGCTTCGGAACTTTTAAATATCTCGATATATCTCGAAAACTACGCTTCTGATCAAAAAATATCATAGAACATAAAAAGTAAGAAGCTTAATTCTCTACAAAAAAGGTCTCTTAACATTTTGCCATAGCTCGTTTCGTTTCCGAGATATTTGCAGATTTATCTCAAGGGAAGGGGCCTGACGGACATATTTCGAGATATTTCTTCTTCTTGTTGTTCTTCTTCTGCACAGCTAAGCTGGAAGTGGCATTTACAGCTCGCAATAGTGCAGAGTTATCTCAAAGAAAGGGGCCACGGTGTTTCTGTATCTCTATTATGTTGGTGCGGCTTCGGAACTTTTAAATATCTCGATATATCTCGAAAACTACGCTTCTGATCAAAAAATATCATAGAACATAAATTGTAGGAAACATAATTCTCTACAAAAAAGGTCTCTTAAGATTTTGCCATAGCTCGCTTCGTTTCCGAGATATTTGCAGATATATCTCAAGGGAAGGGGCCTGACGGACATATTTCGAGATATTTCTTCTTCTTGTTGTTCTTCTTCTGCACAGCTAAGCTGGAAGTGGCATTTACAGCTCGCAATAGTGCAGAGTTATCTCAAAGAAAGGGGCCACGGTGTTTCTGTATCTCTATTATGTTGGTGCGGCTTCGGAACTTTTAAATATCTTGATATATCTCGAGAACTACGCATCTGATCAAAAAATATCATAGAACATAAAAAGTAGGAAACTTAATTCTCTACAAAAAAGGTCTCTTAACATTTTGCCATAGCTCGCTTCGTTTCCGAGATATTTGCAGATTTATCTCAAGGGAAGGGGCCTGACGGACATATTTCGAGATATTTCTTCTTCTTGTTGTTCTTCTTCTGCACAGCTAAGCTGGAAGTGGCATTTGCAGCTCGCACTAGTGCAGAGTTATCTCAAAGAAAGGGGCCACGGTGTTTCTGTATCTCTATTATGTTGGTGCGGCTTCGGAACTTTTAAATATCTTGATATATCTCGAGAACTACGCATCTGATCAAAAAATATCATAGAACATAAAAAGTAGGAAACTTAATTCTCTACAAAAAAGGTCTCTTAACATTTTGCCATAGCTCGCTTTGTTTCCGAGATATTTGCAGATTTATCTCAAGGGAAGGGGCCTGACGGACATATTTCGAGATATTTCTTCTTCTTGTTGTTCTTCTTCTGCACAGCTAAGCTGGAAGTGGCATTTGCAGCTCGCACTAGTGCAGAGTTATCTCAAAGAAAGGGGCCACGGTGTTTCTGTATCTCTATTATGTTGGTGCGGCTTCGGAACTTTTAAATATCTCGATATATCTCGAAAACTACGCTTCTGATCAAAAAATATCATAGAACATAAAAAGTAAGAAACTTAATTCTCTACAAAAAAGGTCTCTTAACATTTTGCCATAGCTCGTTTCGTTTCCGAGATATTTGCAGATTTATCTCAAGGGAAGGGGCCTGACGGACATATTTCGAGATATTTCTTCTTCTTGTTGTTCTTCTTCTGCACAGCTAAGCTGGAAGTGGCATTTACAGCTCGCAATAGTGCAGAGTTATCTCAAAGAAAGGGGCCACGGTGTTTCTGTATCTCTATTATGTTGGTGCGGCTTCGGAACTTTTAAATATCTCGATATATCTCGAAAACTACGCTTCTGATCAAAAAATATCATAGAACATAAATTGTAGGAAACATAATTCTCTACAAAAAAGGTCTCTTAACATTTTGCCATAGCTCGCTTCGTTTCCGAGATATTTGCAGATATATCTCAAGGGAAGGGGCCTGACGGACATATTTCGAGATACTTCTTCTTCTTGTTGTTCTTCTTCTGCACAGCTAAGCTGGAAGTGGCATTTGCGGCTCGCACTAGTGCAGAGTTATCTCAAAGAAAGGGGCCACGGTGTTTCTGTATCTCTATTATGTTGGTGCGGTTTCGAAACTTTTAAATATCTTGATATATCTCGAGAACTACGCATCTGATCAAAAAATATCATAGAACATAAAAAGTAGGAAACTTAATTCTCTACAAAAAAGGTCTCTTAACATTTTGCCATAGCTCGCTTCGTTTCCGAGATATTTGCAGATTTATCTCAAGGGAAGGGGCCTGACGGACATATTTCGAGATATTTCTTCTTCTTGTTGTTCTTCTTCTGCACAGCTGAGCTGGAAGTGGCATTTGCAGGTCGCAATAGTGCAGAGTTATCTCAAAGAAAGGGGCCACGGTGTTTCTGTATCTCTATTATGTTGGTGCGGCTTCGGAACTTTTAAATATCTCGATATATCTCGAAAACTACGCTTCTGATCAAAAAATATCATAGAACGTAAATTGTAGGAAACATTATTCTCTACAAAAAAGGTCTCTTAACATCTTGCCATAGCTCGCTTCGTTTCCGAGATATTTGCAGATTCATCTCAAGGGAAGGGGTCTGACGGACATATTTCGAGATATTTCTTCTTCTTGTTGTTCTTCTTCTGCACAGCTAAGCTCGAAGCGGCATTTGCAGCTCGCAATAGTGCAGAGTTATCTCAAAGAAAGAGGCCACGGTGTTTCTGTACCTCTATTATGTTGGTGCAGCTTCGGAAGTTTTAAATATCTTGATATATCTCGAGAACTACGCATCTGATCAAAAAATATCATCGAACATAAAAAGTAGGAAACTTAATTCTCTACAAAAAAGGTCTCTTAACATTTTGCCATAGCTCGCTTCGTTTCCGAGATATTTGCAGATTTATCTCAAGGGAAGGGGCCTGACGGACATATTTCGAGATATTTCTTCTTCTTGTTGTTCTTCTTCTGCACAGCTGAGCTGGAAGTGGCATTTGCAGGTCGCAATGGTGCAGAGTTATCTCAAAGAAAGGGGCCACGGTGTTTCTGTATCTCTATTATGTTGGTGCGGCTTCGGAACTTTTAAATATCTCGATATATCTCGAAAACTACGCTTCTGATCAAAAAATATCATAGAACGTAAATTGTAGGAAACATTATTCTCTACAAAAAAGGTCTCTTAACATCTTGCCATAGCTTGCTTCGTTTCCGAGATATTTGCAGATTCATCTCAAGGGAAGGGGCCTGACGGACATATTTCGAGATATTTCTTCTTCTTGTTGTTCTTCTTCTGCACAGCTGAGCTGGAAGTGGCATTTGCAGGTCGCAATAGTGCAGAGTTATCTCAAAGAAAGGGGCCACGGTGTTTCTGTATCTCTATTATGTTGGTGCGGCTTCGGAACTTTTAAATATCTCGATATATCTCGAAAACTACGCTTCTGATCAAAAAATATCATAGAACGTAAATTGTAGGAAACATTATTCTCTACAAAAAAGGTCTCTTACCATTTTGCCATAGCTCGCTTCGTTTCCGAGATATTTGCAGATTCATCTCAAGGGAAGGGCTCTGACGGACATATTTCGAGATATTTCTCCTTCTTGTTGTTCTTCTTCTGCACAGCTAAGCTCGAAGTGGCATTTGCAGCTCGCAATAGTGCAGAGTTATCTCAAAGAAAGAGGCCACGGTGTTTCTGTACCTCTATTATGTTGGTGCAGCTTCGGAAGTTTTAAATATCTTGATATATCTCGAGAGCTACGCATCTGATCAAAAAATATCATCGAACATAAAAAGTAGGAAACTTAATTCTCTACAAAAAAGGTCTCTTAACATTTTGCCATAGCTCGCTTCGTTTCCGAGATATTTGCAGATTCAGCTCAAAGGAACGGGCCTGACGGACATATTTCGAGATACTTCTTCTTCTTGTTGTTCTTCCTCTGCACAGCTAAGCTGGAAGTGGCATTTGCAGCTCGCAATAGTGCAGAGTTATCTTAAAGAAAGGGGCCACGGTGTTTCTGTATCTCTATTATGTTGGTGCGGCTTCGGAACTTTTAAATATCTTGATATATCTCGAGAACTACGCATCTGATCAAAAAATATCATATAACATAAAAAGTAGGAAACTTAATTCTCTTCAAAAAAGGTCTCTTAACATTTTGCCATAGCTCGCTTCGTTTCCGAGATATTTGCAGATTTATCTCAAGGGAAGGGGCCTGACGGACATATTTCGAGATATTTCTTCTTCTTGTTGTTCTTCTTCTGCACAGCTAAGCTGGAAGTGGCATTTGCGGCTCTCACTAGTGCAGAGTTATCTCAAAGAAAGGGGCCACGGTGTTTCTGTATCTCTATTATGTTGGTGCGGCTTCGGAACTTTTAAATATCTCGATATATCTCGAAAACTTCGCTTCTGATCAAAAAATATCATAGAACATAAATTGTAGGAAACATAATTCTCTACAAAAAAGGTCTCTTAACATTTTGCCATAGCTCGCTTCGTTTCCGAGATATTTGCAGATATATCTCAAGGGAAGGGGCCTGACGGACATATTTCGAGATATTTCTTCTTCTTGTTGTTCTTCTTCTGCACAGCTAAGCTGGAAGTGGCATTTGCGGCTCGCACTAGTGCAGAGTTATCTCAAAGAAAGGGGCCACGGTGTTTCTGTATCTCTATTATGTTGGTGCGGCTTCGGAACTTTTAAATATCTCGATATATCTCGAAAACTACGCTTCTGATCAAAAAATATCATAGAACATAAATTGTAGGAAACATAATTCTCTACAAAAAACGTATCTTAACATTTTGCCATAGCTCGCTTCGTTTCCGAGGTATTTGCAGATTCAGCTCAAAGGAACGGGCCTGACGGACATATTTCGAGATACTTCTTCTTCTTGTTGTTCTTCCTCTGCACAGCTAAGCTGGAAGTGGCATTTGCAGCTCGCAATAGTGCAGAGTTATCTCAAAGAAAGGGGCCACGGTGTTTCTGTATCTCTATTATGTTGGTGCGGTTTCGGAACTTTTAAATATCTTGATATATCTCGAGAACTACGCTTCTGATCAAAAAATATCATAGAACATAAAAAGTAGGAAACTTAATTCTCTACAAAAAAGGTCTCTTAACATTTTGCCATAGCTCGCTTCGTTTCCGAGATATTTGCAGATTTATCTCAAGGGAAGGGGCCTGACGGACATATTTCGAGATATTTCTTCTTCTTGTTGTTCTTCTTCTGCACAGCTGAGCTGGAAGTGGCATTTGCAGGTCGCAATAGTGCAGAGTTATCTCAAAGAAAGGGGCCACGGTGTTTCTGTATCTCTATTATGTTGGTGCGGCTTCGGAACTTTTAAATATCTCGATATATCTCGAAAACTACGCTTCTGATCAAAAAATATCATAGAACGTAAATTGTAGGAAACATTATTCTCTACAAAAAAGGTCTCTTACCATTTTGCCATAGCTCGCTTCGTTTCCGAGATATTTGCAGATTCATCTCAAGGGAAGGGCTCTGACGGACATATTTCGAGATATTTCTCCTTCTTGTTGTTCTTCTTCTGCACAGCTAAGCTCGAAGTGGCATTTGCAGCTCGCAATAGTGCAGAGTTATCTCAAAGAAAGAGGCCACGGTGTTTCTGTACCTCTATTATGTTGGTGCAGCTTCGGAAGTTTTAAATATCTTGATATATCTCGAGAACTACGCATCTGATCAAAAAATATCATCGAACATAAAAAGTAGGAAACTTAATTCTCTACAAAAAAGGTCTCTTAACATTTTGCCATAGCTCGCTTCGTTTCCGAGATATTTGCAGATTGAGCTCAAAGGAACGGGCCTGACGGACATATTTCGAGATACTTCTTCTTCTTGTTGTTCTTCCTCTGCACAGCTAAGCTGGAAGTGGCATTTGCAGCTCGCAATAGTGCAGAGTTATCTTAAAGAAAGGGGCCACGGTGTTTCTGTATCTCTATTATGTTGGTGCGGCTTCGGAACTTTTAAATATCTTGATATATCTCGAGAACTACGCATCTGATCAAAAAATATCATATAACATAAAAAGTAGGAAACTTAATTCTCTACAAAAAAGGTCTCTTAACATTTTGCCATAGCTCGCTTCGTTTCCGAGATATTTGCAGATTTATCTCAAGGGAAGGGGCCTGACGGACATATTTCGAGATATTTCTTCTTCTTGTTGTTCTTCTTCTGCACAGCTAAGCTGGAAGTGGCATTTGCGGCTCTCACTAGTGCAGAGTTATCTCAAAGAAAGGGGCCACGGTGTTTCTGTATCTCTATTATGTTGGTGCGGCTTCGGAACTTTTAAATATCTCGATATATCTCGAAAACTTCGCTTCTGATCAAAAAATATCATAGAACATAAATTGTAGGAAACATAATTCTCTACAAAAAAGGTCTCTTAACATTTTGCCATAGCTCGCTTCGTTTCCGAGATATTTGCAGATATATCTCAAGGGAAGGGGCCTGACGGACATATTTCGAGATATTTCTTCTTCTTGTTGTTCTTCTTCTGCACAGCTAAGCTGGAAGTGGCATTTACAGCTCGCAATAGTGCAGAGTTATCTCAAAGAAAGGGGCCACGGTGTTTCTGTATCTCTATCATGTTGGTGCGGCTTCGGAACTTTTAAATATCTTGATATATCTCGAGAACTACGCATCTGATCAAAAAATATCATAGACCATGAAAAGTAGAAAACTTAATTCTCTACAAAAAAGGTCTCTTAACATTTTGCCATAGCTCGCTTCGTTACCGAGATATTTGCAGATTTATCTCAAGGGAAGGGGCCTGACGGACATATTTCGAGATATTTCTTCTTCTTGTTGTTCTTCTTCTGCACAGCTGAGCTGGAAGTGGCATTTGCAGGTCGCAATAGTGCAGAGTTATCTCAAAGAAAGGGGCCACGGTGTTTCTGTATCTCTATTATGTTGGTGCGGCTTCGGAACTTTTAAATATCTCGATATATCTCGAAAACTACGCTTCTGATCAAAAAATATCATAGAACGTAAATTGTAGGAAACATTATTCTCTACAAAAAAGGTCTCTTAACATTTTGCCATAGCTCGCTTCGTTTCCGAGATATTTCCAGATATATCTCAAGGGAAGGGGCCTGACGGACATATTTCGAGATATTTCTTCTTCTTGTTGTTCTTCTTCTGCACAGCTAAGCTGGAAGTGGCATTTACAGCTCGCAATAGTGCAGAGTTATCTCAAAGAAAGGGGCCACGGTGTTTCTGTATCTCTATTATGTTGGTGCGGCTTCGGAACTTTTAAATATCTTGATATATCTCGAGAACTACGCATCTGATCAAAAAATATCATAGAACATAAAAAGTAGGAAACTTAGTTCTCTACAAAAAAGGTCTCTTAACATTTTGCCATAGCTCGCTTCGTTTCCGAGATATTTGCAGATTTATCTCAAGGGAAGGGGCCTGACGGACATATTTCGAGATATTTCTTCTTCTTGTTGTTCTTCTTCTGCACAGCTAAGCTGGAAGTGGCATTTGCAGCTCGCACTAGTGCAGAGTTATCTCAAAGAAAGGGGCCACGGTGTTTCTGTATCTCTATTATGTTGGTGCGGCTTCGGAACTTTTAAATATCTCGATATATCTCGAAAACTACGCTTCTGATCAAAAAATATCATAGAACATAAAAAGTAAGAAGCTTAATTCTCTACAAAAAAGGTCTCTTAACATTTTGCCATAGCTCGTTTCGTTTCCGAGATATTTGCAGATTTATCTCAAGGGAAGGGGCCTGACGGACATATTTCGAGATATTTCTTCTTCTTGTTGTTCTTCTTCTGCACAGCTAAGCTGGAAGTGGCATTTACAGCTCGCAATAGTGCAGAGTTATCTCAAAGAAAGGGGCCACGGTGTTTCTGTATCTCTATTATGTTGGTGCGGCTTCGGAACTTTTAAATATCTCGATATATCTCGAAAACTACGCTTCTGATCAAAAAATATCATAGAACATAAATTGTAGGAAACATAATTCTCTACAAAAAAGGTCTCTTAAGATTTTGCCATAGCTCGCTTCGTTTCCGAGATATTTGCAGATATATCTGAAGGGAAGTGGCCTGACGGACATATTTCGAGATATTTCTTCTTCTTGTTGTTCTTCTTCTGCACAGCTAAGCTGGAAGTGGCATTTACAGCTCGCAATAGTGCAGAGTTATCTCAAAGAAAGGGGCCACGGTGTTTCTGTATCTCTATTATGTTGGTGCGGCTTCGGAACTTTTAAATATCTTGATATATCTCGAGAACTACGCATCTGATCAAAAAATATCATAGAACATAAAAAGTAGGAAACTTAATTCTCTACAAAAAAGGTCTCTTAACATTTTGCCATAGCTCGCTTCGTTTCCGAGATATTTGCAGATTTATCTCAAGGGAAGGGGCCTGACGGACATATTTCGAGATATTTCTTCTTCTTGTTGTTCTTCTTCTGCACAGCTAAGCTGGAAGTGGCATTTGCAGCTCGCACTAGTGCAGAGTTATCTCAAAGAAAGGGGCCACGGTGTTTCTGTATCTCTATTATGTTGGTGCGGCTTCGGAACTTTTAAATATCTTGATATATCTCGAGAACTACGCATCTGATCAAAAAATATCATAGAACATAAAAAGTAGGAAACTTAATTCTCTACAAAAAAGGTCTCTTAACATTTTGCCATAGCTCGCTTTGTTTCCGAGATATTTGCAGATTTATCTCAAGGGAAGGGGCCTGACGGACATATTTCGAGATATTTCTTCTTCTTGTTGTTCTTCTTCTGCACAGCTAAGCTGGAAGTGGCATTTGCAGCTCGCACTAGTGCAGAGTTATCTCAAAGAAAGGGGCCACGGTGTTTCTGTATCTCTATTATGTTGGTGCGGCTTCGGAACTTTTAAATATCTCGATATATCTCGAAAACTACGCTTCTGATCAAAAAATATCATAGAACATAAAAAGTAAGAAACTTAATTCTCTACAAAAAAGGTCTCTTAACATTTTGCCATAGCTCGTTTCGTTTCCGAGATATTTGCAGATTTATCTCAAGGGAAGGGGCCTGACGGACATATTTCGAGATATTTCTTCTTCTTGTTGTTCTTCTTCTGCACAGCTAAGCTGGAAGTGGCATTTACAGCTCGCAATAGTGCAGAGTTATCTCAAAGAAAGGGGCCACGGTGTTTCTGTATCTCTATTATGTTGGTGCGGCTTCGGAACTTTTAAATATCTCGATATATCTCGAAAACTACGCTTCTGATCAAAAAATATCATAGAACATAAATTGTAGGAAACATAATTCTCTACAAAAAAGGTCTCTTAACATTTTGCCATAGCTCGCTTCGTTTCCGAGATATTTGCAGATTTATCTCAAGGGAAGGGGCCTGACGGACATATTTCGAGATATTTCTTCTTCTTGTTGTTCTTCTTCTGCACAGCTGAGCTGGAAGTGGCATTTGCAGGTCGCAATAGTGCAGAGTTATCTCAAAGAAAGGGGCCACGGTGTTTCTGTATCTCTATTATGTTGGTGCGGCTTCGGAACTTTTAAATATCTCGATATATCTCGAAAACTACGCTTCTGATCAAAAAATATCATAGAACGTAAATTGTAGGAAACATTATTCTCTACAAAAAAGGTCTCTTAACATCTTGCCATAGCTCGCTTCGTTTCCGAGATATTTGCAGATTCATCTCAAGGGAAGGGGTCTGACGGACATATTTCGAGATATTTCTTCTTCTTGTTGTTCTTCTTCTGCACAGCTAAGCTCGAAGCGGCATTTGCAGCTCGCAATAGTGCAGAGTTATCTCAAAGAAAGAGGCCACGGTGTTTCTGTACCTCTATTATGTTGGTGCAGCTTCGGAAGTTTTAAATATCTTGATATATCTCGAGAACTACGCATCTGATCAAAAAATATCATCGAACATAAAAAGTAGGAAACTTAATTCTCTACAAAAAAGGTCTCTTAACATTTTGCCATAGCTCGCTTCGTTTCCGAGATATTTGCAGATTTATCTCAAGGGAAGGGGCCTGACGGACATATTTCGAGATATTTCTTCTTCTTGTTGTTCTTCTTCTGCACAGCTGAGCTGGAAGTGGCATTTGCAGGTCGCAATGGTGCAGAGTTATCTCAAAGAAAGGGGCCACGGTGTTTCTGTATCTCTATTATGTTGGTGCGGCTTCGGAACTTTTAAATATCTCGATATATCTCGAAAACTACGCTTCTGATCAAAAAATATCATAGAACGTAAATTGTAGGAAACATTATTCTCTACAAAAAAGGTCTCTTAACATCTTGCCATAGCTTGCTTCGTTTCCGAGATATTTGCAGATTCATCTCAAGGGAAGGGGCCTGACGGACATATTTCGAGATATTTCTTCTTCTTGTTGTTCTTCTTCTGCACAGCTGAGCTGGAAGTGGCATTTGCAGGTCGCAATAGTGCAGAGTTATCTCAAAGAAAGGGGCCACGGTGTTTCTGTATCTCTATTATGTTGGTGCGGCTTCGGAACTTCTAAGTATCTCGATATATCTCGAAAACTACGCTTCTGATCAAAAAATATCATAGAACGTAAATTGTAGGAAACATTATTCTCTACAAAAAAGGTCTCTTAACATTTTGCCATAGCTCGCTTCGTTTCCGTGATATTTGCAGATTCATCTCAAGGGAAGGGGTCTGACGGACATATTTCGAGATATTTCTTCTTCTTGTTGTTCTTCTTCTGCACAGCTAAGCTCGAAGCGGCATTTGCAGCTCGCAATAGTGCAGAGTTATCTCAAAGAAAGAGGCCACGGTGTTTCTGTACCTCTATTATGTTGGTGCAGCTTCGGAAGTTTTAAATATCTTGATATATCTCGAGAACTACGCATCTGATCAAAAAATATCATCGAACATAAAAAGTAGGAAACTTAATTCTCTACAAAAAAGGTCTCTTAACATTTTGCCATAGCTCGCTTCGTTTCCGAGATATTTGCAGATTTATCTCAAGGGAAGTGGCCTGACGGACATATTTCGAGATATTTCTTCTTCTTGTTGTTCTTCTTCTGCACAGCTAAGCTGGAAGTGGCATTTCCAGCTCGCAATAGTGCAGAGTTATCTCAATGAAAGGGGCCACGGTGTTTCTGTATCTCTATTATGTTGGTGCGGCTTCGGAACTTTTAAATATCTTGATATATCTCGAGAACTACGCATCTGATCAAAAAATATCATAGAACATAAAAAGTAGGAAACTTAATTCTGTACAAAAAAGGTCTCTTAACATTTTGCCATAGCTCGCTTCGTTTCCGAGATATTTGCAGATTTATCTCAAGGGAAGGGGCCTGACGGACATATTTCGAGATATTTCTTCTTCTTGTTGTTCTTCTTCTGCACAGCTAAGCTGGAAGTGGCATTTGCAGCTCTCACTAGTGCAGAGTTATCTCAAAGAAAGGGGCCACGGTGTTTCTGTATCTCTATTATGTTGGTGCGGCTTCGGAACTTTTAAATATCTCGATATATCTCGAAAACTACGCTTCTGATCAAAAAATATCATAGAACATAAAAAGTAGGAAACTTAATTCTCTACAAAAAAGGTCTCTTAACATTTTGCCATAGCTCGTTTCGTTTCCGAGATATTTGCAGATTTATCTCAAGGGAAGGGGCCTGACGGACATATTTCGAGATATTTCTTCTTCTTGTTGTTCTTCTTCTGCACAGCTAAGCTGGAAGTGGCATTTACAATTCGCAATAGTGCAGAGTTATCTCAAAGAAAGGGGCCACGGTGTTTCTGTATCTCTATTATGTTGGTGCGGCTTCGGAACTTTTAAATATCTCGATATATCTCGAAAACTACGCTTCTGATCAAAAAATATCATAGAACATAAATTGTAGGAAACATAATTCTCTACAAAAAAGGTCTCTTAACATTTTGCCATAGCTCGCTTCGTTTCCGAGATATTTGCAGATATATCTCAAGGGAAGGGGCCTGACGGACATATTTCGAGATACTTCTTCTTCTTGTTGTTCTTCTTCTGCACAGCTAAGCTGGAAGTGGCATTTGCGGCTCGCGCTAGTGCAGAGTTATCTCAAAGAAAGGGGCCACGTTGTTTCTGTATCTCTATTATGTTGGTGCGGCTTCGGAACTTTTAAATATCTCGATATATCTCGAAAACTACGCTTCTGATCAAAAAATATCATAGAACATAAATTGTAGGAAACATAATTCTCCACAAAAAACGTATCTTAACATTTTGCCATAGCTCGCTTCGTTTCCGAGATATTTGCAGATTCAGCTCAAAGGAACGGGCCTGACGAACATATTTCGAGATACTTCTTCTTCTTGTTGTTCTTCCTCTGCACAGCTAAGCTGGAAGTGGCATTTGCAGCTCGCAATAGTGCAGAGTTATCTCAAAGAAAGGGGCCACGGTGTTTCTGTATCTCTATTATGTTGGTGCGGCTTCGGAACTTTTAAATACCTTGATATATCTCGAGAACTACGCATCTGATCAAAAAATATCATAGAGCATAAAAAGTAGGAAACTTAATTCTCTACAAAAAAGGTCTCTTAACATTTTGCCATAGCTCGCTTCGTTTCCGAGATATTTGCAGATTTATCTCAAGGGAAGTGGCCTGACGGACATATTTCGAGATATTTCTTCTTCTTGTTGTTCTTCTTCTGCACAGCTAAGCTGGAAGTGGCATTTGCGGCTCGCACTAGTGCAGAGTTATCTCAAAGAAAGGGGCCACGGTGTTTCTGTATCTCTATTATGTTGGTGCGGCTTCGGAACTTTTAAATATCTCGATATATCTCGAAAACTACGCTTCTGATCAAAAAATATCATAGAACATAAATTGTAGGAAACATAATTCTCTACAAAAAACGTATCTTAACATTTTGCCATAGCTCGCTTCGTTTCCGAGATATTTGCAGATTCAGCTCAAAGGAACGGGCCTGACGGACATATTTCGAGATACTTCTTCTTCTTGTTGTTCTTCCTCTGCACAGCTAAGCTGGAAGTGGCATTTGCAGCTCGCAATAGTGCAGAGTTATCTCAAAGAAAGGGGCCACGGTGTTTCTGTATCTCTATTATGTTGGTGCGGTTTCGAAACTTTTAAATATCTTGATATATCTCGAGAACCACGCATCTGATCAAAAAATATCATAGAACATAAAAAGTAGGAAACTTAATTCTCTACAAAAAAGGTCTCTTAACATTTTGCCATAGCTCGCTTCGTTTCCGAGATATTTGCAGATTTATCTCAAGGGAAGGGGCCTGACGGACATATTTCGAGATATTTCTTCTTCTTGTTGTTCTTCTTCTGCACAGCTGAGCTGCAAGTGGCATTTGCAGGTCGCAATAGTGCAGAGTTATCTCAAAGAAAGGGGCCACGGTGTTTCTGTATCTCTATTATGTTTGTGCGGCTTCGGAACTTTTAAATATCTCGATATATCTCGAAAACTACGCTTCTGATCAAAAAATATCATAGAACGTAAATTGTAGGAAACATTATTCTCTACAAAAAAGGTCTCTTAACATCTTGCCATAGCTCGCTTCGTTTCCGAGATATTTGCAGATTCATCTCAAGGGAAGGGGTCTGACGGACATATTTCGAGATATTTCTTCTTCTTGTTGTTCTTCTTCTGCACAGCTAAGCTCGAAGCGGCATTTGCAGCTCGCAATAGTGCAGAGTTATCTCAAAGAAAGAGGCCACGGTGTTTCTGTACCTCTATTATGTTGGTGCAGCCTCGGAAGTTTTAAATATCTTGATATATCTCGAGAACTACGCATCTGATCAAAAAATATCATCGAACATAAAAAGTAGGAAACTTAATTCTCTACAAAAAAGGTCTCTTAACATTTTGCCATAGCTCGCTTCGTTTCCGAGATATTTGCAGATTTATCTCAAGGGAAGTGGCCTGACGGACATATTTCGAGATATTTCTTCTTCTTGTTGTTCTTCTTCTGCACAGCTAAGCTGGAAGTGGCATTTCCAGCTCGCAATAGTGCAGAGTTATCTCAATGAAAGGGGCCACGGTGTTTCTGTATCTCTATTATGTTGGTGCGGCTTCGGAACTTTTAAATATCTTGATATATCTCGAGAACTACGCATCTGATCAAAAAATATCATAGAACATAAAAAGTAGGAAACTTAATTCTCTACAAAAAAGGTCTCTTAACATTTTGCCATAGCTCGCTTCGTTTCCGAGATATTTGCATATTTATCTCAAGGGAAGGGGCCTGACGGACATATTTCGAGATATTTCTTCTTCTTGTTGTTCTTCTTCTGCACAGCTAAGCTGGAAGTGGCATTTGCGGCTCTCACTAGTGCAGAGATATCTCAAAGAAAGGGGCCACGGTGTTTCTGTATCTCTATTATGTTGGTGCGGCTTCGGAACTTTTAAATATCTCGATAAGTCTCGAAAACTACGCTTCTGATCAAAAAATATCATTGAACATAAATTGTAGGAAACATAATTCTCTACAAAAAAGGTCTCTTAACATTTTGCCATAGCTCGCTTCGTTTCCGAGATATTTGCAGATATATCTCAAGGGAAGGGGCCTGACGGACATATTTCGAGATATTTCTTCTTCTTGTTGTTCTTCTTCTGCACAGCTAAGCTGGAAGTGGCATTTACAGCTCGCAATAGTGCAGAGTTATCTCAAAGAAAGGGGCCACGGTGTTTCTGTATCTCTATTATGTTGGTGCGGCTTCGGAACTTTTAAATATCTTGATATATCTCGAGAACTACGCATCTGATCAAAAAATATCATAGAACATAAAAAGTAGGAAACTTAATTCTCTACAAATAAGGTCTCTTAACATTTTGCCATAGCTCGCTTCGTTTCCGAGATATTTGCAGATTTATCTCAAGGGAAGGGGCCTGACAGACATATTTCGAGATATTTCTCCTTCTTCTTGTTCTTCTTCTGCACAGCGAAGCTGGAAGTGGCATTTGCAGCTCGCAATAGTGCAGAGTTATCTCAAAGAAAGGGGCCACGGTGTTTCTGTATCTCTATTATGTTGGTGCGGCTTCGGAACTTTTAAATATCTCGATATATCTCGAAAACTACGCTTATGATCAAAAAATATCATAGAACATAAATTGTAGGAAACATAATTCTCTACAAAAAAGGTGTCTCAACATTTTGCCATAGCTCGCTTCGTTTCCGAGATATTTGCAGATATATCTCAAGGGAAGGGGCCTGACGGACATATTTCGAGATATTTCTTCTTCTTGTTGTTCTTCTTCTGCACAGCTAAGCTGGAAGTGGCATTTGCAGCTCGCACTAGTGCAGAGTTATCTCAAAGAAAGGGGCCACGGTGTTTCTGTATCTCTATTATGTTGGTGCGGCTTCGGAACTTTTAAATATCTCGATATATCTCGAAAACTACGCTCCTGATCAAAAAATATCATAGAACATAAAAAGTAGGAAACTTAATTCTCTACAAAAAAGGTCTCTTAACATTTTGCCATAGCTCGTTTCGTTTCCGAGATATTTGCTGATTTATCTCAAGGGAAGGGGCCTGAGGAACATATTTCGAGATATTTCTTCTTCTTGTTGTTCTTCTTCTGCACAGCTAAGCTGGAAGTGGCATTTACAGCTCGCAATAGTGCAGAGTTATCTCAAAGAAAGGGGCCACGGTGTTTCTGTATCTCTATTATGTTGGTGTGGCTTCGGAACTTTTAAATATCTTGATATATCTCGAGAACTACGTATCTGATCAAAAAATATCATAGAACATAAATTGTAGGAAACATAATTCTCTACAAAAAAGGTCTCTTAACATTTTGCCATAGCTCGCTTCGTTTCCGAGATATTTGCAGATTTATCTCAAGGGAAGGGGCCTGACGGACATATTTCGAGATATTTCTTCTTCTTGTTGTTCTTCTTCTGCACAGCTAAGCTGGAAGTGGCATTTGCGGCTCGCACTAGTGCAGAGTTATCTCAAAGAAAGGGGCCACGGTGTTTCTGTATCCCTATTATGTTGGTGCGGCTTCGGAACTTTTAAATATCTCGATATATCTCGAAAACTACGCTTCTGATCAAAAAATATCATAGAACATAAATTGTAGGAAACATAATTCTCTACAAAAAACGTCTCTCAACATTTTGCCATAGATCGCTTCGTTTCCGAGATATTTGCAGATATATCTCAAGGGAAGGGGCCTGACGGACATATTTCGAGATATTTCTTCTTCTTGTTGTTCTTCTTCTGCACAGCTAAGCTAGAAGTGGCATTTACAGCTCGCAATAGTGCAGAGTTATCTCAAAGAAAGGTGCCACGGTGTTTCTGTATCTCTATTATGTTGGTGCGGCTTCGGAACTTTCAAATATCTAGATATATCTCGAGAACTACGCATCTGATCAAAAAATATCGTAGAACATAAAAAGTAGGAAACTTAATTCTCTACAAAAAAGGTCCCTTAACATTTTGCCATAGCTCGCTTCGTTTCCGAGATATTTGCAGATTTATCTCAAGGGAAGGGGCCTGACGGACATATTTCGAGATATTTCTTCTTCTTGTTGTTCTTCTTCTGCACAGCTAAGCTGGAAGTGGCATTTGCAGCTCGCACTAGTGCAGAGTTATCTCAAAGAAAGGGGCCACGGTGTTTCTGTATCTCAATTATGTTGGTGCGGCTTCGGAACTTTTAAATATCTCGATATATCTCGAAAACTACGCTTCTGATCAAAAAATATCATAGAACATAAAAAGTAGGAAACTTAATTCTCTACAAAAAAGGTCTCTTAACATTTTGCCATAGCTCGTTTCGTTTCCGAGATATTTGCAGATTTATCTCAAGGGAAGGGGCCTGACGGACATATTTCGAGATATTTCTTCTTCTTGTTGTTCTTCTTCTGCACAGCTAAGCTGGAAGTGGCATTTACAGCTCGCAATAGTGCAGAGTTATCTCAAAGAAAGGGGCCACGGTGTTTCTGTATCTCTATTATGTTTGTGTGGCTTCGGAACTTTTAAATATCTTGATATATCTCGAGAACTACGCATCTGACCAAAAAATATCATAGAACATAAATTGTAGGAAACATAATTCTCTACAAAAAAGGTGTCTTAACATTTTGCCATAGCTCGCTTCGTTTCCGAGATATTTGCAGATTTATCTCAAGGGAAGGGGCCTGACGGACATATTTCGAGATATTTCTTCTTCTTGTTGTTCTTCTTCTGCACAGCTAAGCTGGAAGTGGCATTTGCGGCTCGCACTAGTGCAGAGTTATCTCAAAGAAAGGGGCCACGGTGTTTCTGTATCCCTATTATGTTGGTGCGGCTTCGGAACTTTTAAATATCTCGATATATCTCGAGAACTACGCTTCTGATCAAAAAATATCATAGAACATAAATTGTAGGAAACATAATTCTCTACAAAAAACGTCTCTTAACATTTTGCCATAGATCGCTTCGTTTCCGAGATATTTGCAGATTCAGCTCAAAGGAACTGGCCTGACGGACATATTTCGAGATATTTCTTCTTCTTGTTGTTCTTCCTCTGCACAGCTAAGCTGGAAGTGGCATTTGCAGCTCGCAATAGTGCAGAGTTATCTCAAAGAAAGGGGCCACGGTGTTTCTGTATCTCTATTATGTTGGTGCGGCTTCGGAACTTTTAAATATCTTGATATATCTCGAGAACTACGCATCTGATCAAAAAATATCATAGAACATAAAAAGTAGGAAACTTAATTCTCTACAAAAAAGGTCTCTTAACATTTTGCCATAGCTCGCTTCGTTTCCGAGACATTTGCAGATTTATCTCAAGGGAAGGGGCCTGACGGACATATTTCGAGATATTTCTTCTTCTTGTTGTTCTTCTTCTGCACAGCTAAGCTGGAAGTTGCATTTGCGGCTCGCACTAGTGCACAGTTATCTCAAAGAAAGGGGCCACGGTGTTTCTGTATCTCTATTATGTTGGTGCGGCTTCGGAACTTTTGAATATCTTGATATATCTCGAGAACTACGCATCTGATCAAAAAATATCATAGAAGATAAAAAGTAGGAAACTTAATTCTCTACAAAAAAGGTCTCTTAACATTTCGCCATAGCTCGCTTCGTTTCCGAGATATTTGCAGATTTATCTCAAGGGAAGGGGCCTGTCGGACATATTTCGAGATATTTCTTCTTCTTGCTGCTCTTCTTCTGCACAGCTAAGCTGGAAGTGGCATTTGCGGCTCGCACTAGTGCAGAGTTATCTCAAAGAAAGGGGCCACGGTGTTTCTGTATCTCTATTATGTTGGTGCGGCTTCGGAACTTTTAAATATCTTGATATATCTCGAGAACTACGCATCTGATCAAAAAATATCATAGAACATAAAAAGTAGGAAACCTAATTCTCTACAAAAAAGGTCTCTTAACATTTTGCCATAGCTCGTTTCGTTTCCGAGATATTTGCAGATTTATCTCAAGGGAAGGGGCCTGACGGACATATTTCGAGATATTTCTTCTTCTTGTTGTTCTTCTTCTGCACAGCTAAGCTGGAAGTGGCATTTGCGGCTCGCACTAGTGCAGAGTTATCTCAAAGAACGGGGCCACGGTGTTTCTGTATCCCTATTATGTTGGTGCGGCTTCGGAACTTTTAAATATCTTGATATATCTCGAGAACTACGCTTCTGATCAAAAAATATCATAGAACATAAATTGTAGGAAACATAATTCTCTACAAAAAACGTCTCTTAACATTTTGCCATAGCTCGCTTCGTTTCCGAGATATTTGCAGATATATCTCAAGGGAAGGGGCCTGACGGACATATTTCGAGATATTTCTTCTTCTTGTTGTTCTTCTTCTGCACAGCTAAGCTGGAAGTGGCATTTACAGCTCGCAATAGTGCAGAGTTATCTCAAAGAAAGGGGCCACGGTGTTTCTGTATCTCTATTATGTTGGTGCGGCTTCGGAACTTTTAAATATCTTGATATATCTCGAGAACTACGCATCTGATCAAAAAATATCATAGAACATAAAAAGTAGGAAACCTAATTATCTACAAAAAAGGTCTCTTAACATTTTGCCATAGCTCTCTTCGTTTCCGAGATATTTGCAGATTTATCTCAAGGGAAGGGGCCTGACGGACATATTTCGAGATATTTCTTCTTCTTGTTGTTCTTCTTCTGTACAGCTAAGCTGAAAGTGGCATTTGCAGCTCGCAATAGTGCAGAGTTATCTCAAAGAAAGGGGCCACGGTGTTTCTGTATCTCTATTATGTTGGTGCGGCTTCGGAACTTTTAAATATCTTGATATATCTCGAGAACTACGCATCTGATCAAAAAATACCATAGAACATGAAAAGTAGGAAACTTAATTCTCTACAAAAAAGGTCTCTTAACATTTTGCCATAGCTCTCTTCGTTTCCGAGATATTTGCAGATGTATCTCAAGGGAAGGGGCATGACGGATATATTTCGAGATATTTCTTCTTCTTGTTGTTCTTCTTCTGCACAGCTAAGCTGGAAGTGGCATTTGCAGCTCGCAATAGTGCAGAGTTATCTCAAAGAAAGTGGCCACGGTGTTTCTGTATCTCTATTATGTTGGTGCGGCTTCGGAACTTTTAAATATCTTGATATATCTCGAGAACTACGCGTCTGATCAAAAAATATCATAGAACATAAAAAGTAGGAAACATAATTCTCTACAAAAACGGTCTCTTAACATTTTGCCATAGCTCGCTTCGTTTCCGAGACATTTGCAGATTTATCTCAAGGGAAGGGGCCTGACGGACATATTTCGAGATATTTCTTCTTCTTGTTGTTCTTCTTCTGCACAGCTAAGCTGGAAGTTGCATTTGCGGCTCGCACTAGTGCACAGTTATCTCAAAGAAAGGGGCCACGGTGTTTCTGTATCTCTATTATGTTGGTGCGGCTTCGGAACTTTTGAATATCTTGATATATCTCGAGAACTACGCATCTGATCAAAAAATATCATAGAAGATAAAAAGTAGGAAACTTAATTCTCTACAAAAAAGGTCTCTTAACATTTCGCCATAGCTCGCTTCGTTTCCGAGATATTTGCAGATTTATCTCAAGGGAAGGGGCCTGTCGGACATATTTCGAGATATTTCTTCTTCTTGCTGCTCTTCTTCTGCACAGCTAAGCTGGAAGTGGCATTTGCGGCTCGCACTAGTGCAGAGTTATCTCAAAGAAAGGGGCCACGGTGTTTCTGTATCTCTATTATGTTGGTGCGGCTTCGGAACTTTTAAATATCTTGATATATCTCGAGAACTACGCATCTGATCAAAAAATATCATAGAACATAAAAAGTAGGAAACCTAATTCTCTACAAAAAAGGTCTCTTAACATTTTGCCATAGCTCGTTTCGTTTCCGAGATATTTGCAGATTTATCTCAAGGGAAGGGGCCTGACGGACATATTTCGAGATATTTCTTCTTCTTGTTGTTCTTCTTCTGCACAGCTAAGCTGGAAGTGGCATTTGCGGCTCGCACTAGTGCAGAGTTATCTCAAAGAACGGGGCCACGGTGTTTCTGTATCCCTATTATGTTGGTGCGGCTTCGGAACTTTTAAATATCTTGATATATCTCGAGAACTACGCTTCTGATCAAAAAATATCATAGAACATAAATTGTAGGAAACATAATTCTCTACAAAAAACGTCTCTTAACATTTTGCCATAGCTCGCTTCGTTTCCGAGATATTTGCAGATATATCTCAAGGGAAGGGGCCTGACGGACATATTTCGAGATATTTCTTCTTCTTGTTGTTCTTCTTCTGCACAGCTAAGCTGGAAGTGGCATTTACAGCTCGCAATAGTGCAGAGTTATCTCAAAGAAAGGGGCCACGGTGTTTCTGTATCTCTATTATGTTGGTGCGGCTTCGGAACTTTTAAATATCTTGATATATCTCGAGAACTACGCATCTGATCAAAAAATATCATAGAACATAAAAAGTAGGAAACCTAATTATCTACAAAAAAGGTCTCTTAACATTTTGCCATAGCTCTCTTCGTTTCCGAGATATTTGCAGATTTATCTCAAGGGAAGGGGCCTGACGGACATATTTCGAGATATTTCTTCTTCTTGTTGTTCTTCTTCTGTACAGCTAAGCTGAAAGTGGCATTTGCAGCTCGCAATAGTGCAGAGTTATCTCAAAGAAAGGGGCCACGGTGTTTCTGTATCTCTATTATGTTGGTGCGGCTTCGGAACTTTTAAATATCTTGATATATCTCGAGAACTACGCATCTGATCAAAAAATACCATAGAACATGAAAAGTAGGAAACTTAATTCTCTACAAAAAAGGTCTCTTAACATTTTGCCATAGCTCTCTTCGTTTCCGAGATATTTGCAGATGTATCTCAAGGGAAGGGGCATGACGGATATATTTCGAGATATTTCTTCTTCTTGTTGTTCTTCTTCTGCACAGCTAAGCTGGAAGTGGCATTTGCAGCTCGCAATAGTGCAGAGTTATCTCAAAGAAAGTGGCCACGGTGTTTCTGTATCTCTATTATGTTGGTGCGGCTTCGGAACTTTTAAATATCTTGATATATCTCGAGAACTACGCGTCTGATCAAAAAATATCATAGAACATAAAAAGTAGGAAACATAATTCTCTACAAAAACGGTCTCTTAACATTTTGCCATAGCTCGCTTCGTTTCCGAGATATTTGCAGATATATCTCAAGGGAAGGGGCCTGACGGACATATTTCGAGATATTTCTTCTTCTTGTTGTTCTTCTTCTGCACAGCTAAGCTGAAAGTGGCATTTGCAGCTCGCAATAGTGCAGAGTTATCTCAAAGAGAGGGGCCACGGTGTTTCTGTATCTCTATTATGTTGGTGCGGCTTCGGAACTTTTAAGTATCTTGATCTATCTCGAGAACTACGCATCTGATCAAAAAATATCATAGAAGATAAAAAGTAGGAAACTTAATTCTCTACAAAAAAGGTCTCTTAACATTTCGCCATAGCTCGCTTCGTTTCCGAGATATTTGCAGATTTATCTCAAGGGAAGGGGCCTGTCGGACATATTTCGAGATATTTCTTCTTCTTGCTGCTCTTCTTCTGCACAGCTAAGCTGGAAGTGGCATTTGCGGCTCGCACTAGTGCAGAGTTATCTCAAAGAAAGGGGCGACGGTGTTTCTGTATCTCTATTATGTTGGTGCGGCTTCGGAACTTTTAAATATCTTGATATATCTCGAGAATTACGCATCTGATCAAAAAATATCATAGAACATAAAAAGTAGGAAACCTAATTCTCTACAAAAAAGGTCTCTTAACATTTTGCCATAGCTCGCTTCGTTTCCGAGATATTTGCAGATTTATCTCAAGGGAAGGGGCCTGACGGACATATTTCAAGATATTCCTTCTTCTTGTTGTTCTTCCTCTGCACAGCCAAGCTGGAAGTGGCATTTGCAGCTCGCAATAGTGCAGAGTTATCTCAAAGAGAGGGGCCACGGTGTTTCTGTATCTCCATTATGTTGGTGCGGCTTCGGAACTTTTAAATATCTTGGTATATCTCGAGAACTACGCATCTGATCAAAAAATATCATAGAACATAAATTGTAGGAAACATAATTCTCTACAAAAAAGGTCTCTTAACATTTTGCCATAGCTCGCTTCGTTTCCGAGATATTTGCAGATATATCTCAAGGGAAGGGGCCTGACGGACATATTTCGAGATATTTCTTCTTCTTGTTGTTCTTCTTCTGCGCAGCTAAGCTGGAAGTGGCATTTGCAGCTCGCAATAGTGCAGAGATATCTCAAAGAAAGGGGCCACGGTGTTTCTGTATCTCTATTATGTTGGTGCGGCTTCGGAACTTTTAAATATCTTGATATATCTCGAGAACTACGCGTCTGATCAAAAAATATCATAGAACATACAAAGTAGGAAACTTAATTCTCTACAAAAAAGGTCTCTTAACATTTTGCCATAGCTCGCTTCGTTTCCGAGATATTTGCAGATTTATCTCAAGGGAAGGGGCCTGACGGACATATTTCGAGATATTTCTCCTTCTTGTTGTTCTTCTTCTGTACAGCTAAGCTGAAAGTGGCATTTGCAGCTCGCAATAGTGCAGAGTTATCTCAAAGAAAGGGGCCACGGTGTTTCTGTATCTCTATTATGTTGGTGCGGCTTCGGAACTTTTAAATATCTTGATATATCTCGAGAACTACGCATCTGATCAAAAAATATCATAGAACATAAAAAGTAGGAAACTTAATTCTCTACAAAAAAGGTCGCTTAACATTTTGCCATAGCTCGCTTCGTTTCCGAGATATTTGCATATTTATCTCAAGGGAAGGGGCCTGACGGACATATTTCGAGATATTTCTTCTTCTTGTTGTTCTTCTTCTGCACAGCTAAGCTGGAAGTGGCATTTGCGGCTCGCACTAGTGCAGAGTTATCTCAAAGAACTGGGCCACGGTGTTTCTGTATCCCTATTATGTTGGTGCGGCTTCGGAACTTTTAAATATCTTGATATATCTCGAGAACTACGCTTCTGATCAAAAAATATCATAGAACATAAATTGTAGGAAACATAATTCTCTACAAAAAACGTCTCTTAACATTTTGCCATAGCTCGCATCGTTTCCGAGATATTTGCAGATTCAGCTCAAAGGAACTGGCCTGACGGACATATTTCGAGATATTTCTTCTTCTTGTTGTTCTTCTTCTGTACAGCTAAGCTGAAAGTGGCATTTGCAGCTCGCAATAGTGCAGAGTTATCTCAAAGAAAGGGGCCACGGTGTTTCTGTATCTCTATTATGTTGGTGCGGCTTCGGAACTTTTAAATATCTTGATATATCTCGAGAACTACGCATCTGATCAAAAAATATCATAGAACATAAAAAGTAGGAAACTTAATTCTCTACAAAAAAGGTCGCTTAACATTTTGCCATAGCTCGCTTCGTTTCCGAGATATTTGCATATTTATCTCAAGGGAAGGGGCCTGACGGACATATTTCGAGATATTTCTTCTTCTTGTTGTTCTTCTTCTGCACAGCTAAGCTGGAAGTGGCATTTGCGGCTCGCACTAGTGCAGAGTTATCTCAAAGAACGGGGCCACGGTGTTTCTGTATCCCTATTATGTTGGTGCGGCTTCGGAACTTTTAAATATCTTGATATATCTCGAGAACTACGCTTCTGATCAAAAAATATCATAGAACATAAATTGTAGGAAACATAATTCTCTACAAAAAACGTCTCTTAACATTTTGCCATAGCTCGCTTCGTTTCCGAGATATTTGCAGATATATCTCAAGGGAAGGGGCCTGACGGACATATTTCGAGATATTTCTTCTTCTTGTTGTTCTTCTTCTGCACAGCTAAGCTGGAAGTGGCATTTACAGCTCGCAATAGTGCAGAGTTATCTCAAAGAAAGGGGCCAAGGTGTTTCTGTATCTCTATTATGTTGGTGCGGCTTCGGAACTTTTAAATATCTTGATATATCTCGAGAACTACGCGTCTGATCAAAAAATATCATAGAACATAAAAAGTAGGAAACATAATTGTCTACAAAAACGGTCTCTTAACATTTTGCCATAGCTCGCTTCGTTTCCGAGATATTTGCAGATATATCTCAAGGGAAGGGGCCTGACGGACATATTTCGAGATATTTCTTCTTCTTGTTGTTCTTCTTCTGCACAGCTAAGCTGAAAGTGGCATTTGCGGCTCGCACTGGTGCACAGTTATCTCAAAGAAAGGGGCCACGGTGTTTCTGTATCTCTATTATGTTGGTGCGTCTTCGGAACTTTTAAATATCTCGATATATCTCGAAAACTACGCTTCTGATCAAAAAATATCATACAACATAAATTGTAGGAAACATAATTCTCTACAAAAAACGTCTCTTAACATTTTGCCATAGCTCGCTTCGTTTCCGAGATATTTGCAGATTCAGCTCAAAGGAACTGGCCTGACGGACATATTTCGAGATATTTCTTCTTCTTGTTGTTCTTCCTCTGCACAGCTAAGCTGGAAGTGGCATTTGCAGCTCGCAATAGTGCAGAGTTATCTCAAAGAAAGGGGCCACGGTGTTTCTGTATCTCTATTATGTTGGTGCGGCTTCGGAACTTTTAAATATCTTGATATATCTCGAGAACTACGCATCTCATCAAAAAATATTATAGAACATAAAAAGTAGGAAACTTAATTCTCTACAAAAAAGGTCTCTTAACATTTTGTCATAGCTCGCTTCGTTTCCGAGATATTTGCATATTTATCTCAAGGGAAGGGGCCTGACGGACATATTTCGAGATATTTCTTCTTCTTGTTGTTCTTCTTCTGCACAGCTAAGCTGGAAGTGGCATTTGCGGCTCGCACTAGTGCAGAGTTATCTCAAAGAAAGGGGCCACGGTGTTTCTGTATCTCTATTATGTTGGTGCGGCTTCGGAACTTTTAAATATCTTGATATATCTCGAGAACTACGCATCTGATCAAAAAATATCATAGAACATAAAAAGTAGGAAACTTAATTCTCTACAAAAAAGGTCTCTTAACATTTTGCCATAGCTCGCTTCGTTTCCGAGATATTTGCAGATTCATCTCAAGGGAAGGGGTCTGACGGACATATTTCGAGATATTTCTTCTTCTTGTTGTTCTTCCTCTGCACAGCTAAGCTCGAAGTGGCATTTGCAGCTCGCAATAGTGCAGAGTTATCTCAAAGAAAGAGGCCACGGTGTTTCTGTACCTCTATTATGTTGGTGCAGCTTCGGAACTTTTAAATATCTCGATATATCTCGAAAACTACGCTTCTGATCAAAAAATATCATAGAACATAAATTGTAGGAAACATAATTCTCTACAAAAAAGGTCTCTTAACATTTTGCCATAGCTCGCTTCGTTTCCGAGATATTTGCAGATTTATCTCAAGGGAAGGGGCCTGACGGACATATTTCGAGATATTTCTTCTTCTTGTTGTTCTTCTTCTGCACAGCTAAGCTGGAAGTGGCATTTGCAGCGCGCAATAGTGCAGAGTTATCTCAAAGAAAGGGGCCACGGTGTTTCTGTATCTCTATTATGTTGGTGCGGCTTCGGAACTTTTAAATATCTTGGTATATCTCGAGAACTACGCATCTGATCAAAAAATATCATAGAACATAAATTGTAGGAAACATAATTCTCTACAAAAAAGGTCTCTTAACATTTTGCCATAGCTCGCTTCGTTTCCGAGATATTTGCAGATATATCTCAAGGGAAGGGGCCTGACGGACATATTTCGAGATATTTCTTCTTCTTGTTGTTCTTCTTCTGCGCAGCTAAGCTGGAAGTGGCATTTGCAGCTCGCAATAGTGCAGAGATATCTCAAAGAAAGGGGCCACGGTGTTTCTGTATCTCTATTATGTTGGTGCGGCTTCGGAACTTTTAAATATCTTGATATATCTCGAGAACTACGCGTCTGATCAAAAAATATCATAGAACATACAAAGCAGGAAACTTAATTCTCTACAAAAAAGGTCTCTTATCATTTTGCCATAGCTCGCTTCGTTTCCGAGATATTTGCAGATTTATCTCAAGGGAAGGGGCCTGACGGACATATTTCGAGATATTTCTTCTTCTTGTTGTTCTTCTTCTGCACACCTAAGCTGCAAGTGGCATTTGCGGCTCGCACTAGTGCAGAGTTATCTCAACGAAAGGGGCCACGGTGTTTCTGTATCTCTATTATGTTGGTGCGGCTTCGGAACTTTTAAATATCTCGATATATCTCGAAAACTACGCTTCTGAACAAAAAATATCATAGAACATAAATTGTAGGAAACATAATTCTCTACAAAAAAGGTCTCTTAACATTTTGCCATAGCTCGCTTCGTTTCCGAGATATTTGCAGATATATCTCAAGGGAAGGGGCCTGACGGACATATTTCGAGATATTTCTTCTTCTTGTTGTTCTTCTTCTGCACAGCTTAACTGGAAGTGGCATTTACAGCTCGCAATAGTGCAGAGTTATCTCAAAGAAAGGGGCCACGGTGTTTCTGTATCTCTATTATGTTGGTGCGGCTTCGGAACTTTTAAATATCTTGATATATCTCGAGAACTACGCATCTGATCAAAAAATATCGTAGAACATAAAAAGTAGGAAACTTAATTCTCTACAAATAAGGTCTCTTAACATTTTGCCATAGCTCGCTTGGTTTCCGAGATATTTGCAGATTTATCTCAAGGGAAGGGGCCTGACGGACATATTTCGAGATATTTCTTCTTCTTGTTGTTCTTCTTCTGCACAGCTAAGCTGGAAGTGGCATTTGCAGCTCGCAATAGTGCAGAGTTATCGCAAAGAAAGGGGCCACGGTGTTTCTGTATCTCTATTATGTTGGTGCGGCTTCGGAACTTTTAAATATCTTGATATATCTCGAGAACTACGCATCTGATCAAAAAATATCATAGAACATAAATTGTAGGGAACATAATTCTCTACAAAAAAGGTCTCTTAACATTTTGCCATAGCTCGCTTCGTTTCCGAGATATTTGCAGATTTATCTCAAGGGAAGGGTCCTGATGGACATATTTCGAGATATTTCTTCTTCTTGTTGTTCTTCTTCTGCACAGCTAAACTGGAAGTGGCATTTCCAGCTCGCAATCGTGCAGAGTTATCTCAAAGAAAGGGGCCACGGTGTTTCTGTATCTCTATTATGTTGGTGCGGCTTCGGAACTTTTAAATATCTTGATATATCTCGAGAACTACGCATCTGATCAAAAAATATCATAGAACATAAATTGTAGGGAACATAATTCTCTACAAAAAAGGTCTCTTAACATTTTGCCATAGCTCGCTTCGTTTCCGAGATATTTGCAGATTTATCTCAAGGGAAGGGTCCTGATGGACATATTTCGAGATATTTCTTCTTCTTGTTGTTCTTCTTCTGCACAGCTAAACTGGAAGTGGCATTTCCAGCTCGCAATCGTGCAGAGTTATCTCAAAGAAAGGGGCCACGGTGTTTCTGTATCTCTATTATGTTGGTGCGGCTTCGGCACTTTTAAATATCTCGATATATCTCGAAAACTACGCTTCTGATCAAAAAATATCATAGAACATAAATTGTAGGAAACATAATTCTCTACGAAAAAGGTCTCTTAACATTTTGCCATAGCTCACTTCGTTTCCGAGATATTTGCAGATTTATCTCAGGGGAAGGGTCCTGATGGACATATTTCGAGATATTTCTTCTTCTTGTTGTTCTTCTTCTGCACAGCTAAACTGGAAGTGGCATTTCCAGCTCGCAATCGTGCAGAGTAATCTCAAAGAAAGGGGCCACGGTGTTTCTGTATTTCTATTATGTTGGTGCGGCTTCGGAACTTTTAAATATCTTGATATATCTCGAGAACTACGCCTCTGATCGAAAAATATCATAGAACATAAAAAGTAGGAAACTTAATTCTCTACAAAAAAGGTCTCTTAACATTTTGCCATAGCTCGCTTCGTTTCCGAGATATTTGCAGATTTATCTCAAGGGAAGGGGCCGACGGACATATTTCGAGATATTTCTTCTTCTTGTTGTTCTTCTTCTGCACAGCTAAGCTGGAAGTGGCATTTGCAGCTCGCAATAGTGCAGAGTTATCTCAAAGAAAGGGGCCACGGTGTTTCTGTACCTCTATTATGTTGGTGCAGCTTCGGAGCTTTTAAATATCTTGATATATCTCGAGAACTACGCATCTGATCAAAAAATATCATAGAACATAAAAAGTAGGAAACTTAATTCTCTACAAAAAAGGTCTCTTAACGTTTTGCAATAGCTCGCTTTGTTTCCGAGATATTTGCAGATTTATCTCAAGGGAAGGGTCCTGACGGACATATTTCGAGATATTTCTTCTTCTTGTTGTTCTTCTTCTGCACAGCTAAACTGGAAGTGGCATTTCCAGCTCGCAATAGTGCAGAGTTATCCCAAAGAAAGGGGCCACGGTGTTTCTGTATCTCTATTATGTTGGTGCGGCTTCGGAACTTTTAAATATCTCGATATATCTCGAAAAGTACGCTTCTGATCAAAAAATATCATAGAACATAAATTGTAGGAAACATAATTCTCTACAAAAAAGGTCTCTTAACATTTTGCCATAGCTCGCTTCGTTTCCGAGATATTTGCAGATTTATCTCAAGGGAAGGGGCCTGACGGACATATTTCGAGATATTTCTTCTTCTTGTTGTTCTTCTTCTGCACAGCTAAGCTGGAAGTGGCATTTGCAGATCGCAATTGTGCAGAGATATCTCAAAGAGAGGGGCCACGGTGTTTCTGTATCTCTATTATGTTGGTGCGGCTTCGGAACTTTTAAATATCTTGATATATCTCGAGAACTACGCATCTGATCAAAAAATATCGTAGAACATAAAAAGTAGGAAACTTAATTCTCTACAAATAAGGTCTCTTAACATTTTGCCATAGCTCGCTTGGTTTCCGAGATATTTGCAGATTTATCTCAAGGGAAGGGGCCTGAGGGACATATTTCGAGATATTTCTTCTTCTTGTTGTTCTTCTTCTGCACAGCTAACCTGGAAGTGGCATTTGCAGCTCGCAATAGTGCAGAGTTACCTCAAAGAAAGGGGCCACGGTGTTTCTGTATCTCTATTATGTTGGTGCCGCTTCGGAACTTTTAAATATCTGGATATATCTCGAGAACTACGCATCTGATCAAAAAATATCATAGAACATAAAAAGTAGGAAACTTAATTCTCTACAAAAAAGGTCTCTTAACATAATGCCATAGCTCGCTTCGTTTCCGAGATATTTGCAGATTTATCCCAAGGGAAGGGGCCTGACGGACATATTTCGAGATATTTCTTCTTCTTGTTGTTATTCTTCTGCACAGCTAAGCTGGAAGTGGCATTTGCAGCTCGCAGTAGTGCAGAGTTATCTCAAAGAAAGGGGCCACGGTGTTTCTGAATCTCTATTATGTTGGTGCGGCTTCGGAACTTTTAAATATCTTGATATATCTCGAGAACTACGCATCTGATCAAAAAATATCATAGAACATAAAAAGTAGGAAACTTAATTCTCTACAAAAAAGGTCTCTTAACGTTTTGCAATAGCTCGCTTCGTTTCCGAGATATTTGCAGATTTATCTCAAGGGAAGGGTCCTGACGGACATATTTCGAGATATTTCTTCTTCTTGTTGTTCTTCTTCTGCACAGCTAAACTGGAAGTGGCATTTCCAGCTCGCAATAGTGCAGAGTTATCCCAAAGAAAGGGGCCACGATGTTTCTGTATCTCTATTATGTTGGTGCGGCTTCGGAACTTTTAAATATCTCGATATATCTCGAAAACTACGCTTCTGATCAAAAAATATCATAGAACATAAATTGTAGGAAACATCATTCTCTACAAAAAAGGTCTCTTAACATTTTGCCATAGCTCGCTTCGTTTCCGAGATATTTGCAGATTTATCTCAAGGGAAGGGGCCTGACGGACATATTTCGAGATATTTCTTCTTCTTGTTGTTCTTCTTCTGCACAGCTAAGCTGGAAGTGGCATTTGCGGCTCGCACTAGTGCAGAGTTATCTCAAAGAAAGGGGCCACGGTGTTTCTGTATCCCTATTATGTTGGTGCGGCTTCGGAACTTTTAAATATCTCGATATATCTCGAAAACTACGCTTCTGATCAAAAAATATCATAGAACATAAATTGTAGGAAACATAATTCTCTACAAAAAACGTCTCTCAACATTTTGCCATAGATCGCTTCGTTTCCGAGATATTTGCAGATATATCTCAAGGGAAGGGGCCTGACGGACATATTTCGAGATATTTCTTCTTCTTGTTGTTCTTCTTCTGCACAGCTAAGCTAGAAGTGGCATTTACAGCTCGCAATAGTGCAGAGTTATCTCAAAGAAAGGGGCCACGGTGTTTCTGTATCTCTATTATGTTGGTGCGGCTTCGGAACTTTCAAATATCTAGATATATCTCGAGAACTACGCATCTGATCAAAAAATATCGTAGAACATAAAAAGTAGGAAACTTAATTCTCTACAAAAAAGGTCCCTTAACATTTTGCCATAGCTCGCTTCGTTTCCGAGATATTTGCAGATTTATCTCAAGGGAAGGGGCCTGACGGACATATTTCGAGATATTTCTTCTTCTTGTTGTTCTTCTTCTGCACAGCTAAGCTGGAAGTGGCATTTGCAGCTCGCACTAGTGCAGAGTTATCTCAAAGAAAGGGGCCACGGTGTTTCTGTATCTCAATTATGTTGGTGCGGCTTCGGAACTTTTAAATATCTCGATATATCTCGAAAACTACGCTTCTGATCAAAAAATATCATAGAACATAAAAAGTAGGAAACTTAATTCTCTACAAAAAAGGTCTCTTAACATTTTGCCATAGCTCGTTTCGTTTCCGAGATATTTGCAGATTTATCTCAAGGGAAGGGGCCTGACGGACATATTTCGAGATATTTCTTCTTCTTGTTGTTCTTCTTCTGCACAGCTAAGCTGGAAGTGGCATTTACAGCTCGCAATAGTGCAGAGTTATCTCAAAGAAAGGGGCCACGGTGTTTCTGTATCTCTATTATGTTTGTGTGGCTTCGGAACTTTTAAATATCTTGATATATCTCGAGAACTACGCATCTGACCAAAAAATATCATAGAACATAAATTGTAGGAAACATAATTCTCTACAAAAAAGGTCTCTTAACATTTTGCCATAGCTCGCTTCGTTTCCGAGATATTTGCAGATTTATCTCAAGGGAAGGGGCCTGACGGACATATTTCGAGATATTTCTTCTTCTTGTTGTTCTTCTTCTGCACAGCTAAGCTGGAAGTGGCATTTGCGGCTCGCACTAGTGCAGAGTTATCTCAAAGAAAGGGGCCACGGTGTTTCTGTATCCCTATTATGTTGGTGCGGCTTCGGAACTTTTAAATATCTCGATATATCTCGAGAACTACGCTTCTGATCAAAAAATATCATAGAACATAAATTGTAGGAAACATAATTCTCTACAAAAAACGTCTCTTAACATTTTGCCATAGATCGCTTCGTTTCCGAGATATTTGCAGATTCAGCTCAAAGGAACTGGCCTGACGGACATATTTCGAGATATTTCTTCTTCTTGTTGTTCTTCCTCTGCACAGCTAAGCTGGAAGTGGCATTTGCAGCTCGCAATAGTGCAGAGTTATCTCAAAGAAAGGGGCCACGGTGTTTCTGTATCTCTATTATGTTGGTGCGGCTTCGGAACTTTTAAATATCTTGATATATCTCGAGAACTACGCATCTGATCAAAAAATATCATAGAACATAAAAAGTAGGAAACTTAATTCTCTACAAAAAAGGTCTCTTAACATTTTGCCATAGCTCGCTTCGTTTCCGAGACATTTGCAGATTTATCTCAAGGGAAGGGGCCTGTCGGACATATTTCGAGATATTTCTTCTTCTTGCTGCTCTTCTTCTGCACAGCTAAGCTGGAAGTGGCATTTGCGGCTCGCACTAGTGCAGAGTTATCTCAAAGAAAGGGGCCACGGTGTTTCTGTATCTCTATTATGTTGGTGCGGCTTCGGAACTTTTAAATATCTTGATATATCTCGAGAACTACGCATCTGATCAAAAAATATCATAGAACATAAAAAGTAGGAAACCTAATTCTCTACAAAAAAGGTCTCTTAACATTTTGCCATAGCTCGTTTCGTTTCCGAGATATTTGCAGATTTATCTCAAGGGAAGGGGCCTGACGGACATATTTCGAGATATTTCTTCTTCTTGTTGTTCTTCTTCTGCACAGCTAAGCTGGAAGTGGCATTTGCGGCTCGCACTAGTGCAGAGTTATCTCAAAGAACGGGGCCACGGTGTTTCTGTATCCCTATTATGTTGGTGCGGCTTCGGAACTTTTAAATATCTTGATATATCTCGAGAACTACGCTTCTGATCAAAAAATATCATAGAACATAAATTGTAGGAAACATAATTCTCTACAAAAAACGTCTCTTAACATTTTGCCATAGCTCGCTTCGTTTCCGAGATATTTGCAGATATATCTCAAGGGAAGGGGCCTGACGGACATATTTCGAGATATTTCTTCTTCTTGTTGTTCTTCTTCTGCACAGCTAAGCTGGAAGTGGCATTTACAGCTCGCAATAGTGCAGAGTTATCTCAAAGAAAGGGGCCACGGTGTTTCTGTATCTCTATTATGTTGGTGCGGCTTCGGAACTTTTAAATATCTTGATATATCTCGAGAACTACGCATCTGATCAAAAAATATCATAGAACATAAATTGTAGGGAACATAATTCTCTACAAAAAAGGTCTCTTAACATTTTGCCATAGCTCGCTTCGTTTCCGAGATATTTGCAGATTTATCTCAAGGGAAGGGTCCTGATGGACATATTTCGAGATATTTCTTCTTCTTGTTGTTCTTCTTCTGCACAGCTAAACTGGAAGTGGCATTTCCAGCTCGCAATCGTGCAGAGTTATCTCAAAGAAAGGGGCCACGGTGTTTCTGTATCTCTATTATGTTGGTGCGGCTTCGGCACTTTTAAATATCTCGATATATCTCGAAAACTACGCTTCTGATCAAAAAATATCATAGAACATAAATTGTAGGAAACATAATTCTCTACGAAAAAGGTCTCTTAACATTTTGCCATAGCTCACTTCGTTTCCGAGATATTTGCAGATTTATCTCAGGGGAAGGGTCCTGATGGACATATTTCGAGATATTTCTTCTTCTTGTTGTTCTTCTTCTGCACAGCTAAACTGGAAGTGGCATTTCCAGCTCGCAATCGTGCAGAGTAATCTCAAAGAAAGGGGCCACGGTGTTTCTGTATTTCTATTATGTTGGTGCGGCTTCGGAACTTTTAAATATCTTGATATATCTCGAGAACTACGCCTCTGATCGAAAAATATCATAGAACATAAAAAGTAGGAAACTTAATTCTCTACAAAAAAGGTCTCTTAACATTTTGCCATAGCTCGCTTCGTTTCCGAGATATTTGCAGATTTATCTCAAGGGAAGGGGCCGACGGACATATTTCGAGATATTTCTTCTTCTTGTTGTTCTTCTTCTGCACAGCTAAGCTGGAAGTGGCATTTGCAGCTCGCAATAGTGCAGAGTTATCTCAAAGAAAGGGGCCACGGTGTTTCTGTACCTCTATTATGTTGGTGCAGCTTCGGAGCTTTTAAATATCTTGATATATCTCGAGAACTACGCATCTGATCAAAAAATATCATAGAACATAAAAAGTAGGAAACTTAATTCTCTACAAAAAAGGTCTCTTAACGTTTTGCAATAGCTCGCTTTGTTTCCGAGATATTTGCAGATTTATCTCAAGGGAAGGGTCCTGACGGACATATTTCGAGATATTTCTTCTTCTTGTTGTTCTTCTTCTGCACAGCTAAACTGGAAGTGGCATTTCCAGCTCGCAATAGTGCAGAGTTATCCCAAAGAAAGGGGCCACGGTGTTTCTGTATCTCTATTATGTTGGTGCGGCTTCGGAACTTTTAAATATCTCGATATATCTCGAAAAGTACGCTTCTGATCAAAAAATATCATAGAACATAAATTGTAGGAAACATAATTCTCTACAAAAAAGGTCTCTTAACATTTTGCCATAGCTCGCTTCGTTTCCGAGATATTTGCAGATTTATCTCAAGGGAAGGGGCCTGACGGACATATTTCGAGATATTTCTTCTTCTTGTTGTTCTTCTTCTGCACAGCTAAGCTGGAAGTGGCATTTGCAGATCGCAATTGTGCAGAGATATCTCAAAGAGAGGGGCCACGGTGTTTCTGTATCTCTATTATGTTGGTGCGGCTTCGGAACTTTTAAATATCTTGATATATCTCGAGAACTACGCATCTGATCAAAAAATATCGTAGAACATAAAAAGTAGGAAACTTAATTCTCTACAAATAAGGTCTCTTAACATTTTGCCATAGCTCGCTTGGTTTCCGAGATATTTGCAGATTTATCTCAAGGGAAGGGGCCTGAGGGACATATTTCGAGATATTTCTTCTTCTTGTTGTTCTTCTTCTGCACAGCTAACCTGGAAGTGGCATTTGCAGCTCGCAATAGTGCAGAGTTACCTCAAAGAAAGGGGCCACGGTGTTTCTGTATCTCTATTATGTTGGTGCCGCTTCGGAACTTTTAAATATCTGGATATATCTCGAGAACTACGCATCTGATCAAAAAATATCATAGAACATAAAAAGTAGGAAACTTAATTCTCTACAAAAAAGGTCTCTTAACATAATGCCATAGCTCGCTTCGTTTCCGAGATATTTGCAGATTTATCCCAAGGGAAGGGGCCTGACGGACATATTTCGAGATATTTCTTCTTCTTGTTGTTATTCTTCTGCACAGCTAAGCTGGAAGTGGCATTTGCAGCTCGCAGTAGTGCAGAGTTATCTCAAAGAAAGGGGCCACGGTGTTTCTGAATCTCTATTATGTTGGTGCGGCTTCGGAACTTTTAAATATCTTGATATATCTCGAGAACTACGCATCTGATCAAAAAATATCATAGAACATAAAAAGTAGGAAACTTAATTCTCTACAAAAAAGGTCTCTTAACGTTTTGCAATAGCTCGCTTCGTTTCCGAGATATTTGCAGATTTATCTCAAGGGAAGGGTCCTGACGGACATATTTCGAGATATTTCTTCTTCTTGTTGTTCTTCTTCTGCACAGCTAAACTGGAAGTGGCATTTCCAGCTCGCAATAGTGCAGAGTTATCCCAAAGAAAGGGGCCACGATGTTTCTGTATCTCTATTATGTTGGTGCGGCTTCGGAACTTTTAAATATCTCGATATATCTCGAAAACTACGCTTCTGATCAAAAAATATCATAGAACATAAATTGTAGGAAACATCATTCTCTACAAAAAAGGTCTCTTAACATTTTGCCATAGCTCGCTTCGTTTCCGAGATATTTGCAGATTTATCTCAAGGGAAGGGGCCTGACGGACATATTTCGAGATATTTCTTCTTCTTGTTGTTCTTCTTCTGCACAGCTAAGCTGGAAGTGGCATTTGCGGCTCGCACTAGTGCAGAGTTATCTCAAAGAAAGGGGCCACGGTGTTTCTGTATCCCTATTATGTTGGTGCGGCTTCGGAACTTTTAAATATCTCGATATATCTCGAAAACTACGCTTCTGATCAAAAAATATCATAGAACATAAATTGTAGGAAACATAATTCTCTACAAAAAACGTCTCTCAACATTTTGCCATAGATCGCTTCGTTTCCGAGATATTTGCAGATATATCTCAAGGGAAGGGGCCTGACGGACATATTTCGAGATATTTCTTCTTCTTGTTGTTCTTCTTCTGCACAGCTAAGCTAGAAGTGGCATTTACAGCTCGCAATAGTGCAGAGTTATCTCAAAGAAAGGGGCCACGGTGTTTCTGTATCTCTATTATGTTGGTGCGGCTTCGGAACTTTCAAATATCTAGATATATCTCGAGAACTACGCATCTGATCAAAAAATATCGTAGAACATAAAAAGTAGGAAACTTAATTCTCTACAAAAAAGGTCCCTTAACATTTTGCCATAGCTCGCTTCGTTTCCGAGATATTTGCAGATTTATCTCAAGGGAAGGGGCCTGACGGACATATTTCGAGATATTTCTTCTTCTTGTTGTTCTTCTTCTGCACAGCTAAGCTGGAAGTGGCATTTGCAGCTCGCACTAGTGCAGAGTTATCTCAAAGAAAGGGGCCACGGTGTTTCTGTATCTCAATTATGTTGGTGCGGCTTCGGAACTTTTAAATATCTCGATATATCTCGAAAACTACGCTTCTGATCAAAAAATATCATAGAACATAAAAAGTAGGAAACTTAATTCTCTACAAAAAAGGTCTCTTAACATTTTGCCATAGCTCGTTTCGTTTCCGAGATATTTGCAGATTTATCTCAAGGGAAGGGGCCTGACGGACATATTTCGAGATATTTCTTCTTCTTGTTGTTCTTCTTCTGCACAGCTAAGCTGGAAGTGGCATTTACAGCTCGCAATAGTGCAGAGTTATCTCAAAGAAAGGGGCCACGGTGTTTCTGTATCTCTATTATGTTTGTGTGGCTTCGGAACTTTTAAATATCTTGATATATCTCGAGAACTACGCATCTGACCAAAAAATATCATAGAACATAAATTGTAGGAAACATAATTCTCTACAAAAAAGGTCTCTTAACATTTTGCCATAGCTCGCTTCGTTTCCGAGATATTTGCAGATTTATCTCAAGGGAAGGGGCCTGACGGACATATTTCGAGATATTTCTTCTTCTTGTTGTTCTTCTTCTGCACAGCTAAGCTGGAAGTGGCATTTGCGGCTCGCACTAGTGCAGAGTTATCTCAAAGAAAGGGGCCACGGTGTTTCTGTATCCCTATTATGTTGGTGCGGCTTCGGAACTTTTAAATATCTCGATATATCTCGAGAACTACGCTTCTGATCAAAAAATATCATAGAACATAAATTGTAGGAAACATAATTCTCTACAAAAAACGTCTCTTAACATTTTGCCATAGATCGCTTCGTTTCCGAGATATTTGCAGATTCAGCTCAAAGGAACTGGCCTGACGGACATATTTCGAGATATTTCTTCTTCTTGTTGTTCTTCCTCTGCACAGCTAAGCTGGAAGTGGCATTTGCAGCTCGCAATAGTGCAGAGTTATCTCAAAGAAAGGGGCCACGGTGTTTCTGTATCTCTATTATGTTGGTGCGGCTTCGGAACTTTTAAATATCTTGATATATCTCGAGAACTACGCATCTGATCAAAAAATATCATAGAACATAAAAAGTAGGAAACTTAATTCTCTACAAAAAAGGTCTCTTAACATTTTGCCATAGCTCGCTTCGTTTCCGAGACATTTGCAGATTTATCTCAAGGGAAGGGGCCTGTCGGACATATTTCGAGATATTTCTTCTTCTTGCTGCTCTTCTTCTGCACAGCTAAGCTGGAAGTGGCATTTGCGGCTCGCACTAGTGCAGAGTTATCTCAAAGAAAGGGGCCACGGTGTTTCTGTATCTCTATTATGTTGGTGCGGCTTCGGAACTTTTAAATATCTTGATATATCTCGAGAACTACGCATCTGATCAAAAAATATCATAGAACATAAAAAGTAGGAAACCTAATTCTCTACAAAAAAGGTCTCTTAACATTTTGCCATAGCTCGTTTCGTTTCCGAGATATTTGCAGATTTATCTCAAGGGAAGGGGCCTGACGGACATATTTCGAGATATTTCTTCTTCTTGTTGTTCTTCTTCTGCACAGCTAAGCTGGAAGTGGCATTTGCGGCTCGCACTAGTGCAGAGTTATCTCAAAGAACGGGGCCACGGTGTTTCTGTATCCCTATTATGTTGGTGCGGCTTCGGAACTTTTAAATATCTTGATATATCTCGAGAACTACGCTTCTGATCAAAAAATATCATAGAACATAAATTGTAGGAAACATAATTCTCTACAAAAAACGTCTCTTAACATTTTGCCATAGCTCGCTTCGTTTCCGAGATATTTGCAGATATATCTCAAGGGAAGGGGCCTGACGGACATATTTCGAGATATTTCTTCTTCTTGTTGTTCTTCTTCTGCACAGCTAAGCTGGAAGTGGCATTTACAGCTCGCAATAGTGCAGAGTTATCTCAAAGAAAGGGGCCACGGTGTTTCTGTATCTCTATTATGTTGGTGCGGCTTCGGAACTTTTAAATATCTTGATATATCTCGAGAACTACGCATCTGATCAAAAAATATCATAGAACATAAAAAGTAGGAAACCTAATTATCTACAAAAAAGGTCTCTTAACATTTTGCCATAGCTCTCTTCGTTTCCGAGATATTTGCAGATTTATCTCAAGGGAAGGGGCCTGACGGACATATTTCGAGATATTTCTTCTTCTTGTTGTTCTTCTTCTGTACAGCTAAGCTGAAAGTGGCATTTGCAGCTCGCAATAGTGCAGAGTTATCTCAAAGAAAGGGGCCACGGTGTTTCTGTATCTCTATTATGTTGGTGCGGCTTCGGAACTTTTAAATATCTTGATATATCTCGAGAACTACGCATCTGATCAAAAAATACCATAGAACATGAAAAGTAGGAAACTTAATTCTCTACAAAAAAGGTCTCTTAACATTTTGCCATAGCTCTCTTCGTTTCCGAGATATTTGCAGATGTATCTCAAGGGAAGGGGCATGACGGACATATTTCGAGATATTTCTTCTTCTTGTTGTTCTTCTTCTGCACAGCTAAGCTGGAAGTGGCATTTGCAGCTCGCAATAGTGCAGAGTTATCTCAAAGAAAGGGGCCACGGTGTTTCTGTATCTCTATTATGTTGGTGCGGCTTCGGAACTTTTAAATATCTTGATATATCTCGAGAACTACGCGTCTGATCAAAAAATATCATAGAACATAAAAAGTAGGAAACATAATTCTCTACAAAAACGGTCTCTTAACATTTTGCCATAGCTCGCTTCGTTTCCGAGATATTTGCAGATATATCTCAAGGGAAGGGGCCTGACGGACATATTTCGAGATATTTCTTCTTCTTGTTGTTCTTCTTCTGCACAGCTAAGCTGAAAGTGGCATTTGCAGCTCGCAATAGTGCAGAGTTATCTCAAAGAGAGGGGCCACGGTGTTTCTGTATCTCTATTATGTTGGTGCGGCTTCGGAACTTTTAAGTATCTTGATCTATCTCGAGAACTACGCATCTGATCAAAAAATATCATAGAAGATAAAAAGTAGGAAACTTAATTCTCTACAAAAAAGGTCTCTTAACATTTCGCCATAGCTCGCTTCGTTTCCGAGATATTTGCAGATTTATCTCAAGGGAAGGGGCCTGTCGGACATATTTCGAGATATTTCTTCTTCTTGCTGCTCTTCTTCTGCACAGCTAAGCTGGAAGTGGCATTTGCGGCTCGCACTAGTGCAGAGTTATCTCAAAGAAAGGGGCGACGGTGTTTCTGTATCTCTATTATGTTGGTGCGGCTTCGGAACTTTTAAATATCTTGATATATCTCGAGAATTACGCATCTGATCAAAAAATATCATAGAACATAAAAAGTAGGAAACCTAATTCTCTACAAAAAAGGTCTCTTAACATTTTGCCATAGCTCGCTTCGTTTCCGAGATATTTGCAGATTTATCTCAAGGGAAGGGGCCTGACGGACATATTTCAAGATATTCCTTCTTCTTGTTGTTCTTCCTCTGCACAGCCAAGCTGGAAGTGGCATTTGCAGCTCGCAATAGTGCAGAGTTATCTCAAAGAGAGGGGCCACGGTGTTTCTGTATCTCTATTATGTTGGTGCGGCTTCGGAACTTTTAAATATCTTGGTATATCTCGAGAACTACGCATCTGATCAAAAAATATCATAGAACATAAATTGTAGGAAACATAATTCTCTACAAAAAAGGTCTCTTAACATTTTGCCATAGCTCGCTTCGTTTCCGAGATATTTGCAGATATATCTCAAGGGAAGGGGCCTGACGGACATATTTCGAGATATTTCTTCTTCTTGTTGTTCTTCTTCTGCGCAGCTAAGCTGGAAGTGGCATTTGCAGCTCGCAATAGTGCAGAGATATCTCAAAGAAAGGGGCCACGGTGTTTCTGTATCTCTATTATGTTGGTGCGGCTTCGGAACTTTTAAATATCTTGATATATCTCGAGAACTACGCGTCTGATCAAAAAATATCATAGAACATACAAAGTAGGAAACTTAATTCTCTACAAAAAAGGTCTCTTAACATTTTGCCATAGCTCGCTTCGTTTCCGAGATATTTGCAGATTTATCTCAAGGGAAGGGGCCTGACGGACATATTTCGAGATATTTCTCCTTCTTGTTGTTCTTCTTCTGTACAGCTAAGCTGAAAGTGGCATTTGCAGCTCGCAATAGTGCAGAGTTATCTCAAAGAAAGGGGCCACGGTGTTTCTGTATCTCTATTATGTTGGTGCGGCTTCGGAACTTTTAAATATCTTGATATATCTCGAGATCTACGCATCTGATCAAAAAATATCATAGAACATAAAAAGTGGGAAACTTAATTCTCTACAAAAAAGGTCGCTTAACATTTTGCCATAGCTCGCTTCGTTTCCGAGATATTTGCATATTTATCTCAAGGGAAGGGGCCTGACGGACATATTTCGAGATATTTCTTCTTCTTGTTGTTCTTCTTCTGCACAGCTAAGCTGGAAGTGGCATTTGCGGCTCGCACTAGTGCAGAGTTATCTCAAAGAACTGGGCCACGGTGTTTCTGTATCCCTATTATGTTGGTGCGGCTTCGGAACTTTTAAATATCTTGATATATCTCGAGAACTACGCTTCTGATCAAAAAATATCATAGAACATAAAAAGTAGGAAACTTAATTCTCTACAAAAAAGGTCTCTTAACATTTTGCCATAGCTGGCTTCGTTTCCGAGATATTTGCAGATTCATCTCAAGGGAAGGGGTCTGACGGACATATTTCGAGATATTTCTTCTTCTTGTTGTTCTTCCTCTGCACAGCTAAGCTCGAAGTGGCATTTGCAGCTCGCAATAGTGCAGAGTTATCTCAAAGAAAGAGGCCACGGTGTTTCTGTACCTCTATTATGTTGGTGCAGCTTCGGAACTTTTAAATATCTCGATATATCTCGAAAACTACGCTTCTGATCAAAAAATATCATAGAACATAAATTGTAGGAAACATAATTCTCTACAAAAAAGGTCTCTTAACATTTTGCCATAGCTCGCTTCGTTTCCGAGATATTTGCAGATTTATCTCAAGGGAAGGGGCCTGACGGACATATTTCGAGATATTTCTTCTTCTTGTTGTTCTTCTTCTGCACAGCTAAGCTGGAAGTGGCATTTGCAGCGCGCAATAGTGCAGAGTTATCTCAAAGAAAGGGGCCACGGTGTTTCTGTATCTCTATTATGTTGGTGCGGCTTCGGAACTTTTAAATATCTTGATATATCTCGAGAACTACGCATCTGATCAAAAAATATCATACTACATAAAAAGTTGGAAACTTAATTCTCTACAAGAAAGGTCTCTAAACATTTTGCCATAGCTCGCTTCGTTTCCGAGATATTTGCAGATTTATCTCAAGGGAAGGGGCCTGTCGGACATATTTCGGGATATTTCTTCTTCTTGTTGCTCTTCTTCTGCACAGCTAAGCTGGAAGTGGCATTTGCGGCTCGCACTAGTGCAGAGTTATCTCAAAGAAAGGGGCCACGGTGTTTCTGTATCTCTATTATGTTGGTGCGGCTTCGGAACTTTTAAATATCTCGATATATCTCGAAAACTACGCTTCTGATCAAAAAATATCATAGAACATAAATTGTAGGAAACATAATTCTCTACAAAAAACGTCTCTTAAGATTTTGCCATAGCTCGTTTCGTTTCCGAGATATTTGCAGATTTATCTCAAGGGAAGTGGCCTGACGGACATATTTCGAGATATTTCTTCTTCTTGTTGTTCTTCTTCTGCACAGCTAAGCTGGAAGTGGCATTTGCGGCTCGCACTAGTGCAGAGTTATCTCAAAGAAAGGGGCCACGGTGTTTCTGTATCCCTATTATGTTGGTGCGGCTTCGGAACTTTTAAATATCTCGATATATCTCGAAAACTACGCATCTGATCAAAAAATATCATACTACATAAAAAGTAGGAAACTTAATTCTCTACAAGAAAGGTCTCTAAACATTTTGCCATAGCTCGCTTCGTTTCCGAGATATTTGCAGATTTATCTCAAGGGAAGGGGCCTGACAGACATATTTCTCGATATTTCTTCTTCTTGTTGTTCTTCTTCTGCACAGCTAAGCTGGAAGTGGCATTTGCAGCTCGCAATAGTGCAGAGTTATCTCAGAGAGAGGGGCCACGGTGTTTCTGTATCTCTATTATGTTGGTGCGGCTTCGGAACTTTTAAGTATCTTGATCTATCTCGAGAACTACGCATCTGATCAAAAAATATCATACAAGATAAAAAGTAGGAAACTTAATTCTCTACAAAAAAGGTCTCTTAACATTTCGCCATAGCTCGCTTCGTTTCCGAGATATTTGCAGATTTATCTCAAGGGAAGGGGCCTGTCGGACATATTTCGAGATATTTCTTCTTCTTGCTGCTCTTCTTCTGCACAGCTAAGCTGGAAGTGGCATTTGCGGCTCGCACTAGTGCAGAGTTATCTCAAAGAAAGGGGCCACGGTGTTTCTGTATCTCTATTATGTTGGTGCGGCTTCGGAACTTTTAAATATCTTGATATATCTCGAGAATTACGCATCTGATCAAAAAATATCATAGAACATAAAAAGTAGGAAACCTAATTCTCTACAAAAAAGGTCTCTTAACATTTTGCCATAGCTCGCTTCGTTTCCGAGATATTTGCAGATTTATCTCAAGGGAAGGGGCCTGACTGACATATTTCAAGATATTTCTTCTTCTTGTTGTTCTTCTTCTGCACAGCTAAGCTGGAAGTGGCATTTGCGACTCGCACTAGTGCAGAGTTATCTCAAAGAAAGGGGCCACGGTGTTTCTGTATCTCTATTATGTTGGTGCGGCTTCGGAACTTTTAAATATCTTGATATATCTCGAGAACTACGCATCTGATCAAAAAATATCATAGAACATAAAAAGTAGGAAACCTAATTCTCTACAAAAAAGGTCTCTTAACATTTTGCCATAGCTCTCTTCGTTTCCGAGATATTTGCAGATTTATCTCAAGGGAAGGGGCATGACGGACATATTTCGAGATATTTCTTCTTCTTGTTGTTCTTCTTCTGTACAGCTAAGCTGAAAGTGGCATTTGCAGCTCGCAATAGTGCAGAGTTATCTCAAAGAAAGGGGCCACGGTGTTTCTGTATCTCTATTATGTTGGTGCGGCTTCGGAACTTTTAAATATCTTGATATATCTCGAGAACTACGCATCTGATCAAAAAATATCATAGAACATAAAAAGTAGGAAACTCAATTCTCTACAAAAAAGGTCTCTTAACATTTTGCAATAGCTCGCTTCGTTTCCGAGATATTTGCAGATTTATCTCAAGGGAAGGTGCCTGACGGACATATTTCGAGATATTTCTTCTTCTTGTTGTTCTTGTTCTGCACAGCTAAGCTGGAAGTGGCATTTGCGGCTCGCACTAGTGCAGAGTTATCTCAAAGAAAGGGGCCACGGTGTTTCTGTATCTCTATTATGTTGGTGCGGCTTCGGAACTTTTAAATATCTCGATATATCTCGAAAACTACGCTTCTGATCAAAAAATATCATAGAACATAAATTGTAGGAAACATAATTCTCTACAAAAAACGTCTCTTAACATTTTGCCATAGCTCGCTTCGTTTCCGAGATATTTGCAGATTCAGCTCAAAGGAACTGGCCTGACGGACATATTTCGAGATATTCCTTCTTCTTGTTGTTCTTCCTCTGCACAGCTAAGCTGGAAGTGGCATTTGCAGCTCGCAATAGTGCAGAGTTATCTCAAAGAAAGGGGCCACGGTGTTTCTGTATCTCTATTATGTTGGTGCGGCTTCGGAACTTTTAAATATCTTGGTATATCTCGAGAACTACGCATCTGATCAAAAAATATCATAGAACATAAATTGTAGGAAACATAATTCTCTACAAAAATGGTCTCTTAACATTTTGCCATAGCTCGCTTCGTTTCCGAGATATTTGCAGATATATCTCAAGGGAAGGGGCCTGACGGACATATTTCGAGATATTTCTTCTTCTTGTTGTTCTTCTTCTGCGCAGCTAAGCTGGAAGTGGCATTTGCAGCTCGCAATAGTGCAGAGATATCTCAAAGAAAGGGGCCACGGTGTTTCTGTATCTCTATTATGTTGGTGCGGCTTCGGAACTTTTAAATATCTTGATATATCTCGAGAACTACGCGTCTGATCAAAAAATATCATAGAACATACAAAGTAGGAAACTTAATTCTCTACAAAAAAGGTCTCTTATCATTTTGCCATAGCTCGCTTCGTTTCCGAGATATTTGCAGATTTATCTCAAGGGAAGGGGCCTGACGGACATATTTCGAGATATTTCTTCTTCTTGTTGTTCTTCTTCTGCACACCTAAGCTGCAAGTGGCATTTGCGGCTCGCACTAGTGCAGAGTTATCTCAACGAAAGGGGCCACGGTGTTTCTGTATCTCTATTATGTTCGTGCGGCTTCGGAACTTTTAAATATCTCGATATATCTCGAAAACTACGCTTCTGAACAAAAAATATCATAGAACATAAATTGTAGGAAACATAATTCTCTACAAAAAAGGTCTCTTAACATTTTGCCATAGCTCGCTTCGTTTCCGAGATATTTGCAGATATATCTCAAGGGAAGGGGCCTGACGGACATATTTCGAGATATTTCTTCTTCTTGTTGTTCTTCTTCTGCACAGCTTAACTGGAAGTGGCATTTACAGCTCGCAATAGTGCAGAGTTATCTCAAAGAAAGGGGCCACGGTGTTTCTGTATCTCTATTATGTTGGTGCGGCTTCGGAACTTTTAAATATCTTGATATATCTCGAGAACTACGCATCTGATCAAAAAATATCGTAGAACATAAAAAGTAGGAAACTTAATTCTCTACAAATAAGGTCTCTTAACATTTTGCCATAGCTCGCTTGGTTTCCGAGATATTTGCAGATTTATCTCAAGGGAAGGGGCCTGACGGACATATTTCGAGATATTTCTTCTTCTTGTTGTTCTTCTTCTGCACAGCTAAGCTGGAAGTGGCATTTGCAGCTCGCAATAGTGCAGAGTTATCGCAAAGAAAGGGGCCACGGTGTTTCTGTATCTCTATTATGTTGGTGCGGCTTCGGAACTTTTAAATATCTTGATATATCTCGAGAGCTACGCATCTGATCAAAAAATATCATAGAACATAAATTGTAGGGAACATAATTCTCTACAAAAAAGGTCTCTTAACATTTTGCCATAGCTCGCTTCGTTTCCGAGATATTTGCAGATTTATCTCAAGGGAAGGGTCCTGATGGACATATTTCGAGATATTTCTTCTTCTTGTTGTTCTTCTTCTGCACAGCTAAACTGGAAGTGGCATTTCCAGCTCGCAATCGTGCAGAGTTATCTCAAAGAAAGGGGCCACGGTGTTTCTGTATCTCTATTATGTTGGTGCGGCTTCGGAACTTTTAAATATCTTGATATATCTCGAGAACTACGCCTCTGATCGAAAAATATCATAGAACATAAAAAGTAGGAAACTTAATTCTCTACAAAAAAGGTCTCTTAACATTTTGCCATAGCTCGCTTCGTTTCCGAGATATTTGCAGATTTATCTCAAGGGAAGGGTCCTGGTGGACATATTTCGAGATATTTCTTCTTCTTGTTGTTCTCCTTCTGTACAGCTAAACTGGAAGTGGCATTTCCAGCTCGCAATCGTGCAGAGTTATCTCAAAGAAAGGGGCCACGGTGTTTCTGTATCTCTATTATGTTGGTGCGGCTTCGGAACTTTTAAATATCTTGATATATCTCGAGAACTACGCCTCTGATCGAAAAATATCATAGAACATAAAAAGTAGGAAACTTAATTCTCTACAAAAAAGGTCTCTTAAGATTTTGCCATAGCTCGCTTGGTTTCCGAGGTATTTGCAGATTTATCTCAAGGGAAGGGGCCTGACGGACATATTTCGAGATATTTCTTCTTCTTGTTGTTCTTCTTCTGCACAGCTAAGCTGGAAGTGGCATTTGCAGCTCGCAATAGTGCAGAGTTATCGCAAAGAAAGGGGCCACGGTGTTTCTGTATCTCTATTATGTTGGTGCGGCTTCGGAACTTTTAAATATCTTGATATATCTCGAGAACTACGCATCTGATCAAAAAATATCCTAGAACATAAAAAGTAGGAAACCTAATTTTCTACAAAAAAGGTCTCTTAACATTTTGCCGTAGCTCGCTTCGTTTCCGAGATATTTGCAGATTTATCTCAAGGGAAGGGGCCTGACGGTCATATTTCGAAATATTTCTTATTCTTGTTGTTCTTCTTCTGCACAGCTAAGCTGGAAGTGGCATTTGCAGCTCGCAATAGTGCAGAGTTATCTCAAAGAAAGGGGCCACGGTGTTTCTGTACCTCTATTATGTTGGTGCAGCTTCGGAGCTTTTAAATATCTTGATATATCTCGAGAACTACGCATCTGATCAAAAAATATCATACAACATAAAAAGTAGGAAACTTAATTCTCTACAAAAAAGGTCTCTTAACGTTTTGCAATAGCTCGCTTCGTTTCCGAGATATTTGCAGATTTATCTCAAGGGAAGGGTCCTGACGGACATATTTCGAGATATTTCTTCTTCTTGTTGTTCATCTTCTGCACAGCTAAACTGGAAGTGGCATTTCCAGCTCGCAATAGTGCAGAGTTATCCCAAAGAAAGGGGCCACGGTGTTTCTGTATCTCTATTATGTTGGTGCGGCTTCGGCGCTTTTAAATATCTCGATATATCTCGAAAACTACGCTTCTGATCAAAAAATATCATAGAACATAAATTGTAGGAAACATAATTCGCTACGAAAAAGGTCTCTTAACATTTTGCCATAGCTCGCTTCGTTTCCGAGATATTTGCAGATTTATCTCAAGGGAAGGGGCCTGACGGACATATTTCGAGATATTTCTTCTTCTTGTTGTTCTTCTTCTGCACAGCTAAGCTGGAAGTGGCATTTGCAGCTCGCAATAGTGCAGAGTTATCTCAAAGAAAGGGGCCACGGTGTTTCTGTATCTCTATTATGTTGGTGCGGCTTCGGAACTTTTAAATATCTTGATATATCTCGAGAACTACGCATCTGATCAAAAAATATCGTAGAACATAAAAAGTAGGAAACTTAATTCTCTACAAATGAGGTCTCTTAAGATTTTGCCATAGCTCGCTTGGTTTCCGAGATATTTGCAGATTTATCTCAAGGGAAGGGGCCACGGTGTTTCTGTATCTCTATTATGTTGGTGCGGCTCCGGAACTTTTAAATATCTTGATATATCTCGAGAACTACGCATCTGATCAAAAAATATCCTAGAACATAAAAAGTAGGAAACCTAATTTTCTACAAAAAAGGTCTCTTAACATTTTGCCGTAGCTCGCTTCGTTTCCGAGATAATTGCAGATTTATCTCAAGGGAAGGGGCCTGACGGACATATTTCGAAATATTTCTTATTCTTGTTGTTCTTCTTCTGCACAGCTAAACTGGAAGTGGCATTTCCAGCTCGCAATAGTGCAGAGTTATCCCAAAGAAAGGGGCCACGGTGTTTCTGTATCTCTATTATGTTGGTGCGGCTTCGGCACTTTTAAATATCTCGATATATCTCGAAAACTACGCTTCTGATCAGAAAATATCATAGAACATAAATTGTAGGAAACATAATTCTCTACGAAAAAGGTCTCTTAACATTTTGCCATAGCTCGCTTCGTTTCCGGGATATTTGCAGATTTATCTCAAGGGAAGGGGCCTGAGGGACATATTTCGAGATATTTCTTCTTCTTGTTGTTCTTCTTCTGCACAGCTAAGCTGGAAGTGGCATTTGCAGGTCGCAATAGTGCAGAGTTATCTCAAAGAAAGGGGCCACGGTGTTTCTGTATCTCTATTATGTTGGTGCGGCTTCGGAACTTTTAAATATCTTGATATATCTCGAGAACTACGCATCTGATCAAAAAATATCATAGAACATAAAAAGTAGGAAACTTAATTGTCTACAAATAAGGTCTCTTAACATTTTGGCATAGCTCGCTTCGTTTCCGAGATATTTGCAGATTTATCTCAAGGGAAGGGGCCTGACGGACATATTTCGAGATATTTCTTCTTCTTGTTGTTCTTCTTCTGCACAGCTAAGCTGAAAGTGGCATTTGCATCTCGCAATAGTGCAGAGTTATCTCAAAGAAAGGGGCCACGGTGTTTCTGTATCTCTATTATGTTGGTGCGGCTTCGGAACTTTTAAATATCTTGATATATCTCGAGAACTACGCATCTGACCAAAAAATATCGTAGAACATAAAAAGTAGGAAACTTAATTCTCTACAAATAAGGTCTCTTAACATTTTGCCATAGCTCGCTTGGTTTCCGAGATATTTGCAAATTTATCTCAAGGGAAGGGGCCTGAGGGACATATTTCGAGATATTTCTTCTTCTTGTTGTTCTTCTTCTGCACAGCTAAGCTGGAAGTGGCATTTGCAGGTCGCAATAGTGCAGAGTTATCTCAAAGAAAGGGGCCACGGTGTTTCTGTATCTCTATTATGTTGGTGCGGCTTCGGAACTTTTAAATATCTTGATATATCTCGAGAACTACGCATCTGATCAAAAAATATCATAGAACATAAAAAGTAGGAAACTTAATTGTCTACAAATAAGGTCTCTTAACATTTTGGCATAGCTCGCTTCGTTTCCGAGATATTTGCAGATTTATCTCAAGGGAAGGGGCCTGACGGACATATTTCGAGATATTTCTTCTTCTTGTTGTTCTTCTTCTGCACAGCTAAGCTGAAAGTGGCATTTGCATCTCGCAATAGTGCAGAGTTATCTCAAAGAAAGGGGCCACGGTGTTTCTGTATCTCTATTATGTTGGTGCGGCTTCGGAACTTTTAAATATCTTGATATATCTCGAGAACTACGCATCTGATCAAAAAATATCGTAGAACATAAAAAGTAGGAAACTTAATTCTCTACAAATAAGGTCTCTTAACATTTTGCCATAGCTCGCTTGGTTTCCGAGATATTTGCAAATTTATCTCAAGGGAAGGGGCCTGAGGGACATATTTCGAGATATTTCTTCTTCTTGTTGTTCTTCTTCTGCACAGCTAAGCTGGAAGTGGCATTTGCAGGTCGCAATAGTGCAGAGTTATCTCAAAGAAAGGGGCCACGGTGTTTCTGTATCTCTATTATGTTGGTGCGGCTTCGGAACTTTTAAATATCTCGATATATCTCGAAAACTACGCTTCTGATCAAAAAATATCAGAGAACGTAAATTGTAGGAAACATAATTCTCTACAAAAAAGGTCTCTTAAGATTTTGCCATAGCTCGCTTCGTTTCCGAGATATTTGCAGATTTATCTCAAGGGAAGGGGCCTGACGGACATATTTCGAGATATTTCTTCTTCTTGTTGTTCTTCTTCTGCACAGCTAAGCTGGAAGTGGCATTTGCAGCTCGCAATAGTGCAGAGTTATCTCAAAGAAAGGGGCCACGGTGTTTCTGTATCTCTATTATGTTGGTGCGGCTTCGGAACTTTTAAATATCTTGATATATCTCGAGAACTACGCATCTGATCAAAAAATATCGTAGAACATAAAAAGTAGGAAACTTAATTCTCTACAAATAAGGTCTCTAAACATTTTGCCATAGCTCGCTTGGTTTCCGAGATATTTGCAGATTTATCTCAAGGGAAGGGGCCACGGTGTTTCTGTATCTCTATTATGTTGGTGCGGCTCCGGAACTTTTAAATATCTTGATATATCTCGAGAACTACGCATCTGATCAAAAAATATCCTAGAACATAAAAAGTAGGAAACCTAATTTTCTACAAAAAAGGTCTCTTAACATTTTGCCGTAGCTCGCTTCGTTTCCGAGATATTTGCAGATTTATCTCAAGGGAAGGGGCCTGACGGACATATTTCGAAATATTTCTTATTCTTGTTGTTCTTCTTCTGCACAGCTAAACTGGAAGTGGCATTTCCAGCTCGCAATAGTGCAGAGTTATCCCAAAGAAAGGGGCCACGGTGTTTCTGTATCTCTATTATGTTGGTGCGGCTTCGGCACTTTTAAATATCTCGATATATCTCGAAAACTACGCTTCTGATCAGAAAATATCATAGAACATAAATTGTAGGAAACATAATTCTCTACGAAAAAGGTCTCTTAACATTTTGCCATAGCTCGCTTCGTTTCCGGGATATTTGCAGATTTATCTCAAGGGAAGGGGCCTGAGGGACATATTTCGAGATATTTCTTCTTCTTGTTGTTCTTCTTCTGCACAGCTAAGATGGAAGTGGCATTTGCAGGTCGCAATAGTGCAGAGTTATCTCAAAGAAAGGGGCCACGGTGTTTCTGTATCTCTATTATGTTGGTGCGGCTTCGGAACTTTTAAATATCTTGATATATCTCGAGAACTACGCATCTGATCAAAAAATATCATAGAACATAAAAAGTAGGAAACTTAATTGTCTACAAATAAGGTCTCTTAACATTTTGGCATAGCTCGCTTCGTTTCCGAGATATTTGCAGATTTATCTCAAGGGAAGGGGCCTGACGGACATATTTCGAGATATTTCTTCTTCTTGTTGTTCTTCTTCTGCACAGCTAAGCTGGAAGTGGCATTTGCAGCTCGCAATAGTGCAGAGTTATCGCAAAGAAAGGGGCCACGGTGTTTCTGTATCTCTATTATGTTGGTGCGGCTTCGGAACTTTTAAATATCTTGATATATCTCGAGAACTACGCATCTGATCAAAAAATATCATAGAACATAAATTGTAGGGAACATAATTCTCTACAAAAAAGGTCTCTTAACATTTTGCCATAGCTCGCTTCGTTTCCGAGATATTTGCAGATTTATCTCAAGGGAAGGGTCCTGATGGACATATTTCGAGATATTTCTTCTTCTTGTTGTTCTTCTTCTGCACAGCTAAACTGGAAGTGGCATTTCCAGCTCGCAATCGTGCAGAGTTATCTCAAAGAAAGGGGCCACGGTGTTTCTGTATCTCTATTATGTTGGTGCGGCTTCGGCACTTTTAAATATCTCGATATATCTCGAAAACTACGCTTCTGATCAAAAAATATCATAGAACATAAATTGTAGGAAACATAATTCTCTACGAAAAAGGTCTCTTAACATTTTGCCATAGCTCACTTCGTTTCCGAGATATTTGCAGATTTATCTCAGGGGAAGGGTCCTGATGGACATATTTCGAGATATTTCTTCTTCTTGTTGTTCTTCTTCTGCACAGCTAAACTGGAAGTGGCATTTCCAGCTCGCAATCGTGCAGAGTAATCTCAAAGAAAGGGGCCACGGTGTTTCTGTATTTCTATTATGTTGGTGCGGCTTCGGAACTTTTAAATATCTTGATATATCTCGAGAACTACGCCTCTGATCGAAAAATATCATAGAACATAAAAAGTAGGAAACTTAATTCTCTACAAAAAAGGTCTCTTAACATTTTGCCATAGCTCGCTTCGTTTCCGAGATATTTGCAGATTTATCTCAAGGGAAGGGGCCGACGGACATATTTCGAGATATTTCTTCTTCTTGTTGTTCTTCTTCTGCACAGCTAAGCTGGAAGTGGCATTTGCAGCTCGCAATAGTGCAGAGTTATCTCAAAGAAAGGGGCCACGGTGTTTCTGTACCTCTATTATGTTGGTGCAGCTTCGGAGCTTTTAAATATCTTGATATATCTCGAGAACTACGCATCTGATCAAAAAATATCATAGAACATAAAAAGTAGGAAACTTAATTCTCTACAAAAAAGGTCTCTTAACGTTTTGCAATAGCTCGCTTTGTTTCCGAGATATTTGCAGATTTATCTCAAGGGAAGGGTCCTGACGGACATATTTCGAGATATTTCTTCTTCTTGTTGTTCTTCTTCTGCACAGCTAAACTGGAAGTGGCATTTCCAGCTCGCAATAGTGCAGAGTTATCCCAAAGAATGGGGCCACGGTGTTTCTGTATCTCTATTATGTTGGTGCGGCTTCGGAACTTTTAAATATCTCGATATATCTCGAAAACTACGTTTCTGATCAAAAAATATCATAGAACATAAATTGTAGGAACCATAATTCTCTACAAAAAAGGTCTCTTAACATATTGTCATAGCTCGCTTCGTTTCCGAGATATTTGCAGATTTATCTCAAGGGAAGGGTCCTGATGGACATATTTCGAGATGTTTCTTCTTCTTGTTGTTCTTCTTCTGCACAGCTAAACTGGAAGTGGCATTTCCAGCTCGCAATAGTGCAGAGTTATCCCAAAGAAAGGGGCCACGATGTTTCTGTTTCTCTATTATGTTGGTGCGGCTTCGGAACTTTTAAATATCTCGATATATCTCGAAAACTACGCTTCTGATCAAAAAATATCATAGAACATAAATTGTAGGAAACATAATTCTCTACAAAAAAGGTCTCTTAACATTTTGCCATAGCTCGCTTCGTTTCCGAGATATTTGCAGATTTATCTCAAGGGAAGGGGCCTGACGGACATATTTCGAGATATTTCTTCTTCTTGTTGTTCTTCTTCTGCACAGCTAAGCTGGAAGTGGCATTTGCAGATCGCAATTGTGCAGAGATATCTCAAAGAGAGGGGCCACGGTGTTTCTGTATCTCTATTATGTTGGTGCGGCTTCGGAACTTTTAAATATCTTGATATATCTCGAGAACTACGCATCTGATCAAAAAATATCGTAGAACATAAAAAGTAGGAAACTTAATTCTCTACAAATAAGGTCTCTTAACATTTTGCCATAGCTCGCTTGGTTTCCGAGATATTTGCAGATTTATTTCAAGGGAAGGGGCCTGAGGGACATATTTCGAGATATTTCTTCTTCTTGTTGTTCTTCTTCTGCACAGCTAACCTGGAAGTGGCATTTGCAGCTCGCAATAGTGCAGAGTTACCTCAAAGAAAGGGGCCACGGTGTTTCTGTATCTCTATTATGTTGGTGCCGCTTCGGAACTTTTAAATATCTGGATATATCTCGAGAACTACGCATCTGATCAAAAAATATCATAGAACATAAAAAGTAGGAAACTTAATTCTCTACAAAAAAGGTCTCTTAACATTTTGCCATAGCTCGCTTCGTTTCCGAGATATTTGCAGATTTATCCCAAGGGAAGGGGCCTGACGGACATATTTCGAGATATTTCTTCTTCTTGTTGTTATTCTTCTGCACAGCTAAGCTGGAAGTGGCATTTGCAGCTCGCAGTAGTGCAGAGTTATCTCAAAGAAAGGGGCCACGGTGTTTCTGAATCTCTATTATGTTGGTGCGGCTTCGGAACTTTTAAATATCTTGATATATCTCGAGAACTACGCATCTGATCAAAAAATATCATAGAACATAAAAAGTAGGAAACTTAATTCTCTACAAAAAAGGTCTCTTAACGTTTTGCAATAGCTCGCTTCGTTTCCGAGATATTTGCAGATTTATCTCAAGGGAAGGGTCCTGACGGACATATTTCGAGATATTTCTTCTTCTTGTTGTTCTTCTTCTGCACAGCTAAACTGGAAGTGGCATTTCCAGCTCGCAATAGTGCAGAGTTATCCCAAAGAAAGGGGCCACGATGTTTCTGTATCTCTATTATGTTGGTGCGGCTTCGGAACTTTTAAATATCTCGATATATCTCGAAAACTACGCTTCTGATCAAAAAATATCATAGAACATAAATTGTAGGAAACATCATTCTCTACAAAAAAGGTCTCTTAACATTTTGCCATAGCTCGCTTCGTTTCCGAGATATTTGCAGATTTATCTCAAGGGAAGGGGCCTGACGGACATATTTCGAGATATTTCTTCTTCTTGTTGTTCTTCTTCTGCACAGCTAAGCTGGAAGTGGCATTTGCAGCTCGCAATTGTGCAGAGTTATCTCAAAGAGAGGGGCCACGGTGTTTCTGTATCTCTATTATGTTGGTGCGGCTTCGGAACTTTTAAATATCTTGATATATCTCGAGAACTACGCATCTGATCAAAAAATATCGTAGAACATAAAAAGTAGGAAACTTAATTCTCTACAAATAAGGTCTCTTAACATTTTGCCATAGCTCGCTTGGTTTCCGAGATATTTGCAGATTTATCCCAAGGGAAGGGGCCTGACGGACATATTTCGAGATATTTCTTCTTCTTGTTGTTATTCTTCTGCACAGCTAAGCTGGAAGTGGCATTTGCAGCTCGCAGTAGTGCAGAGTTATCTCAAAGAAAGGGGCCACGGTGTTTCTGTATCTCTATTATGTTGGTGCGGCTTCGGAACTTTTAAATATCTTGATATATCTCGAGAACTACGCATCTGATCAAAAAATATCATAGAACATAAAAAGTAGGAAACTTAATTCTCTACAAAAAAGGTCTCTTAACGTTTTGCAATAGCTCGCTTCGTTTCCGAGATATTTGCAGATGTATCTCAAGGGAAGGGTCCTGACGGACATATTTCGAGATATTTCTTCTTCTTGTTGTTCTTCTTCTGCACAGCTAAACTGGAAGTGGCATTTCCAGCTCGCAATAGTGCAGAGTTATCCCAAAGAAAGGGGCCACGATGTTTCTGTATCTCTATTATGTTGGTGCGGCTTCGGAACTTTTAAATATCTCGATATATCTCGAAAACTACGCTTCTGATCAAAAAATATCATAGAACATAAATTGTAGGAAACATAATTCTCTACAAAAAAGGTCTCTTAACATTTTGCCATAGCTCGCTTCGTTTCCGAGATATTTGCAGATTTATCTCAAGGGAAGGGGCCTGACGGACATATTTCGAGATATTTCTTCTTCTTGTTGTTCTTCTTCTGCACAGCTAAGCTGGAAGTGGCATTTGCAGCTCGCAATTGTGCAGAGTTATCTCAAAGAGAGGGGCCACGGTGTTTCTGTATCTCTATTATGTTGGTGCGGCTTCGGAACTTTTAAATATCTTGATATATCTCGAGAACTACGCATCTGATCAAAAAATATCGTAGAACATAAAAAGTAGGAAACTTAATTCTCTACAAATAAGGTCTCTTAACATTTTGCCATAGCTCGCTTGGTTTCCGAGATATTTGCAGATTTATCTCAAGGGAAGGGGCCTGAGGGACATATTTCGAGATACTTCTTCTTCTTGTTGTTCTTCTTCTGCACAGCTAAGCTGGAAGTGGCATTTGCAGCTCGCAATAGTGCAGAGTTACCTCAAAGAAAGGGGCCACGGTGTTTCTGTATCTCTATTATGTTGGTGCCGCTTCGGAACTTTTAAATATCTGGATATATCTCGAGAACTACGCATCTGATCAAAAAATATCATAGAACATAAAAAGTAGGAAACTTAATTCTCTACAAAAAAGGTCTCTTAACATTTTGCCATAGCTCGCTTCGTTTCCGAGATATTTGCAGATTTATCCCAAGGGAAGGGGCCTGACGGACATATTCCGAGATATTTCTTCTTCTTGTTGTTATTCTTCTGCACAGCTAAGCTGGAAGTGGCATTTGCAGCTCGCAGTAGTGCAGAGTTATCTCAAAGAAAGGGCCCACGGTGTTTCTGTATCTCTATTATGTTGGTGCGGCTTCGGAACTTTTAAATATCTTGATATATCTCGAGAACTACGCATCTGATCAAAAAATATCATAGAACATAAAAAGTAGGAAACTTAATTCTCTACAAAAAAGGTCTCTTAACGTTTTGCAATAGCTCGCTTCGTTTCCGAGATATTTGCAGATTTATCTCAAGGGAAGGGTCCTGACGGACATATTTCGAGATATTTCTTCTTCTTGTTGTTCTTCTTCTGCACAGCTAAACTGGAAGTGGCATTTCCAGCTCGCAATAGTGCAGAGTTATCCCAAAGAAAGGGGCCACGATGTTTCTGTATCTCTATTATGTTGGTGCGGCTTCGGATCTTTTAAATATCTCGATATATCTCGAAAACTACGCTTCTGATCAAAAAATATCATAGAACATAAATTGTAGGAAACATAATTCTCTACAAAAAAGGTCTCTTAACATTTTGCCATAGCTCGCTTCGTTTCCGAGATATTTGCAGATTTATCTCAAGGGAAGGGGCCTGACGGACATATTTCGAGATATTTCTTCTTCTTGTTGTTCTTCTTCTGCACAGCTAAGCTGGAAGTGGCATTTGCAGCTCGCAATTGTGCAGAGTTATCTCAAAGAGAGGGGCCACGGTGTTTCTGTATCTCTATTATGTTGGTGCGGCTTCGGAACTTTTAAATATCTTGATATATCTGGAGAACTACGCATCTGATCAAAAAATATCGTAGAACATAAAAAGTAGGAAACTTAATTCTCTACAAATAAGGTCTCTTAACATTTTGCCATAGCTCGCTTGGTTTCCGAGATATTTGCAGATTTATCTCAAGGGAAGGGGCCTGAGGGACATATTTCGAGATATTTCTTCTTCTTGTTGTTCTTCTTCTGCACAGCTAAGCTGGAAGTGGCATTTGCAGCTCGCAATAGTGCAGAGTTACCTCAAAGAAAGGGGCCACGGTGTTTCTGTATCTCTATTATGTTGGTGCCGCTTCGGAACTTTTAAATATCTGGATATATCTCGAGAACTACGCATCTGATCAAAAAATATCATAGAACATAAAAAGTAGGAAACTTAATTCTCTACAAAAAAGGTCTCTTAACATTTTGCCATAGCTCGCTTCGTTTCCGAGATATTTGCAGATTTATCCCAAGGGAAGGGGCCTGACGGACATATTTCGAGATATTTCTTCTTCTTGTTGTTATTCTTCTGCACAGCTAAGCTGGAAGTGGCATTTGCAGCTCGCAGTAGTGCAGAGTTATCTCAAAGAAAGGGGCCACGGTGTTTCTGTATCTCTATTATGTTGGTGCGGCTTCGGAACTTTTAAATATCTTGATATATCTCGAGAACTACGCATCTGATCAAAAAATATCATAGAACATAAAAAGTAGGAAACTTAATTCTCTACAAAAAAGGTCTCTTAACGTTTTGCAATAGCTCGCTTCGTTTCCGAGATATTTGCAGATATATCTCAAGGGAAGGGTCCTGACGGACATATTTCGAGATATTTCTTCTTCTTGTTGTTCTTCTTCTGCACAGCTAAACTGGAAGTGGCATTTCCAGCTCGCAATAGTGCAGAGTTATGCCAAAGAAAGGGGCCACGATGTTTCTGTATCTCTATTATGTTGGTGCGGCTTCGGAACTTTTAAATATCTCGATATATCTCGAAAACTACGCTTCTGATCAAAAAATATCATAGAACATAGATTGTAGGAAACATAATTCTCTACAAAAAAGGTCTCTTAACATTTTGCCATAGCTCGCTTCGTTTCCGAGATATTTGCAGATTTATCTCAAGGGAAGGGGCCTGACGGACATATTTCGAGATATTTCTTCTTCTTGTTGTTCTTCTTCTGCACAGCTAAGCTGGAAGTGGCATTTGCAGCTCGCAATTGTGCAGAGTTACCTCAAAGAAAGGGGCCACGGTGTTTCTGTATCTCTATTATGTTGGTGCCGCTTCGGAACTTTTAAATATCTGGATATATCTCGAGAACTACGCATCTGATCGAAAAATATCATAGAACATAAAAAGTAGGAAACTTAATTCTCTACAAAAAAGGTCTCTTAACGTTTTGCAATAGCTCGCTTCGTTTCCGAGATATTTGCAGATATATCTCAAGGGAAGGGTCCTGACGGACATATTTCGAGATATTTCTTCTTCTTGTTCTTCTTCTGCACAGCTAAACTGGAAGTGGCATTTCCAGCTCGCAATAGTGCAGAGTTATCCCAAAGAGAGGGGCCACGATGTTTCTGTATCTCTATTATGTTGGTGCGGCTTCGGAACTTTTAAATATCTCGATATATCTCGAAAACTACGCTTCTGATCAAAAAATATCATAGAACATCAATTGTAGGAAACATAATTCTCTACAAAAAAGGTCTCTTAACATTTTGCCATAGCTCGCTTCGTTTCCGAGATATTTGTAGATTTATCTCAAGGGAAGGGGCCTGACGGACATATTTCGAGATATTTCTTCTTCTTGTTGTTCTTCTTCTGCACAGCTAAGCTGGAAGTGGCATTTGCAGCTCGCAATTGTGCAGAGTTATCTCAAAGAGAGGGGTCACGGTGTTTCTGTATCTCTATTATGTTGGTGCGGCTTCGGAACTTTGAAATATCTTGATATATCTCGAGAACTACGCATCTGATCAAAAAACATCATAGAACATAAATTGTAGGAAACGTAATTCTCTACAAAAAAGGTCTCTTAACATTTTGCCATAGCTCGCTTCGTTTCCGAGATATTTGCAGATTTATCTCAAGGGAAGGGGCCTGACGGACATATTTCGAGATATTTCTTCTTCTTGTTGTTCTTCTTCTGCACAGCTAAGCTGGAAGTGGCATTTGCGGCTCGCACTAGTGCAGAGTTATCTCAAAGAAAGGGGCCACGGTGTTTCTGTATCCCTATTATGTTGGTGCGGCTTCGGAACTTTTAAATATCTTGATATATCTCGAGAGCTACGCATCTGATCAAAAAATATCATAGAACATGAAAAGTAGGAAACTTAATTCTCTACAAAAAAGGTCTCTTAACATTTTGCCATAGCTCTCTTCGTTTCCGAGATATTTGCAGATTTATCTCAAGGGAAGGGGCCTGACGGACATATTTCGAGATATTTCTTCTTCTTATTGTTCTTCTTCTGCACAGCTAAGCTCGAAGTGGCATTTGCAGCTCGCAATAGTGCAGAGTTATCTCAAAGAAAGAGGCCACGGTGTTTCTGTACCTCTATTATGTTGGTGCAGCTTCGGAACTTTTAAATATCTTGATATATCTCGAGAACTACGCATCTGATCAAAAAATATCATCGAACATAAAAAGTAGGAAACTTAATTCTCTACAAAAAAGTTCTCTTAACATTTTGCCATAGCTCGCTTCGTTTCCGAGATATTTGCAGATTCAGCTCAAAGGAACTGGCCTGACGGACATATTTCGAGATATTTCTTCTTCTTGTTGTTCTTCTTCTGCACAGCTGAGCTGGAAGTGGCATCTGCAGGTCGCAATAGTGCAGAGTTATCTCAAAGAAAGGGGTCACGGTGTTTCTGTATCTCTATTATGTTGGTGCGGCTTCGGAACTTTTAAATATCTCGATATATCTCGAAAACTACGCTTCTGATCAAAAAATATCATAGAACATAAATTGTAGGAAACATAATTCTCTACAAAAAAGGTCTCTTAACATTTTGCCATAGCTCGCTTCGTTTCCGAGATATTTGCAGATTTATCTCAAGGGAAGGGGCCTGACGGACATATTTCGAGATATTTCTTCTTCTTGTTGTTCTTCTTCTGCACAGCTAAGCTGGAAGTGGCATTTGCGGCTCGCACTAGTGCAGAGTTATCTCAAAGAAAGGGGCCACGGTGTTTCTGTATCTCTATTATGTTGGTGCGGCTTCGGAACTTTTAAATATCTCGATATATCTCGAGAACTACGCATCTGATCAAAAAATATCATAGAACATAAATTGTAGGAAACGTAATTCTCTACAAAAAAGGTCTCTTAACATTTTGCCATAGCTCGCTTCGTTTCCGAGATATTTGCAGATTTATCTCAAGGGAAGGGGCCTGACGGACATATTTCGAGATATTTCTACTTCTTGTTGTTCTTCTTCTGCACAGCTAAGCTGGAAGTGGAATTTGCGGCTCGCACTAGTGCAGAGTTATCTCAAAGAAAGGGGCCACGGTGTTTCTGTATCCCTATTATGTTGGTGCGGCTTCGGAACTTTTAAATATCTTGATATATCTCGAGAGCTACGCATCTGATCAAAAAATATCATAGAACATGAAAAGTAGGAAACTTAATTCTCTACAAAAAAGGTCTCTTAACATTTTGCCATAGCTCTCTTCGTTTCCGAGATATTTGCAGATTTATCTCAAGGGAAGGGGCCTGACGGACATATTTCGAGATATTTCTTCTTCTTATTGTTCTTCTTCTGCACAGCTAAGCTCGAAGTGGCATTTGCAGCTCGCAATAGTGCAGAGTTATCTCAAAGAAAGAGGCCACGGTGTTTCTGTACCTCTATTATGTTGGTGCAGCTTCGGAACTTTTAAATATCTTGATATATCTCGAGAACTACGCATCTGATCAAAAAATATCATCGAACATAAAAAGTAGGAAACTTAATTCTCTACAAAAAAGGTCTCTTAACATTTTGCCATAGCTCGCTTCGTTTCCGAGATATTTGCAGATTCAGCTCAAAGGAACTGGCCTGACGGACATATTTCGAGATATTTCTTCTTCTTGTTGTTCTTCTTCTGCACAGCTGAGCTGGAAGTGGCATCTGCAGGTCGCAATAGTGCAGAGTTATCTCAAAGAAAGGGGCCACGGTGTTTCTGTATCTCTATTATGTTGGTGCGGCTTCGGAACTTTTAAATATCTCGATATATCTCGAGAACTACGCATCTGATCAAAAAATATCATAGAACATAAATTGTAGGAAACATAATTCTCTACAAAAAAGGTCTCTTAACATTTTGCCATAGCTCGCTTCGTTTCCGAGATATTTGCATATTTATCTCAAGGGAAGGGGCCTGACGGACATATTTCGAGATATTTCTTCTTCTTGTTGTTCTTCTTCTGCACAGCTAAGCTGGAAGTGGCATTTGCGGCTCGCACTAGTGCAGAGTTATCTCAAAGAAAGGGGCCACGGTGTTTCTGTATCTCTATTATGTTGGTGCGGTTTCGGAACTTTTAAATATCTTGATATATCTCGAGAACTACGCATCTGATCAAAAAATATCATAGAACATAAAAAGTAGGAAACTTAATTCTCTACAAAAAAGGTCTCTTAACATTTTGCCATAGCTCGCTTCGTTTCCGAGATATTTGCAGATTTATCTCAAGGGAAGGGGCCTGACGGACATATTTCGAGATATTTCTTCTTCTTGTTGTTCTTCTTCTGCACAGCTGAGCTGGAAGTGGCATTTGCAGGTCGCAATAGTGCAGAGTTATCTCAAAGAAAGGGGCCACGGTGTTTCTGTATCTCTATTATGTTGGTGCGGCTTCGGAACTTTTAAATATCTCGATATATCTCGAAAACTACGCTTCTGATAAAAAATATCATACAACGTAAATTGTAGCAAACATTATTCTCTACAAAAAAGGTCTCTTAACATTTTGCCATAGCTCGCTTCGTTTCCGAGATATTTGCAGATTCATCTCAAGGGAAGGGGTCTGACGGACATATTTCGAGATATTTCTTCTTCTTGTTGTTCTTCTTCTGCACAGCTAAGCTCGAAGCGGCATTTGCAGCACGCAATAGTGCAGAGTTATCTCAAAGAAAGAGGCCACGGTGTTTCTGTACCTCTATTATGTTGGTGCAGCTTCGGAACTTTTAAATATCTTGATATATCTCGAGAACTACGCATCTGATCAAAAAATATCATCGAACATAAAAAGTAGGAAACTTAATTCTCTACAAAAAAGGTCTCTTAACATTTTGCCATAGCTCGCTTCGTTTCCGAGATATTTGCAGATTTATCTCAAGGGAAGTGGCCTGACGGACATATTTCGAGATATTCCTTCTTCTTGTTGTTCTTGTTCTGCACAGCTAAGCTGGAAGTGGCATTTCCAGCTCGCAATAGTGCAGAGTTATCTCAATGAAAGGGGCCACGGTGTTTCTGTATCTCTATTATGTTGGTGCGGCTTCGGAACTTTTAAATATCTTGATATATCTCGAGAACTACGCATCTGATCAAAAAATATCATAGAACATAAAAAGTAGGAAACTTAATTCTCTACAAAAAAGGTCTCTTAACGTTTTGCAATAGCTCGCTTCGTTTCCGAGATATTTGCAGATTTATCTCAAGGGAAGGGTCCTGACGGACATATTTCGAGATATTTCTTCTTCTTGTTGTTCTTCTTCTGCACAGCTAAGCTGGAAGTGGCATTTGCGGCTCGCACTAGTGCAGAGTTATCTCAAAGAAAGGGGCCACGGTGTTTCTGTATCTCTATTATGTTGGTGCGGCTTCGGAACTTTTAAATATCTTGATATATCTCGAGAACTACGCATCTGATCAAAAAATATCATAGAACATAAAAAGTAGGAAACTTAATTCTCTACAAAAAAGGTCTCTTAACGTTTTGCAATAGCTCGCTTCGTTTCCGAGATATTTGCAGATTTATCTCAAGGGAAGGGTCCTGACGGACATATTTCGAGATATTTCTTCTTCTTGTTGTTCTTCTTCTGCACAGCTAAACTGGAAGTGGCATTTCCAGCTCGCAATAGTGCAGAGTTATCCCAAAGAAAGGGGCCACGGTGTTTCTGTATCTCTATTATGTTGGTGCGGCTTCGGAACTTTTAAATATCTCGATATATCTCGAAAACTACGCTTCTGATCAAAAAATATCATAGAACATAAATTGTAGGAAACATAATTCTCTACAAAAAACGTATCTTAACATTTTGCCATAGCTCGCTTCGTTTCCGAGATATTTGCAGATTCAGCTCAAAGGAACGGGCCTGACGGACATATTTCGAGATATTTCTTCTTCTTGTTGTTCTTCTTCTGCACAGCTGAGCTGGAAGTGGCATCTGCAGGTCGCAATAGTGCAGAGTTATCTCAAAGAAAGGGGCCACGGTGTTTCTGTATCTCTATTATGTTGGTGCGGCTTCGGACCTTTTAAATATCTCGATATATCTCGAAAACTACGCTTCTGATCAAAAAATATCATAGAACATAAATTGTAGGAAACATAATTCTCTACAAAAAAGGTCTCTTAACATTTTGCCATAGCTCGCTTCGTTTCCGAGATATTTGCAGATTTATCTCAAGGGAAGGGGCCTGACGGACATATTTCGAGATATTTCTTCTTCTTGTTGTTCTTCTTCTGCACAGCTAAGCTGGAAGTGGCATTTGCGGCTCGCACTAGTGCAGAGTTATCTCGACGAAAGGGGCCACGGTGTTTCTGTATCTCTATTATGTTGGTGCGGCTTCGGAACTTTTAAATATCTCGATATATCTCGAAAACTACGCTTCTGACCAAAAAATATCATACAACATAAATTGTAGGAAGCATAATTCTCTACAAAAAAGGTCTCTTAACATTTTGCCATAGCTCGCTTCGTTTCCGAGATATTTGCAGATACATCTCAAGGGAAGCGGCCTGACGGACATATTTCGAGATATTTCTTTTTCTTGTTGTTCTTCTTCTGCACAGCTAAGCTGGAAGTGGCATTTGCAGCTCGCAATTGTGCAGAGTTATCTCAAAGAGAGGGGCCACGGTGTTTCTGTATCTCGATTATGTTGGTGCGGCTTCGGAACTTTTAAATATCTTGATATATCTCGAGAACTACGCATCTGATCAAAAAATATCGTAGAACATAAAAAGTAGGAAACTTAATTCTCTACAAATAAGGTCTCTTAACATTTTGCCATAGCTCGCTTGGTTTCCGAGATATTTGCAGATTTATCTCAAGGGAAGGGGCCTGAGGGACATAATTCGAGATATTTCTTCTTCTTGTTGTTCTTCTTCTGCACAGCTAAGCTGGAAGTGGCATTTGCAGCTCGCAACAGTGCAGAGTTACCTCAAAGAAAGGGGCCACGGTGTTTCTGTATCTCTATTATGTTGGTGCCGCTTCGGAACTTTTAAATATCTGGATATATCTCGAGAACTACGCATCTGATCAAAAAATATCATAGAACATAAAAAGTAGGAAACTTAATTCTCTACAAAAAAGGTCTCTCAACATTTTGCCATAGCTCGCTTCGTTTCCGAGATATTTGCAGATTTATCCCAAGGGAAGGGGCCTGACGGACATATTTCGAGATATTTCTTCTTCTTGTTGTTATTCTTCTGCACAGCTAAGCTGGAAGTGGCATTTGCAGCTCGCAGTAGTGCAGAGTTATCTCAAAGAAAGGGGCCACGGTGTTTCTGTATCTCTATTATGTTGGTGCGGCTTCGGAACTTTTAAATATCTTGATATATCTCGAGAACTACGCATCTGATCAAAAAATATCATAGAACATAAAAAGTAGGAAACTTAATTCTCTACAAAAAAGGTCTCTTAACGTTTTGCAATAGCTCGCTTCGTTTCCGAGATATTTGCAGATTTATCTCAAGGGAAGGGTCCTGACGGACATATTTCGAGATATTTCTTCTTCTTGTTGTTCTTCTCCTGCACAGCTAAACTGGAAGTGGCATTTCCAGCTCGCAATAGTGCAGAGTTATCCCAAAGAAAGGGGCCACGGTGTTTCTGTATCTCTATTATGTTGGTGCGGCTTCGGAACTTTTAAATATCTTGATATATCTCGAGAACTACGCATCTGATCAAAAAATATCATAGAACATAAATTGTAGGGAACATAATTCTCTACAAAAAAGGTCTCTTAACATTTTGCCATAGCTCGCTTCGTTTCCGAGATATTTGCAGATTTATCTCAAGGGAAGGGTCCTGATGGACATATTTCGAGATATTTCTTCTTCTTGTTGTTCTTCTTCTGCACAGCTAAACTGGAAGTGGCATTTCCAGCTCGCAATCGTGCAGAGTTATCTCAAAGAAAGGGGCCACGGTGTTTCTGTATCTCTATTATGTTGGTGCGGCTTCGGAACTTTTAAATATCTTGATATATCTCGAGAACTACGCCTCTGATCGAAAAATATCATAGAACATAAAAAGTAGGAAACTTAATTCTCTACAAAAAAGGTCTCTTAACATTTTGCCATAGCTCGCTTGGTTTCCGAGGTATTTGCAGATTTATCTCAAGGGAAGGGGCCTGACGGACATATTTCGAGATATTTCTTCTTCTTGTTGTTCTTCTTCTGCACAGCTAAGCTGGAAGTGGCATTTGCAGCTCGCAATAGTGCAGAGTTATCGCAAAGAAAGGGGCCACGGTGTTTCTGTATCTCTATTATGTTGGTGCGGCTTCGGAACTTTTAAATATCTTGATATATCTCGAGAACTACGCATCTGATCAAAAAATATCCTAGAACATAAAAAGTAGGAAACCTAATTTTCTACAAAAAAGGTCTCTTAACATTTTGCCGTAGCTCGCTTCGTTTCCGAGATATTTGCAGATTTATCTCAAGGGAAGGGGCCTGACGGACATATTTCGAAATATTTCTTATTCTTGTTGTTCTTCTTCTGCACAGCTAAGCTGGAAGTGGCATTTGCAGCTCGCAATAGTGCAGAGTTATCTCAAAGAAAGGGGCCACGGTGTTTCTGTACCTCTATTATGTTGGTGCAGCTTCGGAGCTTTTAAATATCTTGATATATCTCGAGAACTACGCATCTGATCAAAAAATATCATACAACATAAAAAGTAGGAAACTTAATTCTCTACAAAAAAGGTCTCTTAACGTTTTGCAATAGCTCGCTTCGTTTCCGAGATATTTGCAGATTTATCTCAAGGGAAGGGTCCTGACGGACATATTTCGAGATATTTCTTCTTCTTGTTGTTCTTCTTCTGCACAGCTAAGCTGGAAGTGGCATTTGCCGCTCGCAATAGTGCAGAGTTATCTCAAAGAAAGGGGCCACGGTGTTTCTGTATCTCTATTATGTTGGTGCGGCTTCGGAACTTTTAAATATCTTGATATATCTCGAGAACTACGCATCTGATCAAAAAATATCCTAGAACATAAAAAGTAGGAAACCTAATTTTCTACAAAAAAGGTCTCTTAACATTTTGCCGTAGCTCGCTTCGTTTCCGAGATATTTGCAGATTTATCTCAAGGGAAGGGGCCTGACGGACATATTTCGAAATATTTCTTATTCTTGTTGTTCTTCTTCTGCACAGCTAAGCTGGAAGTGGCATTTGCAGCTCGCAATAGTGCAGAGTTATCTCAAAGAAAGGGGCCACGGTGTTTCTGTACCTCTATTATGTTGGTGCAGCTTCGGAGCTTTTAAATATCTTGATATATCTCGAGAACTACGCATCTGATCAAAAAATATCATACAACATAAAAAGTAGGAAACTTAATTCTCTACAAAAAAGGTCTCTTAACGTTTTGCAATAGCTCGCTTCGTTTCCGAGATATTTGCAGATTTATCTCAAGGGAAGGGTCCTGACGGACATATTTCGAGATATTTCTTCTTCTTGTTGTTCTTCTTCTGCACAGCTAAACTGGAAGTGGCATTTCCAGCTCGCAATAGTGCAGAGTTATCCCAAAGAAAGGGGCCACGGTGTTTCTGTATCTCTATTATGTTGGTGCGGCTTCGGCACTTTTAAATATCTCGATATATCTCGAAAACTACGCTTCTGATCAAAAAATATCATAGAACATAAATTGTAGGAAACATAATTCTCTACGAAAAAGGTCTCTTAACATTTTGCCATAGCTCGCTTCGTTTCCGAGATATTTGCAGATTTATCTCAAGGGAAGGGGCCGACGGACATATTTCGAGATATTTCTTCTTCTTGTTGTTCTTCTTCTACACAGCTAAGCTGGAAGTGGCATTTCCAGCTCGCAATAGTGCAGAGTTATCCCAAAGAAAGGGGCCACGGTGTTTCTGTATCTCTATTATGTTGGTGCGGCTTCGGAACTTTTAAATATCTTGATATATCTCGAGAACTACGCATCTGATCAAAAAATATCGTAGAACATAAAAAGTAGGAAACTTAATTCTCTACAAATAAGGTCTCTTAACATTTTGCCATAGCTCGCTTGGTTTCCGAGATATTTGCAGATTTATCTCAAGGGAAGGGGCCTGAGGGACATATTTCGAGATATTTCTTCTTCTTGTTGTCCTTCTTCTGCACAGCTAAGCTGGAAGTGGCATTTGCAGCTCGCAATAGTGCAGAGTTACCTCAAAGAAAGGGGCCACGGTGTTTCTGTATCTCTATTATGTTGGTGCCGCTTCGGAACTTTTAAATATCTGGATATATCTCGAGAACTACGCATCTGATCAAAAAATATCATAGAACATAAAAAGTAGGAAACTTAATTCTCTACAAAAAAGGTCTCTCAACATTTTGCCATAGCTCGCTTCGTTTCCGAGATATTTGCAGATTTATCCCAAGGGAAGGGGCCTGACGGACATATTTCGAGATATTTCTTCTTCTTGTTGTTATTCTTCTGCACAGCTAAGCTGGAAGTGGCATTTGCAGCTCGCAGTAGTGCAGAGTTATCTCAAAGAAAGGGGCCACGGTGTTTCTGTATCTCTATTATGTTGGTGCGGCTTCGGAACTTTTAAATATCTTGATATATCTCGAGAACTACGCATCTGATCAAAAAATATCATAAAACATAAAAAGTAGGAAACTTAATTCTCTACAAAAAAGGTCTCTTAACGTTTTGCAATAGCTCGCTTCGTTTCCGAGATATTTGCAGATTTATCTCAAGGGAAGGGTCCTGACGGACATATTTCGAGATATTTCTTCTTCTTGTTGTTCTTCTTCTGCACAGCTAAACTGGAAGTGGCATTTCCAGCTCGCAATAGTGCAGAGTTATCCCAAAGAAAGGGGCCACGGTGTTTCTGTATCTCTATTATGTTGGTGCGGCTTCGGAACTTTTAAATATCTTGATATATCTCGAGAACTACGCATCTGATCAAAAAATATCATAGAACATAAATTGTAGGGAACATAATTCTCTACAAAAAAGGTCTCTTAACATTTTGCCATAGCTCGCTTCGTTTCCGAGATATTTGCAGATTTATCTCAAGGGAAGGGTCCTGATGGACATATTTCGAGATATTTCTTCTTCTTGTTGTTCTTCTTCTGCACAGCTAAACTGGAAGTGGCATTTCCAGCTCGCAATCGTGCAGAGTTATCTCAAAGAAAGGGGCCACGGTGTTTCTGTATCTCTATTATGTTGGTGCGGCTTCGGAACTTTTAAATATCTTGATATATCTCGAGAACTACGCATCTGATCAAAAAATATCCTAGAACATAAAAAGTAGGAAACCTAATTTTCTACAAAAAAGGTCTCTTAACATTTTGCCGTAGCTCGCTTCGTTTCCGAGATATTTGCAGATTTATCTCAAGGGAAGGGGCCTGACGGACATATTTCGAAATATTTCTTATTCTTGTTGTTCTTCTTCTGCACAGCTAAGCTGGAAGTGGCATTTGCAGCTCGCAATAGTGCAGAGTTATCTCAAAGAAAGGGGCCACGGTGTTTCTGTACCTCTATTATGTTGGTGCAGCTTCGGAGCTTTTAAATATCTTGATATATCTCGAGAACTACGCATCTGATCAAAAAATATCATACAACATAAAAAGTAGGAAACTTAATTCTCTACAAAAAAGGTCTCTTAACGTTTTGCAATAGCTCGCTTCGTTTCCGAGATATTTGCAGATTTATCTCAAGGGAAGGGTCCTGACGGACATATTTCGAGATATTTCTTCTTCTTGTTGTTCTTCTTCTGCACAGCTAAACTGGAAGTGGCATTTCCAGCTCGCAATAGTGCAGAGTTATCCCAAAGAAAGGGGCCACGGTGTTTCTGTATCTCTATTATGTTGGTGCGGCTTCGGCACTTTTAAATATCTCGATATATCTCGAAAACTACGCTTCTGATCAAAAAATATCATAGAACATAAATTGTAGGAAACATAATTCTCTACGAAAAAGGTCTCTTAACATTTTGCCATAGCTCGCTTCGTTTCCGAGATATTTGCAGATTTATCTCAAGGGAAGGGGCCGACGGACATATTTCGAGATATTTCTTCTTCTTGTTGTTCTTCTTCTGCACAGCTAAGCTGGAAGTGGCATTTGCAGCTCGCAATAGTGCAGAGTTATCTCAAAGAAAGGGGCCACGGTGTTTCTGTACCTCTATTATGTTGGTGCAGCTTCGGAGCTTTTAAATATCTTGATATATCTCGAGAACTACGCATCTGATCAAAAAATATCATAGAACATAAAAAGTAGGAAACTTAATTCTCTACAAAAAAGGTCTCTTAACGTTTTGCAATAGCTCGCTTCGTTTCCGAGATATTTGCAGATTTATCTCAAGGGAAGGGTCCTGAGGGACATATTGCGAGATATGTCTTCTTCTTGTTGTTATTCTTCTGCACAGCTAAACTGGAAGTGGCATTTCCAGCTCGCAATAGTGCAGAGTTATCCCAAAGAAAGGGGCCACGGTGTTTCTGTATCTCTATTATGTTGGTGCGGCTTCGGAACTTTTAAATATCTTGATATATCTCGAGAACTACGCATCTGATCAAAAAATATCATAGAACATAAAAAGTAGGAAACTTAATTCTCTACAAAAAAGCTCTCTTAACATTTTGCCATAGCTCGCTTCGTTTCCGAGATATTTGCAGATATATCTCAAGGGAAGGGGCCTGACGGACATATTCCGAGATATTTCTTCTTCTTGTTGTTCCTCTTCTGCACAGCTAAGCTGGAAGTGGCATTTGCAGGTCGCAATAGTGCAGAGTTATCTCAAAGAAAGGGGCCACGGTGTTTCTGTATCTCTATTATGTTGGTGCGGCTTCGGAACTTTTAAATATCTCGATATATCTCGAAAACTACGCTTCTGATCAAAAAATATCAGAGAACGTAAATTGTAGGAAACATAATTCTCTACAAAAAAGGTCTCTTAAGATTTTGCCATAGCTCGCTTCGTTTCCGAGATATTTGCAGATTTATCTCAAGGGAAGGGGCCTGACGGACATATTTCGAGATATTTCTTCTTCTTGTTGTTCTTCTTCAGCACAGCTAAGCTGGAAGTGGGATTTGCAGCTCGCAATAGTGCAGAGTTATCTCAAAGAAAGGGGCCACGGTGTTTCTGTATCTCTATTATGTTGGTGCGGCTTCGGAACTTTTAAATATCTTGATATATCTCGAGAACTACGCATCTGATCAAAAAATATCGTACAACATAAAAAGTAGGAATCCTAATTTTCTACAAAAAAGGTCTCTTAACATTTTGCCGTAGCTCGCTTCGTTTCCGAGATATTTGCAGATTTATCTCAAGGGAAGGGGCCTGACGGACATATTTCGAGATATTTCTTCTTCTTGTTGTTCTTCTTCTGCACAGCTAAGCTGGAAGAGGCATTTGCAGCTCGCAATAGTGCAGAGTTACCTCAAAGAAAGGGGCCACGGTGTTTCTGTATCTCTATTATGTTGGTGCCGCTTCGGAACTTTTAAATATCTGGATATATCTCGAGAACTACGCATCTGATCAAAAAATATCATAGAACATAAAAAGTAGGAAACTTAATTCTCTACAAAAAAGGTCTCTTAACATTTTGCCATAGCTCGCTTCGTTTCCGCGATATTTGCAGATTTATCTCAAGGGAAGGGGCCTGACGGACATATTTCGAGATATTTCTTCTTGTTGTTGTTCTTCTTCTGCACAGCTAAGCTGGAAGTGGCATTTGCGGCTCGCACTAGTGCAGAGTTATCTCAAAGAAAGGGGCCACGGTGTTTCTGTATCTCTATTATGTTGGTGCGGCTTCGGAACTTTTAAATATCTCGATATATCTCGAAAACTACGCTTCTGATCAAAAAATATCATAGAACATAAAAAGTAGGAAACTTAATTCTCTACAAAAAAGGTCTCTTAACATTTTGCCATAGCTCGCATCGTTTCCGAGATATTTGCAGATTTATCTTAAGGGAAGGGGCCTGACGGACATATTTCGAGATATTTCTTCTTCTTGTTGTTCTTCTTCTGCACAGCTAAGCTGGAAGTGGCATTTGCGGCTCGCACTAGTGCAGAGTTATCTCAAAGAAAGGGGCCACGGTGTTTCTGTATCTGTATTATGTTGGTGCGGCTTCGGAACTTTTAAATATCTTGATATATCTCGAGAACTACGCATCTGATCAAAAAATATCATAGAAGATAAAAAGTAGGAAACTTAATTCTCTACAAAAAAGGTCTCTTAACATTTCGCCATAGCTCGCTTCGTTTCCGAGATATTTGCAGATTTATCTCAAGGGAAGGGGCCTGTCGGACATATTTCGAGATATTGCTTCTTCTTGTTGTTCTTCTTCTGCACAGCTAAGCTGGAAGTGGCATTTGCGGCTCGCACTAGTGCAGAGTTATCTCAAAGAAAGGGGCCACGGTGTTTCTGTATCTCTATTATGTTGGTGCGGCTTCGGAACTTTTAAATATCTCGATATATCTCGAGAACTACGCATCTGATCAAAAAATATCATAGAACATAAAAAGTAGGAAACTTAATTCTCTACAAAAAAGGTCTCTTAACATTTTGCCATAGCTCGCTTCGTTTCCGAGATATTTGCAGATTTATCTCAAGGGAAGGGGCCTGACGGACATATTTCGAGATATTTCTTCTTCTTGTTGTTCTTCTTCTGCACAGCTAAGCTGGAAGTGGCATTTGCGGCTCGCACTAGTGCAGAGTTATCTCAAAGAAAGGGGCCACGGTGTTTCTGTATCTGTATTATGTTGGTGCGGCTTCGGAACTTTTAAATATCTTGATATATCTCGAGAACTACGCATCTGATCAAAAAATATCATAGAAGATAAAAAGTAGGAAACTTAATTCTCTACAAAAAAGGTCTCTTAACATTTCGCCATAGCTCGCTTCGTTTCCGAGATATTTGCAGATTTATCTCAAGGGAAGGGGCCTGTCGGACATATTTCGAGATATTTCTTCTTCTTGTTGTTCTTCTTCTGCACAGCTAAGCTGGAAGTGGCATTTGCGGCTCGCACTAGTGCAGAGTTATCTCAAAGAAAGGGGCCACGGTGTTTCTGTATCTCTATTATGTTGGTGCGGCTTCGGAACTTTTAAATATCTCGATATATCTCGAGAACTACGCATCTGATCAAAAAATATCATAGAACATAAAAAGTAGGAAACTTAATTCTCTACAAAAAAGGTCTCTTAACATTTTGCCATAGCTCGCTTCGTTTCCGAGATATTTGCAGATTTATCTCAAGGGAAGGGGCCTAACGGACATATTTCGAGATATTTCTTCTTCTTGTTGTTCTTCTTCTGCACAGCTAAGCTGGAAGTGGCATTTGCGGCTCGCACTAGTGCAGAGTTATCTCAAAGAAAGGGGCCACGGTGTTTCTGTATCTGTATTATGTTGGTGGGGCTTCGGAACTTTTAAATATCTTGATATATCTCGAGAACTACGCATCTGATCAAAAAATATCATAGAACATAAAAAGTACGAAACTTAATTCTCTACAAAAAAGGTCTCTTAACATTTTGCCATAGCTCGCTTCGTTTCCGAGATATTTGCAGATTTATCTCAAGGGAAGGGGCCTGACGGACATATTTCTAGATATTTCTTCTTCTTGTTGTTCTTCTACTGCACAGCTAAGCTGGAAGTGGCATTTGCGGCTCGCACTATTGCAGAGTTATCTCAAAGAAAGGGGCCACGGTGTTTCTGTATCTCTATTATGTTGGTGCGGCTTCGGAACTTTTAAATATCTCGATATATCTCGAAAACTACGCTTCTGATCAAAAAATATCATAGAGCGTAAATTGTAGGAAACATTATTCTCTACAAAAAAGGTCTCTTAACATTTTGCCATAGCTCGCTTCGTTTCCGAGATATTTGCAGATTCATCTCAAGGGAAGGGGTCTGACGGACATATTTCGAGATATTTCTTCTTCTTGTTGTTCTTCTTCTGCACAGCTAAGCTCGAAGCGGCATTTGCAGCTCGCAATAGTGCCGAGTTATCTCAAAGAAAGAGGCCACGGTGTTTCTGTATCTCTATTATGTTGGTGCGGCTTCGGAACTTTTAAATATCTTGATATATCTCGAGAACTACGCATCTGATCAAAAAATATCATAGAACATAAAAAGTAGGAAACTTAATTCTCTACAAAAAAGGTCACTTAACATTTTGCCATACCTCGCTTTGTTTCCGAGATATTTGCAGATTTATCTCAAGGGAAGGGGCCTGACGGACATATTTCGAGATATTTCTTCTTCTTGTTGTTCTTCTTCTGCACAGCTGAGCTGGAAGTGGCATTTGCAGGTCGCAATAGTGCAGAGTTATCTCAAAGAAAGGGGCCACGGTGTTTCTGTATCTCTATTATGTTGGTGCGGCTTCGGAACTTTTAAATATCTCGATATATCTCGAAAACTACGCTTGTGATCAAAAAATATCATAGAACATAAAAAGTAGGAAACATAATTCTCTACAAAAAAGGTCTCTTAACATTTTGCCATAGCTCGCTTCGTTTCCGAGATATTTGCAGATTTATCTCAAGGGAAGGGTCCTGATGGACATATTTCGAGATGTTTCTTCTTCTTGTTGTTCTTCTTCTGCACAGCTAAACTGGAAGTGGCATTTCCAGCTCGCAGTAGTGCAGAGTTATCTCAAAGAAAGGGGCCACGGTGTTTCTGTATCTCTATTATGTTGGTGCGGCTTCGGAACTTTTAAATATCTCGATATATCTCGAAAACTACGCTTCTGATCAAAAAATATCATAGAACATAAAAAGTAGGAAACTTAATTCTCTACAGAAAAGGTCTCTTAACATTTTGCCATAGCTCGCTTCGTTTCCGAGATATTTGCAGATTTATCTCAAGGGAAGGGGCCTGACGGACATATTTCGAGATATTTCTTCTTCTTGTTGTTCTTCTTCTGCACAGCTAAGCTGGAAGTGGCATTTGCGGCTCGCACTAGTGCAGAGTTATCTCAAAGAAAGGGGCCACGGTGTTTCTGTATCTGTATTATGTTGGTGCGGCTTCGGAACTTTTAAATATCTTGATATATCTCGAGAACTACGCATCTGATCAAAAAATATCATAGAAGATAAAAAGTAGGAAACTTAATTCTCTACAAAAAAGGTCTCTTAACATTTCGCCATAGCTCGCTTCGTTTCCGAGATATTTGCAGATTTATCTCAAGGGAAGGGGCCTGTCGGACATATTTCGAGATATTTCTTCTTCTTGTTGTTCTTCTTCTGCACAGCTAAGCTGGAAGTGGCATTTGCGGCTCGCACTAGTGCAGAGTTATCTCAAAGAAAGGGGCCACGGTGTTTCTGTATCTCTATTATGTTGGTGCGGCTTCGGAACTTTTAAATATCTCGATATATCTCGAGAACTACGCATCTGATCAAAAAATATCATAGAACATAAAAAGTAAGAAACTTAATTCTCTACAAAAAAGGTCTCTTAACATTTTGCCATAGCTCGCTTCGTTTCCGAGATATTTGCAGATTTATCTCAAGGGAAGGGGCCTAACGGACATATTTCGAGATATTTCTTCTTCTTGTTGTTCTTCTTCTGCACAGCTAAGCTGGAAGTGGCATTTGCGGCTCGCACTAGTGCAGAGTTATCTCAAAGAAAGGGGCCACGGTGTTTCTGTATCTGTATTATGTTGGTGGGGCTTCGGAACTTTTAAATATCTTGATATATCTCGAGAACTACGCATCTGATCAAAAAATATCATAGAACATAAAAAGTACGAAACTTAATTCTCTACAAAAAAGGTCTCTTAACATTTTGCCATAGCTCGCTTCGTTTCCGAGATATTTGCAGATTCATCTCAAGGGAAGGGGTCTGACGGACATATTTCGAGATATTTCTTCTTCTTGTTGTTCTTCTTCTGCACAGCTAAGCTGGAAGTGGCATTTGCGGCTCGCACTAGTGCAGAGTTATCTCAAAGAAAGGGGCCACGGTGTTTCTGTATCTGTATTATGTTGGTGGGGCTTCGGAACTTTTAAATATCTTGATATATCTCGAGAACTACGCATCTGATCAAAAAATATCATAGAACATAAAAAGTACGAAACTTAATTCTCTACAAAAAAGGTCTCTTAACATTTTGCCATAGCTCGCTTCGTTTCCGAGATATTTGCAGATTTATCTCAAGGGAAGGGGCCTGACGGACATATTTCTAGATATTTCTTCTTCTTGTTGTTCTTCTACTGCACAGCTAAGCTGGAAGTGGCATTTGCGGCTCGCACTATTGCAGAGTTATCTCAAAGAAAGGGGCCACGGTGTTTCTGTATCTCTATTATGTTGGTGCGGCTTCGGAACTTTTAAATATCTCGATATATCTCGAAAACTACGCTTCTGATCAAAAAATATCATAGAGCGTAAATTGTAGGAAACATTATTCTCTACAAAAAAGGTCTCTTAACATTTTGCCATAGCTCGCTTCGTTTCCGAGATATTTGCAGATTCATCTCAAGGGAAGGGGTCTGACGGACATATTTCGAGATATTTCTTCTTCTTGTTGTTCTTCTTCTGCACAGCTAAGCTCGAAGCGGCATTTGCAGCTCGCAATAGTGCCGAGTTATCTCAAAGAAAGAGGCCACGGTGTTTCTGTATCTCTATTATGTTGGTGCGGCTTCGGAACTTTTAAATATCTTGATATATCTCGAGAACTACGCATCTGATCAAAAAATATCATAGAACATAAAAAGTAGGAAACTTAATTCTCTACAAAAAAGGTCACTTAACATTTTGCCATACCTCGCTTTGTTTCCGAGATATTTGCAGATTTATCTCAAGGGAAGGGGCCTGACGGACATATTTCGAGATATTTCTTCTTCTTGTTGTTCTTCTTCTGCACAGCTGAGCTGGAAGTGGCATTTGCAGGTCGCAATAGTGCAGAGTTATCTCAAAGAAAGGGGCCACGGTGTTTCTGTATCTCTATTATGTTGGTGCGGCTTCGGAACTTTTAAATATCTCGATATATCTCGAAAACTACGCTTGTGATCAAAAAATATCATAGAACATAAAAAGTAGGAAACATAATTCTCTACAAAAAAGGTCTCTTAACATTTTGCCATAGCTCGCTTCGTTTCCGAGATATTTGCAGATTTATCTCAAGGGAAGGGTCCTGATGGACATATTTCGAGATGTTTCTTCTTCTTGTTGTTCTTCTTCTGCACAGCTAAACTGGAAGTGGCATTTCCAGCTCGCAGTAGTGCAGAGTTATCTCAAAGAAAGGGGCCACGGTGTTTCTGTATCTCTATTATGTTGGTGCGGCTTCGGAACTTTTAAATATCTCGATATATCTCGAAAACTACGCTTCTGATCAAAAAATATCATAGAACATAAAAAGTAGGAAACTTAATTCTCTACAGAAAAGGTCTCTTAACATTTTGCCATAGCTCGCTTCGTTTCCGAGATATTTGCAGATTTATCTCAAGGGAAGGGGCCTGACGGACATATTTCGAGATATTTCTTCTTCTTGTTGTTCTTCTTCTGCACAGCTAAGCTGGAAGTGGCATTTGCGGCTCGCACTAGTGCAGAGTTATCTCAAAGAAAGGGGCCACGGTGTTTCTGTATCTGTATTATGTTGGTGCGGCTTCGGAACTTTTAAATATCTTGATATATCTCGAGAACTACGCATCTGATCAAAAAATATCATAGAAGATAAAAAGTAGGAAACTTAATTCTCTACAAAAAAGGTCTCTTAACATTTCGCCATAGCTCGCTTCGTTTCCGAGATATTTGCAGATTTATCTCAAGGGAAGGGGCCTGTCGGACATATTTCGAGATATTTCTTCTTCTTGTTGTTCTTCTTCTGCACAGCTAAGCTGGAAGTGGCATTTGCGGCTCGCACTAGTGCAGAGTTATCTCAAAGAAAGGGGCCACGGTGTTTCTGTATCTCTATTATGTTGGTGCGGCTTCGGAACTTTTAAATATCTCGATATATCTCGAGAACTACGCATCTGATCAAAAAATATCATAGAACATAAAAAGTAGGAAACTTAATTCTCTACAAAAAAGGTCTCTTAACATTTTGCCATAGCTCGCTTCGTTTCCGAGATATTTGCAGATTTATCTCAAGGGAAGGGGCCTAACGGACATATTTCGATATATTTCTTCTTCTTGTTGTTCTTCTTCTGCACAGCTAAGCTGGAAGTGGCATTTGCGGCTCGCACTAGTGCAGAGTTATCTCAAAGAAAGGGGCCACGGTGTTTCTGTATCTGTATTATGTTGGTGGGGCTTCGGAACTTTTAAATATCTTGATATATCTCGAGAACTACGCATCTGATCAAAAAATATCATAGAACATAAAAAGTACGAAACTTAATTCTCTACAAAAAAGGTCTCTTAACATTTTGCCATAGCTCGCTTCGTTTCCGAGATATTTGCAGATTCATCTCAAGGGAAGGGGTCTGACGGACATATTTCGAGATATTTCTTCTTCTTGCTGTTCTTCTTCTGCACAGCTAAGCTCGAAGCGGCATTTGCAGCACGCAATAGTGCAGAGTTATCTCAAAGAAAGAGGCCACGGTGTTTCTGTACCTCTATTATGTTGGTGCAGCTTCGGAACTTTTAAATATCTTGATATATCTCGAGAACTACGCATCTGATCAAAAAATATCATCGAACATAAAAAGTAGGAAACTTAATTCTCTACAAAAAAGGTCTCTTAACATTTTGCCATAGCTCGCTTCGTTTCCGAGATATTTGCAGATTTATCTCAAGGGAAGTGGCCTGACGGACATATTTCGAGATATTCCTTCTTCTTGTTGTTCTTGTTCTGCACAGCTAAGCTGGAAGTGGCATTTCCAGCTCGCAATAGTGCAGAGTTATCTCAATGAAAGGGGCCACGGTGTTTCTGTATCTCTATTATGTTGGTGCGGCTTCGGAACTTTTAAATATCTTGATATATCTCGAGAACTACGCATCTGATCAAAAAATATCATAGAACATAAAAAGTAGGAAACTTAATTCTCTACAAAAAAGGTCTCTTAACGTTTTGCAATAGCCCGCTTCGTTTCCGAGATATTTGCAGATTTATCTCAAGGGAAGGGTCCTGACGGACATATTTCGAGATATTTCTTCTTCTTGTTGTTCTTCTTCTGCACAGCTAAACTGGAAGTGGCATTTCCAGCTCGCAATAGTGCAGAGTTATCCCAAAGAAAGGGGCCACGGTGTTTCTGTATCTCTATTATGTTGGTGCGGCTTCGGAACTTTTAAATATCTCGATATATCTCGAAAACTACGGTTCTGATCAAAAAATATCATAGAACATAAATTGTAGGAAACATAATTCTCTACAAAAAAGGTCTCTTAACATTTTGCCATAGCTCGCTTCGTTTCCGAGATATTTGCAGATTTATCTCAAGGGAAGGGGCCTGACGGACATATTTCGAGATATTTCTTCTTCTTGTTGTTCTTCTTCTGCACAGCTAAGCTGGAAGTGGCATTTGCGGCTCGCACTAGTGCAGAGTTATCTCAAAGAAAGGGGCCACGGTGTTTCTGTATCTCTATTATGTTGGTGCGGCTTCGGAACTTTTAAATATCTTGATATATCTCGAGAACTACGCATCTGATCAAAAAATATCATAGAACAGAAAAAGTAGGAAACTTAATTCTCTACAAAAAAGGTCTCTTAACATTTTGCCATAGCTCGCTTCGTTTCCGAGATATTTGCAGATTTATTTCAAGGGAAGGGGCCTGACGGACATATTTCGAGATATTTCTTCTTCTTGTTGTTCTTCTTCTGCACAGCTAAGCTGGAAGTGGCATTTGCGGCTCGCACTAGTGCAGAGTTATCTCGACGAAAGGGGCCACGGTGTTTCTGTATCTCTATTATGTTGGTGCGGCTTCGGAACTTTTAAATATCTCGATATATCTCGAAAACTACGCTTCTGACCAAAAAATATCATAGAACATAAATTGTAGGAAGCATAATTCTCTACAAAAAAGGTCTCTTAACATTTTGCCATAGCTCGCTTCGTTTCCGAGATACTTGCAGATATATCTCAAGGGAAGCGGCCTGACGGACATATTTCGAGATATTTCTTCTTCTTGTTGTTCTTCTTCTGCACAGCTAAGCTGGAAGTGGCATTTGCAGCTCGCAATAGTGCAGAGTTATCTCAAAGAAAGGGGCCACGGTGTTTCTGTATCTCTATTATGTTGGTGCGGCTTCGGAACTTTTAAATATCTTGATATATCTCGAGAACTACGCATCTGATCAAAAAATATCATAGAACATAAAAAGTAGGAAACTTAATTCTCTACAAAAAAGGTCTCTTAACATTATGCCATAGCTCGCTTCGTTTCCGAGATATTTGCATATTTATCTCAAGGGAAGGGGCCTGACGGACATATTTCGAGATATTTCTTCTTCTTGTTGTTCTTCTTCTGCACAGCTAAGCTGGAAGTGGCATTTGCGGCTCGCACTAGTGCAGAGTTATCTCAAAGAAAGGGGCCACGGTGTTTCTGTATCTCTATTATGTTGGTGCGGCTTCGGAACTTTTAAATATCTCGATATATCTCGAAAACTACGCTTCTGATCAAAAAATATCATAGAACCTAAATTGTAGGAAACATAATTCTCTACAAAAAAGGTCTCTTAACATTTTGCCATAGCTCGCTTCGTTTCCGAGATATTTGCAGATATATCTCAAGGGAAGGGGCCTGACGGACATATTTCGATATATTTCTTCTTCTTGTTGTTCTTCTTCTGCACAGCTAAGCTGGAAGTGGCATTTGCAGCTCGCAATAGTGCAGAGTTATCTCAAAGAAAGAGGCCACGGTGTTTCTGTATCTCTATTATGTTGGTGCGGCTTCGGAACTTTTAAATATCTTGATATATCTCGAGAACTACGCGTCTGATCAAAAAATATCATAGAACATAAAAAGTCGGAAACATAATTCTCTACAAAAACGGTCTCTTAACATTTTGCCATAGCTCGCTTCGTTTCCGAGATATTTGCAGATATATCTCAAGGGAAGGGGCCTGACGGACATATTTCGAGATATTTCTTCTTCTTGTTGTTCTTCTTCTGCACAGCTAAGCTGGAAGTTGCATTTGCGGCTCGCACTAGTGCACAGTTATCTCAAAGAAAGGGGCCACGGTGTTTCTGTATCTCTATTATGTTGGTGCGTCTTCGGAACTTTTAAATATCTCGATATATCTCGAAAACTACGCTTCTGATCAAAAAATATCATAGAACATAAATTGTAGGAAACATAATTCTCTACAAAAAACGTCCCTTAACATTTTGCCATAGCTCGCTTCGTTTCCGAGATATTTGCAGATTCAGCTCAAAGGAACTGGCCTGACGGACATATTTCGAGATATTTCTTCTTCTTGTTGTTCTTCTTCTGCACAGCTAAGCTCGAAGCGGCATTTGCAGCTCGCAATAGTGCAGAGTTATCTCAAAGAAAGAGGCCACGGTGTTTCTGTACCTCTATTATGTTGGTGCAGCTTCGGAACTTTTAAATATCTTGATATATCTCGAGAACTACGCATCTGATCAAAAGATATCATCGAACATAAAAAGTAGGAAACTTAATTCTCTACAAAAAAGGTCTCTTAACATTTTGCCATAGTTCGCTTCGTTTCCGAGATATTTGCAGATTCATCTCAAGGGAAGGGGTCTGACGGACATATTTCGAGATATTTCTTCTTCTGCACGGCTAAGCTCGAAGTGGCATTTGCAGCTCGCAATAGTGCAGAGTTATCTCAAAGAAAGAGGCCACGGTGTTTCTGTACCTCTATTATGTTGGTGCAGCTTCGGAACTTTTAAATATCTTGATATATCTCGAGAACTACGCATCTGATCAAAAAATATCATCGAACATAAAAAGTAGGAAACTTAATTCTCTACAAAAAAGGTCTCTTAACATTTTGCCATAGCTCGCTTCGTTTCCGAGATATTTGCAGATTTATCTCAAGGGAAGTGGCCTGACGGACATATTTCGAGATATTTCTTCTTCTTGTTGTTCTTCTTCTGCACAGCTAAGCTGGAAGTGGCATTTGCAGCTCGTAATAGTGCAGAGTTATCCCAAAGAAAGGGGCCACGGTGTTTCTGTATCTCTATTATGTTGGTGCGGCTTCGGAACTTTTAAATATCTCGATATATCTCGAAAACTACGCTTCTGATCAAAAAATATCATACAACATAAATTGTAGGAAACATAATTCTCTACAAAAAACGTCTCTTAACATTTTGCCATAGCTCGCTTCGTTTCCGAGATATTTGCAGATTCAGCTCAAAGGAACTGGCCTGACGGACATATTTCGAGATATTTCTTCTTCTTGTTGTTCTTCCTCTGCACAGCTAAGCTGGAAGTGGCATTTGCAGCTCGCAATAGTGCAGAGTTATCTCAAAGAAAGGGGCCACGGTGTTTCTGTATCTCTATTATGTTGGTGCGGCTTCGGAACTTTTAAATATCTTGATATATCTCGAGAACTACGCATCTGATCAAAAAATATCATAGAACATAAAAAGTAGGAAACTTAATTCTCTACAAAAAAGGTCTCTTAACATTTTGCCATAGCTCGCTTCGTTTCCGAGATATTTGCAGATTTATCTCAAGGGAAGGGGCCTGACGGACATATTTCGAGATATTTCTTCTTCTTGTTGTTCTTCTTCTGCACAGCTAAACTGGAAGTGGCATTTGCAGGTCGCAATAGTGCAGAGTTATCTCAAAGAAAGGGGCCACGGTGTTTCTGTATCTCTATTATGTTGGTGCGGCTTCGGAACTTTTAAATATCTCGATATATCTCGAAAACTACGCTTCTGATCAAAAAATATCATAGAACGTAAATTGTAGGAAACATTATTCTCTACAAAAAAGGTCTCTTAACATTTTGCCGTAGCTCGCTTCGTTTCCGAGATATTTGCAGATTTATCTCAAGGGAAGGGGCCTGACGGACATATTTCGAGATATTTCTTCTTCTTGTTGTTCTTCTTCTGCACAGCTGAGCTGGAAGTGGCATTTGCAGGTCGCAATAGTGCAGAGTTATCTCAAAGAAAGGGGCCACGGTGTTTCTGTATCTCTATTATGTTGGTGCGGCTTCGGAACTTTTAAATATCTCGATATATCTCGAAAACTACGCTTCTGATCAAAAAATATCACAGAACGTAAATTGTAGGAAACATTATTCTCTACAAAAAAGGTCTCTAAACATTTTGCCGTAGCTCGCTTCGTTTCCGAGATATTTGCAGATTCATCTCAAGGGAAGGGGTCTGACGGACATATTTCGAGATATTTCTTCTTCTTGTTGTTCTTCTTCTGCACAGCTAAGCTCGAAGCGGCATTTGCAGCTCGCAATAGTGCAGAGTTATCTCAAAGAAAGAGGCCACGGTGTTTCTGTACCTCTATTATGTTGATGCAGCTTCGGAACTTTTAAATATCTTGATATATCTCGAGAGCTACGCATCTGATCAAAAAATATCATCGAACATAAAAAGTAGGAAACTTAATTCTCTACAAAAAAGGTCTCTTAACATTTTGCCATAGCTCGCTTCGTTTCCGAGATATTTGCAGATTTATCTCAAGGGAAGGGGCCTAACGGACATATTTCGAGATATTTCTTCTTCTTGTTGTTCTTCTTCTGCACAGCTAAACTGGAAGTGGCATTTGCAGGTCGCAATAGTGCAGAGTTATCTCAAAGAAAGGGGCCACGGTGTTTCTGTATCTCTATTATGTTGGTGCGGCTTCGGAACTTTTAAATATCTCGATATATCTCGAAAACTACGCTTCTGATCAAAAAATATCATAGAACCTAAATTGTAGGAAACATTATTCTCTACAAAAAAGGTCTCTTAACATTTTGCCGTAGCTCGCTTCGTTTCCGAGATATTTGCAGATTTATCTCAAGGGAAGGGGTCTGACGGACATATTTCGAGATATTTCTTCTTCTTGTTGTTCTTCTTCTGCACAGCTAAGCTGGAAGTGGCATTTGCAGGTCGCAATAGTGCAGAGTTATCTCAAAGAAAGAGGCCACGGTGTTTCTGTACCTCTATTATGTTGGTGCAGCTTCGGAACTTTTAAATATCTTGATATATCTCGAGAACTACGCATCTGATCAAAAAATATCATAGAACATAAAAAGTAGGAAACTTAATTATCTACAAAAAAGGTCTCTTAACATTTTGCCATAGCTCGCTTCGTTTCCGAGATATTTGCAGATTTATCTCAAGGGAAGGGGTCTGACGGACATATTTCGAGATATTTCTTCTTCTTGTTGTTCTTCTTCTGCACAGCTAAGCTCGAAGCGGCATTTGCAGCTCGCAATAGTGCAGAGTTATCCCAAAGAAAGGGGCCACGGTGTTTCTGTATCTCTATTATGTTGGTGCGGCTTCGGAACTTTTAAATATCTCGATATATCTCGAAAACTACGCTTCTGATAAAAAATATCATACAACATAAAAAGTAGGAAACTTAATTCTCTACAAAAAAGGTCTCTTAACATTTTGCCATAGCTCGCTTCGTTTCCGAGATATTTGCAGATTTATCTCAAGGGAAGTGGCCTGACGGACATATTTCGAGATATTTCTTCTTCTTGTTGTTCTTCTTCTGCACAGCTAAACTGGAAGTGGCATTTCCAGCTCGCAATAGTGCAGAGTTATCCCAAAGAAAGGGGCCACGATGTTTCTGTATCTCTATTATGTTGGTGCGGCTTCGGAACTTTTAAATATCTCGATATATCTCGAAAATTACGCTTCTGATCAAAAAATATCATAGAACATAAAAAGTAGGAAACATAATTCTCTACAAAAAAGGTCTCTTAACATTTTGCGATAGCTCGCTTCGTTTCCGAGATATTTGCAGATATATCTCAAGGGAAGGGGCCTGACGGACATATTTCGAGATATTTCTTCTTCTTGTTGTTCTTCTTCTGCACAGCTAAGCTGGAAGTGGCATTTACAGCTCGCAATAGTGCAGAGTTATCTCAAAGAAAGGGGCCACGGTGTTTCTGTATCTCTATTATGTTGGTGCGGCTTCGGAACTTTTAAATATCTTGATATATCTCGAGAACTACGCATCTGATCAAAAAATATCATCGAACATGAAAAGTAGGAAACTTAATTCTCTACAAAAAAGGTCTCTTAACATTTTGCCATAGCTCTCTTCGTTTCCGAGATATTTGCAGATTTATCTCAAGGGAAGGGGCCTGACGGACATATTTCGAGATATTTCTTCTTCTTGTTGTTCTTTTTCTGCACAGCTAAGCTGGAAGTGGCATTTGCAGCTCGCAATAGTGCAGAGTTATCTCAAAGAAAGGGGCCACGGTGTTTCTGTATCTCTATTATGTTGGTGCGGCTTCGGAACTTTTAAATATCTTGATATATCTCGAGAACTACGCGTCTGATCAAAAAATATCATAGAACATAAAAAGTAGGAAACATAATTCTCTACAAAAACGGTCTCTTAACATTTTGCAATAGCTCGCTTCGTTTCCGAGATATTTGCAGATATATCTGAAGGGAAGGGGCCTGACGGACATATTTCGAGATATTTCTTCTTCTTGTTGTTCTTCTTCTGCACAGCTAAGCTGGAAGTGGCATTTGCGGCTCGCACTGGTGCACAGTTATCTCAAAGAAAGGGGCCACGGTGTTTCTGTATCTCTATTATGTTGGTGCGTCTTCGGAACTTTTAAATATCTCGATATATCTCGAAGACTACGCTTCTGATCAAAAAATATCATAGAACATAAATTGTAGGAAACATAATTCTCTACAAAAAACGTCTCTTAACATTTTGCCATAGCTCGCTTCGTTTCCGAGATATTTGCAGATTCAGCTCAAAGGAACTGGCCTGACGGACATATTTCGAGATATTTCTTCTTCTTGTTGTTCTTCCTCTGCACAGCTAAGCTGGAAGTGGCATTTGCAGCTCGCAATAGTGCAGAGTTATCTCAAAGAAAGGGGCCACGGTGTTTCTGTATCTCTATTATGTTGGTGCGGCTTCGGAACTTTTAAATATCTTGATATATCTCGAGAACTACGCATCTGATCAAAAAATATCATAGAACATGAAAAGTAGGAAACTTAATTCTCTACAAAAAAGGTCTCTTAACATTTTGCCATAGCTCGCTTCGTTTCCGAGATATTTGCATATTTATCTCAAGGGAAGGGGCTTGACGGACATATTTCGAGATATTTCTTCTTCTTGTTGTTCTTCTTCTGCACAGCTAAGCTGGAAGTGGCATTTGCGGCTCGCACTAGTGCAGAGTTATCTCAAAGAAAGGGGCCACGGTGTTTCTGTATCTCTATTATGTTGGTGCGGCTTCGGAACTTTTAAATATCTTGATATATCTCGAGAACTACGCATCTGATCAAAAAATATCATAGAACATGAAAAGTAGGAAACTTAATTCTCTACAAAAAAGGTCTCTTAACATTTTGCCATAGCTCGCTTCGTTTCCGAGATATTTGCAGATTTATCTCAAGGGAAGGAGCCTGACGGACATATTTCGAGATATTTCTTCTTCTTGTTGTTCTTCTTCTGCACAGCTAAACTGGAAGTGGCATTTCCAGCTCGCAATAGTGCAGAGTTATCCCAAAGAAAGGGGCCACGATGTTTCTGTATCTCTATTATGTTGGTGCGGCTTCGGAACTTTTAAATATCTCGATATATCTCGAAAACTACGCTTCTGATCAAAAAATATCATAGAACATAAATTGTAGGAAACATGATTCTCTACAAAAAAGGTCTCTTAACATTTTGCCATAGCTCGCTTCGTTTCCGAGATATTTGCAGATCTATCTCAAGGGAAGGGGCCTGACGGACATATTTCGAGATATTTCTTCTTCTTGTTGTTCTTCTTCTGCACAGCTAAGCTGGAAGTGGCATTTGCAGCGCGCAATAGTGCAGAGTTATCTCAAAGAAAGGGGCCACGGTGTTTCTGTATCTCTATTATGTTGGTGCGGCTTCGGAGCTTTTAAATATCTTTATATATCTCGAGAACTACGCATCTGATCAAAAAATATCATACTACATAAAAAGTAGGAAACTTAATTCTCTACAAGAAAGGTCTCTAAACATTTTGCCATAGCTCGCTTCGTTTCCGAGATATTTGCAGATTTATCTCAAGGGAAGGGGCCTGACGGACATATTTCGAGATATTTCTTCTTCTTGTTGTTCTTCTTCTGCACAGCTAAGCTGGAAGTGGCATTTGCAGCTCGCAATAGTGCAGAGTTATCTCAAAGAGAGGGGCCACGGTGTTTCTGTATCTCTATTATGTTGGTGCGGCTTCGGAACTTTTAAGTATCTTGATCTATCTCGGGAACTACGCATCTGATCAAAAAATATCATAGAAGATAAAAAGTAGGAAACTTAATTCTCTACAAAAAAGGTCTCTTAACATTTCGCCATAGCTCGCATCGTTTCCGAGATATTTGCAGATTTATCTCAAGGGAAGGGGCCTGTCGGACATATTTCGAGATATTTCTTCTTCTTGTTGTTCTTCTTCTGCACAGCTAAGCTGGAAGTGGCATTTGCGACTCGCACTAGTGCAGAGTTATCTCAAAGAAAGGGGCCACGGTGTTTCTGTATCCCTATTATGTTGGTGCGGCTTCGGAACTTTTAAATATTTTGTATATCTGGAGAACTACGCATCTGATCAAAAAATATCATACTACATAGAAAGTAGGAAACTTAATTCTCTACAAAAAAGGTCTCTTAACATTTTGCCATAGCTCGCTTCGTTTCCGAGATATTTGCAGATTTATCTCAAGGGAAGGGGCCTGACGGACATATTTCGAGATATTTCTTCTTCTTGTTGTTCTTCTTCTGCACAGCTAAGCTGGAAGTGGCATTTGCGGCTCGCAATAGTGCAGAGTTATCTCAAAGAAAGGGGCCACGGTGTTTCTGTATCTCTATTATGTTGGTGCGGCTTCGGAACTTTTCAATATCTTGATATATCTCGAGAACTACGCATCTGATCAAAAAATATCATAGAACATGAAAAGTAGGAAACTTAATTCTCTACAAAAAAGGTCTCCTAACATTTTGCCATACCTCTCTTCGTTTCCGAGATATTTGCAGATTTATCTCAAGGGCAGGGGCCTGACGGACATATTTCGAGATATTTCTTCTTCTTGTTGTTCTTCTTCTGCACAGCTAAGCTGGAAGTGGCATTTGCGGCTCGCACTAGTGCAGAGTTATCTCAAAGAAAGGGGCCACGGTGTTTCTGTATCCCTATTATGTTGGTGCGGCTTCAGAACTTTTAAATATCTCGATATATCTGGAAAACTACGCTTCTGATCAAAAAATATCATAGAACATAAATTGTAGGAAACATAATTCTCTACAAAAAACGTCTCTTAACATTTTGCCGTAGCTCGCTTCGTTTCCGAGATATTTGCAGATTCAGCTCACAGGAACTGGCCTGACGGACATATTTCGAGATATTTCTTCTTCTTGTTGTTCTTCCTCTGCACAGCTAAGCTGGAAGTGGCATTTGCAGCTCGCAATAGTGCAGAGTTATCTCAAAGAAAGGGGCCACGGTGTTTCTGTATCTCTATTATGTTGGTGCGGCTTCGGAACTTTTAAATATCTTGATATATCTCGAGAACTACGCATCTGATCAAAAAATATCATAGAACATAAAAAGTAGGAAACTTAATTCTCTACAAAAAAGGTCTCTTAACATTTTGCCATAGCTCGCTTCGTTTCCGAGATATTTGCAGATTTATCTCAAGGGAAGGGGCCTGACGGACATATTTCGAGATATTTCTTCTTCTTGTTGTTCTTCTTCTGCACAGCTAAGCTGGAAGTGGCATTTGCAGCTCGCACTAGTGCAGAGTTATCTCAAAGAAAGGGGCCACGGTGTTTCTGTATCTCTATTATGTTGGTGCGGCTTCGGAACTTTTAAATATCTTGATATATCTCGAGAACTACGCATCTGATCAAAAAATATCATACTACATAAAAAGTAGGAAACTTAATTCTCTACAAGAAAGGTCTCTAAACATTTTGCCATAGCTCGCTTCGTTTCCGAGATATTTGCAGATTTATCCCAAGGGAAGGGGCCTGACGGACATATTTCGAGATATTTCTTCTTCTTGTTCTTCTTCTTCTGCACAGCTAAGCTGGAAGTGGCATTTACAGCTCGCAATAGTGCAGAGTTATCTCAAAGAAAGGGGCCACGGTGTTTCTGTATCTCTATTATGTTGGTGCGGCTTCGGAACTTTTCAATATCTTGATATATCTCGAGAACTACGCATCTGATCAAAAAATATCATAGAACATGAAAAGTAGGAAACTTAATTCTCTACAAAAAAGGTCTCTTAACATTTTGCCATAGCTCTCTTCGTTTCCGAGATATTTGCAGATTTATCTCAAGGGACGGGGCCTGACGGACATATTTCGAGATATTTCTTCTTCTTGTTGTTCTTCTTCTGCACAGCTAAGCTGGAAGTGGCATTTGCGGCTCGCACTAGTGCAGAGTTATCTCAAAGAAAGGGGCCACGGTGTTTCTGTATCTCTATTATGTTGGTGCGGCTTCGGAACTTTTCAATATCTTGATATATCTCGAGAACTACGCATCTGATCAAAAAATATCATAGAACATGAAAAGTAGGAAACTTAATTCTCTACAAAAAAGGTCTCCTAACATTTTGCCATACCTCTCTTCGTTTCCGAGATATTTGCAGATTTATCTCAAGGGCAGGGGCCTGACGGACATATTTCGAGATATTTCTTCTTCTTGTTGTTCTTCTTCTGCACAGCTAAGCTGGAAGTGGCATTTGCGGCTCGCACTAGTGCAGAGTTATCTCAAAGAAAGGGGCCACGGTGTTTCTGTATCCCTATTATGTTGGTGCGGCTTCAGAACTTTTAAATATCTCGATATATCTGGAAAACTACGCTTCTGATCAAAAAATATCATAGAACATAAATTGTAGGAAACATAATTCTCTACAAAAAACGTCTCTTAACATTTTGCCGTAGCTCGCTTCGTTTCCGAGATATTTGCAGATTCAGCTCACAGGAACTGGCCTGACGGACATATTTCGAGATATTTCTTCTTCTTGTTGTTCTTCCTCTGCACAGCTAAGCTGGAAGTGGCATTTGCAGCTCGCAATAGTGCAGAGTTATCTCAAAGAAAGGGGCCACGGTGTTTCTGTATCTCTATTATGTTGGTGCGGCTTCGGAACTTTTAAATATCTTGATATATCTCGAGAACTACGCATCTGATCAAAAAATATCATAGAACATAAAAAGTAGGAAACTTAATTCTCTACAAAAAAGGTCTCTTAACATTTTGCCATAGCTCGCTTCGTTTCCGAGATATTTGCAGATTTATCTCAAGGGAAGGGGCCTGACGGACATATTTCGAGATATTTCTTCTTCTTGTTGTTCTTCTTCTGCACAGCTAAGCTGGAAGTGGCATTTGCAGCTCGCACTAGTGCAGAGTTATCTCAAAGAAAGGGGCCACGGTGTTTCTGTATCTCTATTATGTTGGTGCGGCTTCGGAACTTTTAAATATCTTGATATATCTCGAGAACTACGCATCTGATCAAAAAATATCATACCACATAAAAAGTAGGAAACTTAATTCTCTACAAGAAAGGTCTCTAAACATTTTGCCATAGCTCGCTTCGTTTCCGAGATATTTGCAGATTTATCCCAAGGGAAGGGGCCTGACGGACATATTTCGAGATATTTCTTCTTCTTGTTCTTCTTCTTCTGCACAGCTAAGCTGGAAGTGGCATTTACAGCTCGCAATAGTGCAGAGTTATCTCAAAGAAAGGGGCCACGGTGTTTCTGTATCTCTATTATGTTGGTGCGGCTTCGGAACTTTTCAATATCTTGATATATCTCGAGAACTACGCATCTGATCAAAAAATATCATAGAACATGAAAAGTAGGAAACTTAATTCTCTACAAAAAAGGTCTCTTAACATTTTGCCATAGCTCTCTTCGTTTCCGAGATATTTGCAGATTTATCTCAAGGGACGGGGCCTGACGGACATATTTCGAGATATTTCTTCTTCTTGTTGTTCTTCTTCTGCACAGCTAAGCTGGAAGTGGCATTTGCGGCTCGCACTAGTGCAGAGTTATCTCAAAGAAAGGGGCCACGGTGTTTCTGTATCCCTATTATGTTGGTGCGGCTTCGGAACTTTTAAATATCTTGATATATCTCCAGAACTACGCATCTGATCAAAAAATATCATAGAACATAAAAAGTAGGAAACTTAATTCTCTACAAAAAAGGTCTCTTAACATTTTGCCATAGCTCGCTTCGTTTCCGAGATATTTGCAGATTTATCTCAAGGGAAGGGGCCTGACGGACATATTTCGAGATATTTCTTCTTCTTGTTGTTCTTCTTCTGCACAGCTAAGCTGGAAGTGGCATTTGCGGCTCGCACTAGTGCAGAGTTATCTCAAAGAAAGGGGCCACGGTGTTTCTGTATCTCTATTATGTTGGTGCGGCTTCGGAACTTTTAAATATCTCGATATATCTCGAAAACTACGCTTCTGATCAAAAAATATCATAGAACATCAATTGTAGGAAACATAATTCTCTACAAAAAAGGTCTCTTAACATTTTGCCATAGCTCGCTTCGTTTCCGAGATATTTGCAGATATATCTCAAGGGAAGGGGCCTGACGGACATATTTCGAGATATTTCTTCTTCTTGTTGTTCTTCTTCTGCACAGCTAAGCTGGAAGTGGCATTTGCGGCTCGCACTAGTGCACAGTTATCTCAAACAAAGGGGCCACGGTGTTTCTGTATCTCTATTATGTTGGTGCGGCTTCGGAACTTTTAAGTATCTCGATATATCTCGAGAACTACGCATCTGATCAAAAAATATCATAGCACATAAAATGTAGGAAACTTAATTCTCTACAAAAAAGGTCTCTTAACATTTTGCCATAGCTCGCTTCGTTTCCGAGATATTTGCAGATTTATCTCAAGGGAAGGGGCCTGACGGACATATTTCGAGATATTTCTTCTTCTCGTTGTTCTTCTTCTGCACAGCTAAGCTGTAAGTGGCATTTGCGGCTCGCGCTAGTGCAGAGTTATCTCAAAGAAAGGGGCCACGGTGTTTCTGTATCTCTATTATGTTGGTGCGGCTTCGGAACTTTTAAATATCTTGATATATCTCGAGAACTACGCATCTGATCAAAAAATATCATAGAATATAAAAAGTAGGAAACTTAATTCTCTACAAAAATGGTCTCTTAACATTTTGCCATAGCTCGCTTTGTTTCCGAGATATTTGCAGATTTATCTCAAGGGAAGGGGCCTGACGGACATATTTCGAGATATTTCTTCTTCTTGTTGTTCTTCTTCTGCACAGCTAAGCTGGAAGTGGCATTTGCGGCTCGCACTAGTGCAGAGTTATCTCAAAGAAAGGGGCCACGGTGTTTCTGTATCTCTATTATGTTGGTGCGGCTTCGGAACTTTTAAATATCTTGATATATCTCGAGAACTACGCATCTGATCAAAAAATATCATAGAACATAAAAAGTAGGAAACCTAATTCTCTACAAAAAAGGTCTCTTAACATTTTGCCATAGCTCGCTTCGTTTCCGAGATATTTGCAGATTTATCTCAAGGGAAGGGGCCTGACGGACATATTTCGAGATATTTCTTCTTCTTGTTGTTCTTCTTCTGCACAGCTAAGCTGGAAGTGGCATTTGCGGCTCGCACTAGTGCAGAGTTATCTCAAAGAAAGGGGCCACGGTGTTTCTGTATCTCTATTATGTTGGTGCGGCTTCGGAACCTTTAAATATCTCGATATATCTCGAAAACTACGCTTCTGATCAAAAAATATCATAGAAGATAAATTGTAGGAAACATAATTCTCTACAAAAAAGGTCTCTTAACATTTTGCCATAGCTCGCTTCGTTTCCGAGATATTTGCAGATATATCTCAAGGGCAGGGGCCTGACGGACATATTTCGAGATATTTCTTCTTCTTGTTGTTCTTCTTCTGCACAGCTAAGCTGGAAGTGGCATTTACAGCTCGCAACAGTGCAGAGTTATCTCAAAGAAAGGGGCCACGGTGTTTCTGTATCTCTATTATGTTGGTGCGGCTTCGGAACTTTTAAATATCTTGATTTATCTCGAGAACTACGCATCTGATCAAAAAATATCATAGAACATAAAAAGTAGGAAACTTAATTCTCTACAAAAAAGGTCTCTTAACATTTTGCCATAGCTCTCTTCGTTTCCGAGATATTTGCAGATTTATCTCAAGGGAAGGGGCCTGACGGACATATTTCGAGATATTTCTTCTTCTCGTTGTTCTTCTTCTGCACAGCTAAGCTGTAAGTGGCATTTGCGGCTCGCGCTAGTGCAGAGTTATCTCATAGAAAGGGGCCAGGGTGTTTCTGTATCTCTATTATGTTGGTGCGGCTTCGGAACTTTTAAATATCTTGATATATCTCGAGAACTACGCGTCTGATCAAAAAATATCATAGAACATAAAAAGTAGGAAACATAATTCTGTACAGAAAAGGTCTCTTAACATTTTGCCATAGCTCGCTTCGTTTCCGAGATATTTGCACATTTATCTCAAGGGAAGGGGCCTGACGGACATATTTCGAGATATTTCTTCTTCTTGTTGTTCTTCTTCTGCACAGCTAAGCTGGAAGTGGCATTTGCGGCTCGCACTAGTGCAGAGTTATCTCAAAGAAAGGGGCCACGGTGTTTCTGTATCTCTATTATGTTGGTGGGGCTTCGGAACTTTTAAATATCTTGATATATCTCCAGAACTACGCATCTGATCAAAAAATATCATAGAACATAAAAAGTAGGAAACTTAATTCTCTACAAAAAAGGTCTCTTAACATTTTGCCATAGCTCGCTTCGTTTCCGAGATATTTGCAGATTTATCTCAAGGGAAGGGGCCTGACGGACATATTTCGAGATATTTCTTCTTCTTGTTGTTCTTCTTCTGCACAGCTAAGCTGGAAGTGGCATTTGCGGCTCGCACTAGTGCAGAGTTATCTCAAAGAAAGGGGCCACGATGTTTCTGTATCTCTATTATGTTGGTGCGGCTTCGGAACTTTTAAATATCTCGATATATCTCGAAAACTACGCTTCTGATCAAAAAATATCATAGAACATCAATTGTAGGAAACATAATTCTCTACAAAAAAGGTCTCTTAACATTTTGCCATAGCTCGCTTCGTTTCCGAGATATTTGCAGATATATCTCAAGGGAAGGGGCCTGACGGACATATTTCGAGATATTTCTTCTTCTTGTTGTTCTTCTTCTGCACAGCTAAGCTGGAAGTGGCATTTGCGGCTCGCACTAGTGCACAGTTATCTCAAAGAAAGGGGCCACGGTGTTTCTGTATCTCTATTATGTTGGTGCGGCTTCGGAACTTTTAAGTATCTCGATATATCTCGAGAACTACGCATCTGATCAAAAAATATCATAGCACATAAAATGTAGGAAACTTAATTCTCTACAAAAAAGGTCTCTTAACATTTTGCCATAGCTCGCTTCGTTTCCGAGATATTTGCAGATTTATCTCAAGGGAAGGGGCCTGACGGACATATTTCGAGATATTTCTTCTTCTCGTTGTTCTTCTTCTGCACAGCTAAGCTGTAAGTGGCATTTGCGGCTCGCGCTAGTGCAGAGTTATCTCAAGGAAAGGGGCCACGGTGTTTCTGTATCTCTATTATGTTGGTGCGGCTTCGGAACTTTTAAATATCTTGATATATCTCGAGAACTACGCATCTGATCAAAAAATATCATAGAATATAAAAAGTAGGAAACTTAATTCTCTACAAAAATGGTCTCTTAACATTTTGCCATAGCTCGCTTTGTTTCCGAGATATTTGCAGATTTATCTCAAGGGAAGGGGCCTGACGGACATATTTCGAGATATTTCTTCTTCTTGTTGTTCTTCTTCTGCACAGCTAAGCTGGAAGTGGCATTTGCGGCTCGCACTAGTGCAGAGTTATCTCAAAGAAAGGGGCCACGGTGTTTCTGTATCTCTATTATGTTGGTGCGGCTTCGGAACTTTTAAATATCTTGATATATCTCGAGAACTACGCATCTGATCAAAAAATATCATAGAACATAAAAAGTAGGAAACCTAATTTTCTACAAAAAAGGTCTCTTAACATTTTGCCATAGCTCGCTTCGTTTCCGAGATATTTGCAGATTTATCTCAAGGGAAGGGGCCTGACGGACATATTTCGAGATATTTCTTCTTCTTGTTGTTCTTCTTCTGCACAGCTAAGCTGGAAGTGGCATTTGCGGCTCGCACTAGTGCAGAGTTATCTCAAAGAAAGGGGCCACGGTGTTTCTGTATCTCTATTATGTTGGTGCGGCTTCGGAACCTTTAAATATCTCGATATATCTCGAAAACTACGCTTCTGATCAAAAAATATCATAGAAGATAAATTGTAGGAAACATAATTCTCTACAAAAAAGGTCTCTTAACATTTTGCCATAGCTCGCTTCGTTTCCGAGATATTTGCAGATATATCTCAAGGGCAGGGGCCTGACGGACATATTTCGAGATATTTCTTCTTCTTGTTGTTCTTCTTCTGCACAGCTAAGCTGGAAGTGGCATTTACAGCTCGCAACAGTGCAGAGTTATCTCAAAGAAAGGGGCCACGGTGTTTCTGTATCTCTATTATGTTGGTGCGGCTTCGGAACTTTTAAATATCTTGATTTATCTCGAGAACTACGCATCTGATCAAAAAATATCATAGAACATAAAAAGTAGGAAACTTAATTCTCTACAAAAAAGGTCTCTTAACATTTTGCCATAGCTCTCTTCGTTTCCGAGATATTTGCAGATTTATCTCAAGGGAAGGGGCCTGACGGACATATTTCGAGATATTTCTTCTTCTCGTTGTTCTTCTTCTGCACAGCTAAGCTGTAAGTGGCATTTGCGGTTCGCGCTAGTGCAGAGTTATCTCATAGAAAGGGGCCAGGGTGTTTCTGTATCTCTATTATGTTGGTGCGGCTTCGGAACTTTTAAATATCTTGATATATCTCGAGAACTACGCGTCTGATCAAAAAATATCATAGAACATAAAAAGTAGGAAACATAATTCTGTACAAAAAAGGTCTCTTAACATTTTGCCATAGCTCGCTTCGTTTCCGAGATATTTGCAGATTTATCTCAAGGGAAGGGGCCTGACGGACATATTTCGAGATATTTCTTCTTCTTGTTGTTCTTCTTCTGCACAGCTAAGCTGGAAGTGGCATTTGCGGCTCGCACTAGTGCAGAGTTATCTCAAAGAAAGGGGCCACGGTGTTTCTGTATCTCTATTATGTTGGTGCGGCTTCGGAACTTTTAAGTATCTCGATATATCTCGAAAACTACGCTTCTGATCAAAAAATATCATAGAACATAAATTGTAGGAAACATAATTCTCTACAAAAAACGTCTCTTAACATTTTGCCATAGCTCGCTTCGTTTCCGAGATATTTGCAGATTCAGCTCAAAGGAACTGGCCTGACGGACATATTTCGAGATATTTCTTCTTCTTGTTGTTCTTCCTCTGCACAGCTAAGCTGGAAGTGGCATTTGCAGCTCGCAATAGTGCAGAGTTATCTCAAAGAAAGGGGCCACGGTGTTTCTGTATCTCTATTATGTTGGTGGGGCTTCGGAACTTTTAAATATCTCGATATATCTCGAGAACTACGCATCTGATCAAAAAATATCATAGAACATAAAATGTAGGAAACTTAATTCTCTACAAAAAAGGTCTCTTAACATTTTGCCATAGCTCGCTTCGTTTCCGAGATATTTGCAGATTTATCTCAAGGGAAGGGGCCTGACGGACATATTTCGAGATATTTCTTCTTCTCGTTGTTCTTCTTCTGCACAGCTGAGCTGGAAGTGGCATTTGCAGGTCGCAATAGTGCAGAGTTATCTCAAAGAAAGGGGCCACGGTGTTTCTGTATCTCTATTATGTTGGTGCGGCTTCGGAACTTTTAAATATCTCGATATATCTCGAAAACTACGCTTCTGATCAAAAAATATCATAGAACATAAATTATAGGAAACATAATTCTCTACAAAAAACGTCTCTTAACATTTTGCCATAGCTCGCTTCGTTTCCGAGATATTTGCAGATATATCTCAAGGGAAGGGGCCTGACGGACATATTTCGAGATATTTCTTCTTCTTGTTGTTCTTCTTCTGCACAGCTAAGCTGGAAGTGGCATTTACAGCTCGCAATAGTGCAGAGTTATCTCAAAGAAAGGGGCCACGGTGTTTCTGTATCTCTATTATGTTGGTGCGGCTTCGGAACTTTTAAATATCTTGATATATCTCGAGAACTACGCATCTGATCAAAAAATATCATAGAAGATAAAAAGTAGGAAACTTAATTCTCTACAAAAAAGGTCTCTTAACATTTTGCCATAGCTCGCTTCGTTTCCGAGATATTTGCAGATCTATCTCAAGGGAAGGGGCCTGACGGACATATTTCGAGATATTTCTTCTTCTTGTTGTTCTTCTTCTGCACAGCTAAGCTGGAAGTGGCATTTGCGGCTCGCACTAGTGCACAGTTATCTCAAAGAAAGGGGCCACGGTGTTTCTGTATCTCTATTATGTTGGTGCGGCTTCGGAACTTTTAAGTATCTCGATATATCTCGAAAACTACGCTTCTGATCAAAAAATATCATAGAACATAAATTGTAGGAAACATAATTCTCTACAAAAAACGTCTCTTAACATTTTGCCATAGCTCGCTTCGTTTCCGAGATATTTGCAGATGCAGCTCAAAGGAACTGGCCTGACGGACATATTTCGAGATATTTCTTCTTCTTGTTGTTCTTCCTCTGCACAGCTAAGCTGGAAGTGGCATTTGCAGCTCGCAATAGTGCAGAGTTATCTCAAAGAAAGGGGCCACGGTGTTTCTGTATCTCTATTATGTTGGTGGGGCTTCGGAACTTTTAAATATCTTGATATATCTCGAGAACTACGCATCTGATCAAAAAATATCATAGAACATAAAAAGTAGGAAACTTAATTCTCTACAAAAAAGGTCGCTTAACATTTTGCCATAGCTCGCTTCGTTTCCGAGATATTTGCATATTTATCTCAAGGGAACGGGCCTGACGGACATATTTCGAGATATTTCTTCTTCTTGTTGTTCTTCTTCTGCACAGCTAAGCTGGAAGTGGCATTTGCGGCTCGCACTAGTGCAGAGTTATCTCAAAGAAAGGGGCCACGGCGTTTCTGTATCTCTATTATGTTGGTGCGGCTTCGGAACTTTTAAATATCTTGATATATCTCGAGAACTACGCATCTGATCAAAAAATATCATAGAAGATAAAAAGTAGGAAACTTAATTCTCTACAAAAAAGGTCTCTTAACATTTCGCCATAGCTCGCTTCGTTTCCGAGATATTTGCAGATTTATCTCAAGGGAAAGGGCCTGTCGGACATATTTCGAGATATTTCTTCTTCTTGTTGTTCTTCCTCTGCACAGCTAAGCTGGAAGTGGCATTTGCAGCTCGCAATAGTGCAGAGTTATCTCAAAGAAAGGGGCCACGGTGTTTCTGTATCTCTATTATGTTGGTGCGGCTTCGGAACTTTTAAATATCTTGATATATCTCGAGAACTACGCATCTGATCAAAAAATATCATAGAACATAAAAAGTAGGAAACTTAATTCTCTACAAAAAAGGTCTCTTAACATTTTGCCATAGCTCGCTTCGTTTCCGAGATATTTGCAGATTTATCTCAAGGGAAGGGTCCTGATGGACATATTTCGAGATATTTCTTCTTCTTGTTGTTCTTCTTCTGCACAGCTAAACTGGAAGTGGCATTTCCAGCTCGCAATCGTGCAGAGTTATCTCAAAGAAAGGGGCCACGGTGTTTCTGTATCTCTATTATGTTGGTGCGGCTTCGGAACTTTTAAATATCTTAATATATATCGAGAACTACGCATCTGATCAAAAAATATCATAGAACATAAAAAGTAGGAAACTTAATTCTCTACAAAAAAGGTCTCTTAACATTTTGCCATAGCTCGCTTCGATTCCGAGATATTTGCAGATTTATCTCAAGGGAAGGGGCCTCACGGACATATTTCGAGATATTTCTTCTTCTTGTTGTTCTTCTTCTGCACAGCTAAGCTGGAAGTGGCATTTGCAGCTCGCAATAGTGCAGAGATATCTCAAAGAAAGGGGCCACGGTGTTTCTGTATCTCTATTATGTTGGTGCGGCTTCGGAACTTTTAAGTATCTCGATATATCTCGAAAACTACGCTTCTGATCAAAAAATATCATAGAACATAAACTGTAGGAAACATAATTCTCTACAAAAAACGTCTCTTAACATTTTGCCATAGCTCGCTTCGTTTCCGAGATATTTGCAGATTTCTCTCAAGGGAAGGGGCCTGACGGACATATTTCGAGATATTGCTTCTTCTTGTTGTTCTTCTGCACAGCTAAGCTGGAAGTGGCATTTGCAGCTCGCAATAGTGCATAGTTATCTGAAAGAAAGGGGCCACGGTGTTTCTGTATCTCTATTATGTTGGTGCGGCTTCGGAACTTTTAAATATCTTGATATATCTCGAGAACTACGCATCTAATCAAAAAATATCATAGAACATAAAAAGTAGGAAACTTAATTCTCTACAAAAAAGGTCTCTTAACATTTTGCCATAGCTCTCTTCGTTTCCGAGATATTTGCAGATTTATCTCAAGGGAAGGGGCCTGACGGACATATTTCGAGATATTTCTTCTTCTTGTTGTTCTTCTGCACAGCTAAGCTGGAAGTGGCATTTGCAGCTCGCAATAGTGCATAGTTATCTGAAAGAAAGGGGCCACGGTGTTTCTGTATCTCTATTATGTTGGTGCGGCTTCGGAACTTTTAAATATCTTGATATATCTCGAGAACTACGCATCTAATCAAAAAATATCATAGAAGATGAAAAGTAGGAAACTTAATTCTCTACAAAAAAGGTCTCTTAACATTTTGCCATAGCTCGCTTCGTTTCCGAGATATTTGCAGATTTATCTCAAGGGAAGGGGCCTGACGGACATATTTCGAGATATTTCTTCTTCTTGTTGTTCTTCTTCTGCACAGCTAAGCTGGAAGTGGCATTTGCGGCTCGCACTAGTGCAGAGATATCTCAAAGAAAGGGGCCACGGTGTTTCTGTATCTCTATTATGTTGGTGCGGCTTCGGAACTTTTAAATATCTTGATATATCTCGAGAACTACGCGTCTGATCAAAAAATATCATAGAACATAAAAAGTAGGAAACATAATTCTGTACAAAAAAGGTCTCTTAACATTTTGCCATAGCTCGCTTCGTTTCCGAGATATTTGCAGATTTATCTCAAGGGAAGGGGCCTGACGGACATATTTCGAGATATTTCTTCTTCTTGTTGTTCTTCTTCTGCACAGCTAAGCTGGAAGTGGCATTTGCGGCTCGCACTAGTGCACAGTTATCTCAAAGAAAGGGGCCACGGTGTTTCTGTATCTCTATTATGTTGGTGCGGCTTCGGAACTTTTAAGTATCTCGATATATCTCGAAAACTACGCTTCTGATCAAAAAATATCATAGAACATAAATTGTAGGAAACATAATTCTCTACAAAAAACGTCTCTTAACATTTTGCCATAGCTCGCTTCGTTTCCGAGATATTTGCAGATGCAGCTCAAAGGAACTGGCCTGACGGACATATTTCGAGATATTTCTTCTTCTTGTTGTTCTTCCTCTGCACAGCTAAGCTGGAAGTGGCATTTGCAGCTCGCAATAGTGCAGAGTTATCTCAAAGAAAGGGGCCACGGTGTTTCTGTATCTCTATTATGTTGGTGGGGCTTCGGAACTTTTAAATATCTTGATATATCTCGAGAACTACGCATCTGATCAAAAAATATCATAGAACATAAAAAGTAGGAAACTTAATTCTCTACAAAAAAGGTCGCTTAACATTTTGCCATAGCTCGCTTCGTTTCCGAGATATTTGCATATTTATCTCAAGGGAACGGGCCTGACGGACATATTTCGAGATATTTCTTCTTCTTGTTGTTCTTCTTCTGCACAGCTAAGCTGGAAGTGGCATTTGCGGCTCGCACTAGTGCAGAGTTATCTCAAAGAAAGGGGCCACGGTGTTTCTGTATCTCTATTATGTTGGTGCGGCTTCGGAACTTTTAAATATCTTGATATATCTCGAGAACTACGCATCTGATCAAAAAATATCATAGAACATAAATTGTAGGAAACATAATTCTCTACAAAAAAGGTCTCTTAACATTTTGCCATAGCTCGCTTCGTTTCCGAGATATTTGGAGATTTATCTCAAGGGAAGGGTCCTGATGGACATATTTCGAGATATTTCTTCTGCTTGTTGTTCTTCTTCTGCACAGCTAAACTGGAAGTGGCATTTCCAGCTCGCAATCGTGCTGAGTTATCTCAAAGAAAGGGGCCACGGTGTTTCTGTATCCCTATTATGTTGGTGCGGCTTCGGAACTTTTAAATATCTCGATATATCTCGAAAACTACGCTTCTGATCAAAAAATATCATAGAACATAAATTGTAGGAAACATAATTCTCTACAAAAAACGTCTCTTATCATTTTGCCATAGCTCTCTTCGTTTCCGAGATATTTGCAGATTTATCTCAAGGGAAGGGGCCTGACGGACATATTTCGAGATATTGCTTCTTCTTGTTGTTCTTCTGCACAGCTAAGCTGGAAGTGGCATTTGCAGCTCGCAATAGTGCATAGTTATCTGAAAGAAAGGGGCCACGGTGTTTCTGTATCTCTATTATGTTGGTGCGGCTTCGGAACTTTTAAATATCTCGATATATCTCGAAAACTACGCTTCTGATCAAAAGATATCATAGAACATAAATTGTAGGAAACATAATTCTCTACAAAAAAGGTTTCTTAACATTTTGCCATAGCTCGCTTCGTTTCCGAGATATTTGCAGATATATCTCAAGGGAAGGGGCCTGACGGACATATTTCGAGATATTTCTTCTTCTTGTTGTTCTTCTTCTGCACAGCTAAGCTGGAAGTGGCATTTGCGGCTCGCACTAGTGCAGAGTTATCTCAAAGAAAGGGGCCACGGTGTTTCTGTATCTCTATTATGTTGGTGCGGCTTCGGAACTTTTAAATATCTCGATATATCTCGAAAACTACGCTTCTGATCAAAAAATATCATAGAACATAAATTGTAGGAAACATAATTCTCTACAAAAAAGGTCTCTTAACATTTTGCCATAGCTAGCTTCGTTTCCGAGATATTTGCAGATATATCTCAAGGGAATGGGCCTGACGGACATATTTCGAGATATTTCTTCTTCTTGTTGTTCTTCTTCTGCACAGCTAAGCTGGAAGTGGCATTTACAGCTCGCAATAGTGCAGAGTTATCTCAAAGAAAGGGGCCACGGTGTTTCTGTATCTCTATTATGTTGGTGCGGCTTCGGAACTTTTAAATATCTTGATATATCTCGAGAACTACGCATCAGATCAAAAAATATCATAGAACATAAAAAGTAGGAAACATAATTCTCTACAAAAAACGTCTCTTAACATTTTGCCATAGCTCGCTTCGTTTCCGAGATATTTGCAGATTCAGCTCAAAGGAACTGGCCTGACGGACATATTTCGAGATATTTCTTCTTCTTGTTGTTCTTCCTCTGCACAGCTAAGCTGGAAGTGGCATTTGCAGCTCGCAATAGCGCAGAGTTATCTCAAAGAAAGGGGCCACGGTGTTTCTGTATCTCTATTATGTTGGTGCGGCTTCGGAACTTTTAAATATCTTGATATATCTCGAGAACTACGCATCTGATCAAAAAATATCATACAACATAAAAAGTAGGAAACTTAATTCTCTACAAAAAAGGTCTCTTAACATTTTGCCATAGCTCGTTTCGTTTCCGAGATATTTGCAGATATATCTCAAGGGAAGGGGCCTGACGGACATATTTCGAGATATTTCTTCTTCTTGTTGTTCTTCTTCTGCACAGCTAAGCTGGAAGTGGCATTTGCGGCTCGCACTAGTGCAGAGTTATCTCAAAGAAAGGGGCCACGGTGTTTCTGTATCTCTATTATGTTGGTGCGGCTTCGGAACTTTTAAATATCTTGATATATCTCGAGAACTACGCATCTGATCAAAAAATATCATAGAACATAAATTGTAGGAAACATAATTCTCTACAAAAAAGGTCTCTTAACATTTTGCCATAGCTCGCTTCGTTTCCGAGATATTTGGAGATTTATCTCAAGGGAAGGGTCCTGATGGACATATTTCGAGATATTTCTTCTGCTTGTTGTTCTTCTTCTGCACAGCTAAACTGGAAGTGGCATTTCCAGCTCGCAATCGTGCTGAGTTATCTCAAAGAAAGGGGCCACGGTGTTTCTGTATCCCTATTATGTTGGTGCGGCTTCGGAACTTTTAAATATCTCGATATATCTCGAAAACTACGCTTCTGATCAAAAAATATCATAGAACATAAATTGTAGGAAACATAATTCTCTACAAAAAACGTCTCTTATCATTTTGCCATAGCTCTCTTCGTTTCCGAGATATTTGCAGATTTATCTCAAGGGAAGGGGCCTGACGGACATATTTCGAGATATTGCTTCTTCTTGTTGTTCTTCTGCACAGCTAAGCTGGAAGTGGCATTTGCAGCTCGCAATAGTGCATAGTTATCTGAAAGAAAGGGGCCACGGTGTTTCTGTATCTCTATTATGTTGGTGCGGCTTCGGAACTTTTAAATATCTTGATATATCTCGAGAACTACGCATCTAATCAAAAAATATCATAGAACATAAAAAGTAGGAAACTTAATTCTCTACAAAAAAGGTCTCTTAACATTTTGCCATAGCTCTCTTCGTTTCCGAGATATTTGCAGATTTATCTCAAGGGAAGGGGCCTGACGGACATATTTCGAGATATTTCTTCTTCTTGTTGTTCTTCTGCACAGCTAAGCTGGAAGTGGCATTTGCAGCTCGCAATAGTGCATAGTTATCTGAAAGAAAGGGGCCACGGTGTTTCTGTATCTCTATTATGTTGGTGCGGCTTTGGAACTTTTAAATATCTTGATATATCTCGAGAACTACGCATCTAATCAAAAAATATCATAGAAGATGAAAAGTAGGAAACTTAATTCTCTACAAAAAAGGTCTCTTAACATTTTGCCATAGCTCGCTTCGTTTCCGAGATATTTGCAGATTTATCTCAAGGGAAGGGGCCTGACGGACATATTTCGAGATATTTCTTCTTCTTGTTGTTCTTCTTCTGCACAGCTAAGCTGGAAGTGGCATTTGCGGCTGGCACTAGTGCAGAGTTATCTCAAAGAAAGGGGCCACGGTGTTTCTGTATCTCTATTATGTTGGTGCGGCTTCGGAACTTTTAAATATCTCGATATATCTCGAAAACTACGCTTCTGATCAAAAGATATCATAGAACATAAATTGTAGGAAACATAATTCTCTACAAAAAAGGTCTCTTAACATTTTGCCATAGCTCGCTTCGTTTCCGAGATATTTGCAGATATATCTCAAGGGAAGGGGCCTGACGGACATATTTCGAGATATTTCTTCTTCTTGTTGTTCTTCTTCTGCACAGCTAAGCTGGAAGTGGCATTTGCGGCTCGCACTAGTGCAGAGTTATCTCAAAGAAAGGGGCCACGGTGTTTCTGTATCTCTATTATGTTGGTGCGGCTTCGGAACTTTTAAATATCTCGATATATCTCGAAAACTACGCTTCTGATCAAAAAATATCATAGAACATAAATTGTAGGAAACATAATTCTCTACAAAAAAGGTCTCTTAACATTTTGCCATAGCTAGCTTCGTTTCCGAGATATTTGCAGATATATCTCAAGGGAACGGGCCTGACGGACATATTTCGAGATATTTCTTCTTCTTGTTGTTCTTCTTCTGCACAGCTAAGCTGGAAGTGGCATTTACAGCTCGCAATAGTGCAGAGTTATCTCAAAGAAAGGGGCCACGGTGTTTCTGTATCTCTATTATGTTGGTGCGGCTTCGGAACTTTTAAATATCTTGATATATCTCGAGAACTACGCATCAGATCAAAAAATATCATAGAACATAAAAAGTAGGAAACATAATTCTCTACAAAAAACGTCTCTTAACATTTTGCCATAGCTCGCTTCGTTTCCGAGATATTTGTAGATTCAGCTCAAAGGAACTGGCCTGACGGACATATTTCGAGATATTTCTTCTTCTTGTTGTTCTTCCTCTGCACAGCTAAGCTGGAAGTGGCATTTGCAGCTCGCAATAGCGCAGAGTTATCTCAAAGAAAGGGGCCACGGTGTTTCTGTATCTCTATTATGTTGGTGCGGCTTCGGAACTTTTAAATATCTTGATATATCTCGAGAACTACGCATCTGATCAAAAAATATCATACAACATAAAAAGTAGGAAACTTAATTCTCTACAAAAAAGGTCTCTTAACATTTTGCCATAGCTCGTTTCGTTTCCGAGATATTTGCAGATATATCTCAAGGGAAGGGGCCTGACGGACATATTTCGAGATATTTCTTCTTCTTGTTGTTCTTCTTCTGCACAGCTAAGCTGGAAGTGGCATTTACAGCTCGCAATAGTGCAGAGTTATCTCAAAGAAAGGGGCCACGGTGTTTCTGTATCTCTATTATGTTGGTGCGGCTTCGGAACTTTTAAATATCTTGATATATCTCGAGAACTACGCATCTGATCAAAAAATATCATAGAAGATAAAAAGTAGGAAACTTAATTCTCTACAAAAAAGGTCTCTTAACATTTTGCCATAGCTCGCTTCGTTTCCGAGATATTTGCAGATATATCTCAAGGGAAGGGGCCTGACGGACATATTTCGAGATATTTCTTCTTCTTGTTGTTCTTCTTCTGCACAGCTAAGCTGGAAGTGGCATTTACAGCTCGCAATAGTGCAGAGTTATCTCAAAGAAAGGGGCCACGGTGTTTCTGTATCTCTATTATGTTGGTGCGGCTTCGGAACTTTTAAATATCTTGATATATCTCGAGAACTACGCATCAGATCAAAAAATATCATAGAACATAAAAAGTAGGAAACATAATTCTCTACAAAAAACGTCTCTTAACATTTTGCCATAGCTCGCTTCGTTTCCGAGATATTTGTAGATTCAGCTCAAAGGAACTGGCCTGACGGACATATTTCGAGATATTTCTTCTTCTTGTTGTTCTTCCTCTGCACAGCTAAGCTGGAAGTGGCATTTGCAGCTCGCAATAGCGCAGAGTTATCTCAAAGAAAGGGGCCACGGTGTTTCTGTATCTCTATTATGTTGGTGCGGCTTCGGAACTTTTAAATATCTTGATATATCTCGAGAACTACGCATCTGATCAAAAAATATCATACAACATAAAAAGTAGGAAACTTAATTCTCTACAAAAAAGGTCTCTTAACATTTTGCCATAGCTCGCTTCGTTTCCGAGATATTTGCAGATATATCTCAAGGGAAGGGGCCTGACGGACATATTTCGAGATATTTCTTCTTCTTGTTGTTCTTCTTCTGCACAGCTAAGCTGGAAGTGGCATTTACAGCTCGCAACAGTGCAGAGTTATCTCAAAGAAAGGGGCCACGGTGTTTCTGTATCCCTATTATGTTGGTGCGGCTTCGGAACTTTTAAATATCTCGATATATCTCGAAAACTACGCTTCTGATCAAAAAATATCGTAGAACATAAATTGTAGGAAACATAATTCTCTACAAAAAACGTCTCTTAACATTTTGCCATAGCTCGCTTCGTTTCCGAGATATTTGCAGATTTATCTCAAGGGAAGGGGCCTGACGGACATATTTCGAGATATTTCTTCTTCTTGTTGTTCTTCTTCTGCACAGCTAAGCTGGAAGTGGCATTTGCGGCTCGCACTAGTGCAGAGTTATCTCAACGAAAGGGGCCACGGTGTTTCTGTATCTCTATTATGTTGGTGCGGCTTCGGAACTTTTAAATATCTTGATATATCTCGAAAACTACGCATCTGATCAAAAAATATCATAGAACATAAAAAGTAGGAAACTTAATTCTCTACAAAAAACGTCTCTTAACATTTTGCCATAGCTCGCTTCGTTTCCGAGATATTTGCAGATTCAGCTCAAAGGAACTGGCCTGACGGACATATTTCGAGATATTTCTTCTTCTTGTTGTTCTTCCTCTGCACAGCTAAGCTGGAAGTGGCATTTGCAGCTCGCAATAGCGCAGAGTTATCTCAAAGAAAGGGGCCACGGCGTTTCTGTATCTCTATTATGTTGGTGCGGCTTCGGAACTTTTAAATATCTTGATATATCTCGAGAACTACGCATCTGATCAAAAAATATCATACAACATAAAAAGTAGGAAACTTAATTCTCTACAAAAAAGGTCTCTTAACATTTTGCCATAGCTCGTTTCGTTTCCGAGATATTTGCAGATATATCTCAAGGGAAGGGGCCTGACGGACATATTTCGAGATATTTCTTCTTCTTGTTGTTCTTCTTCTGCACAGCTAAGCTGGAAGTGGCATTTACAGCTCGCAATAGTGCACAGTTATCTCAAAGAAAGGGGCCACGGTGTTTCTGTATCTCTATTATGTTGGTGCGGCTTCGGAACTTTTAAATATCTTGATATATCTCGAGAACTACGCATCTGATCAAAAAATATCATAGAAGATAAAAAGTAGGAAACTTAATTCTCTACAAAAAAGGTCTCTTAACATTTTGCCATAGCTCGCTTCGTTTCCGAGATATTTGCAGATATATCTCAAGGGAAGGGGCCTGACGGACATATTTCGAGATATTTCTTCTTCTTGTTGTTCTTCTTCTGCACAGCTAAGCTGGAAGTGGCATTTGCGGCTCGCACTAGTGCAGAGTTATCTCAAAGAAAGGGGCCACGGTGTTTCTGTATCTCTATTATGTTGGTGCGGCTTCGGAACTTTTAAATATCTCGATATATCTCGAAAACTACGCTTCTGATCAAAAAATATCATAGAACATAAATTGTAGGAAACATAATTCTCTACAAAAAAGGTCTCTTAACATTTTGCCATAGCTAGCTTCGTTTCCGAGATATTTGCAGATATATCTCAAGGGAATGGGCCTGACGGACATATTTCGAGATATTTCTTCTTCTTGTTGTTCTTCTTCTGCACAGCTAAGCTGGAAGTGGCATTTACAGCTCGCAATAGTGCAGAGTTATCTCAAAGAAAGGGGCCACGGTGTTTCTGTATCTCTATTATGTTGGTGCGGCTTCGGAACTTTTAAATATCTTGATATATCTCGAGAACTACGCATCAGATCAAAAAATATCATAGAACATAAAAAGTAGGAAACATAATTCTCTACAAAAAACGTCTCTTAACATTTTGCCATAGCTCGCTTCGTTTCCGAGATATTTGTAGATTCAGCTCAAAGGAACTGGCCTGACGGACATATTTCGAGATATTTCTTCTTCTTGTTGTTCTTCCTCTGCACAGCTAAGCTGGAAGTGGCATTTGCAGCTCGCAATAGCGCAGAGTTATCTCAAAGAAAGGGGCCACGGTGTTTCTGTATCTCTATTATGTTGGTGCGGCTTCGGAACTTTTAAATATCTTGATATATCTCGAGAACTACGCATCTGATCAAAAAATATCATACAACATAAAAAGTAGGAAACTTAATTCTCTACAAAAAAGGTCTCTTAACATTTTGCCATAGCTCGTTTCGTTTCCGAGATATTTGCAGATATATCTCAAGGGAAGGGGCCTGACGGACATATTTCGAGATATTTCTTCTTCTTGTTGTTCTTCTTCTGCACAGCTAAGCTGGAAGTGGCATTTACAGCTCGCAATAGTGCAGAGTTATCTCAAAGAAAGGGGCCACGGTGTTTCTGTATCTCTATTATGTTGGTGCGGCTTCGGAACTTTTAAATATCTTGATATATCTCGAGAACTACGCATCTGATCAAAAAATATCATAGAAGATAAAAAGTAGGAAACTTAATTCTCTACAAAAAAGGTCTCTTAACATTTTGCCATAGCTCGTTTCGTTTCCGAGATATTTGCAGATATATCTCAAGGGAAGGGGCCTGACGGACATATTTCGAGATATTTCTTCTTCTTGTTGTTCTTCTTCTGCACAGCTAAGCTGGAAGTGGCATTTACAGCTCGCAATAGTGCAGAGTTATCTCAAAGAAAGGGGCCACGGTGTTTCTGTATCTCTATTATGTTGGTGCGGCTTCGGAACTTTTAAATATCTTGATATATCTCGAGAACTACGCATCTGATCAAAAAATATCATAGAAGATAAAAAGTAGGAAACTTAATTCTCTACAAAAAAGGTCTCTTAACATTTTGCCATAGCTCGCTTCGTTTCCGAGATATTTGCAGATATATCTCAAGGGAAGGGGCCTGACGGACATATTTCGAGATATTTCTTCTTCTTGTTGTTCTTCTTCTGCACAGCTAAGCTGGAAGTGGCATTTACAGCTCGCAACAGTGCAGAGTTATCTCAAAGAAAGGGGCCACGGTGTTTCTGTATCCCTATTATGTTGGTGCGGCTTCGGAACTTTTAAATATCTCGATATATCTCGAAAACTACGCTTCTGATCAAAAAATATCGTAGAACATAAATTGTAGGAAACATAATTCTCTACAAAAAACGTCTCTTAACATTTTGCCATAGCTCGCTTCGTTTCCGAGATATTTGCAGATTTATCTCAAGGGAAGGGGCCTGACGGACATATTTCGAGATATTTCTTCTTCTTGTTGTTCTTCTTCTGCACAGCTAAGCTGGAAGTGGCATTTGCGGCTCGCACTAGTGCAGAGTTATCTCAACGAAAGGGGCCACGGTGTTTCTGTATCTCTATTATGTTGGTGCGGCTTCGGAACTTTTAAATATCTTGATATATCTCGAGAACTACGCATCAGATCAAAAAATATCATAGAACATAAAAAGTAGGAAACTTAATTCTCTACAAAAAAGGTCTCTTAACATTTTGCCATAGCTCTCTTCGTTTTCGAGATATTTGCAGATTTATCTCAAGGGAAGGGGCCTGACGGACATATTTCGAGATATTTCTTCTTCTTGTTGTTCTTCTTCTGCACAGCTAAGCTGGAAGTGGCATTTACAGCTCGCAATACTGCAGAGTTATCTCAAAGAAAGGGGCCACGGTGTTTCCGTATCCCTATTATGTTGGTGCGGCTTCGGAACTTTTAAATATCTCGATATATCTCGAAAACTACGCTTCTGATTAAAAAATATCATAGAACATGAATTGTAGGAAACATAATTCTCTACAAAAAACGTCTCTTAACATTTTGCCATAGCTCGCTTCGTTTCCGAGATATTTGCAGATTCAGCTCAAGGGAAGGGGCCTGACGGACATATTTCGAGATATTTCTTCTTCTTGTTGTTCTTCTTCTGCACAGCTAAGCTGGAAGTGGCATTTACAGCTCGCAACAGTGCAGAGTTATCTCAAAGAAAGGGGCCACGGTGTTTCTGTATCCCTATTATGTTGGTGCGGCTTCGGAACTTTTAAATATCTCGATATATCTCGAAAACTACGCTTCTGATCAAAAAATATCGTAGAACATAAATTGTAGGAAACATAATTCTCTACAAAAAACGTCTCTTAACATTTTGCCATAGCTCGCTTCGTTTCCGAGATATTTGCAGATTTATCTCAAGGGAAGGGGCCTGACGGACATATTTCGAGATATTTCTTCTTCTTGTTGTTCTTCTTCTGCACAGCTAAGCTGGAAGTGGCATTTGCGGCTCGCACTAGTGCAGAGTTATCTCAACGAAAGGGGCCACGGTGTTCCTGTGTCTCTATTATGTTGGTGCGGCTTCGGAACTTTTAAATATCTTGATATATCTCGAGAACTACGCATCAGATCAAAAAATATCATAGAACATAAAAAGTAGGAAACTTAATTCTCTACAAAAAAGGTCTCTTAACATTTTGCCATAGCTCTCTTCGTTTTCGAGATATTTGCAGATTTATCTCAAGGGAATGGTCCTGACGGACATATTTCGAGATATTTCTTCTTCTTGTTGTTCTTCCTCTGCACAGCTAAGCTGGAAGTGGCATTTGCAGCTCGCAATAGTGCAGAGTTATCTCAAAGAAAGGGGCCACGGTGTTTCTGTATCTCTATTATGTTGGTGCGGCTTCGGAACTTTTAAATATCTTGATATATCTCGAGAACTACGCATCTGATCAGAAAATATCATAGAAGATAAAAAGTAGGAAACTTAATTCTCTACAAAAAAGGTCTCTTAACATTTTGCCATAGCTCGCTTCGTTTCCGAGATATTTGCAGATTTATCTCAAGGGAAGGGGCCTAACGGACATATTTCGAGATATTTCTTCTTCTTGTTGTTCTTCTTCTGCACAGCTAAACTGGAAGTGGCATTTCCAGCTCGCAATAGTGCAGAGTTATCTCAAAGAGAGGGGCCACGGTGTTTCTGTATCTCGATTATGTTGGTGCGGCTTCGGAACTTTTAAATATCTTGATATATCTCGAGAGCTACGCGTCTGATCAAAAAATATCATAGAACATAAAAAGTAGGAAACATAATTCTCTACAAAAAAGGTCTCTTAACATTTTGCCATAGCTCGCTTCGTTTCCGAGATATTTGCAGATTTATCTCAAGGGAAGTGGCCTGACGGACATATTTCGAGATATTTCTTCTTCTTGTTGTTCTTCTTCTGCACAGCTAAGCTGGAAGTGGCATTTGCGGCTCGCACTAGTGCAGAGTTATCTCAAAGAAAGGGGCCACGGTGTTTCTGTATCTCTATTATGTTGGTGCGGCATCGGAACTTTTAAATATCTTGATATATCTCGAGAACTACGCATCTGATCAGAAAATATCATAGAAGCTAAAAAGTAGGAAACTTAATTCTCTACAAAAAACGTCTCTTAACATTTTGACATAGCTCGCTTCGTTTCCGAGATATTTGCAGATTTATCTCAAGGTAAGGGGCCTGACGGACATATTTCGAGATATTTCTTCTTCTTGTTGTTCTTCTTCTGCACAGCTAAGCTGGAAGTGGCATTTACAGCTCGCAATAGTGCATAGTTATCTGAAACAAAGGGGCCACGGTGTTTCTGTATCTCTATTATGTTGGTGCGGCTTCGGAACTTTTAAATATCTTGATATACCTCGAGAACTACGCATCTGATCAAAAAATATCATAGAACATAAAAAGTAGGAAACTCAATTCTCTACAAAACAGGTCTCTTAACATTTTGCAATAGCTCGCTTCATTTCCGAGATATTTGCAGATTTATCTCAAGGGAAGGGGCCTGACGGACATATTTCGAGATATTTCTTCTTCCTGTTGTTCTTCTTCTGCACAGCTAAGCTGGAAGTGGCATTTGCAGCTCGCAATTGTGCAGAGTTATCTCAAAGAGAGGGGCCACGGTGTTTCTGTATCTCTATTATGTTGGTGCGGCTTCGGAACTTTTAAATATCTTGATATATCTCGAGAACTACGCATCTGATCAAAAAATATCATAGAACATAAAAAGTAGGAAACTTAATTCGCTACAAAAAAGGTCTCTTAACATTTTGCCATAGCTCGCTTCGTTTCCGAGATATTTGCAGATTTATCTCAAGGGAAGGGGCCTAACGGACATATTTCGTGATATTTCTTCTTCTTGTTGTTCTTCTTCTGCACAGCTAAGCTGGAAGTGGCATTTGCAGCTCGCAATTGTGCAGAGTTATCTCAAAGAGAGGGGCCACGGTGTTTCTGTATCTCTATTATGTTGGTGCGGCTTCGGAACTTTTAAATATCTTGATATATCTCGAGAACTACGCATCTGATCAAAAAATATCATAGAACATAAAAAGTAGGAAACTTAATTCGCTACAAAAAAGGTCTCTTAACATTTTGCCATAGCTCGCTTCGTTTCCGAGATATTTGCAGATTTATCTCAAGGGAAGGGGCCTAACGGACATATTTCGTGATATTTCTTCTTCTTGTTGTTCTTCTTCTGCACAGCTAAGCTGGAAGTGGCATTTGCGGCTCGCACTAGTACAGAGTTATCTCAAAGAAAGGGGCCACGGTGTTTCTGTATCTCTATTATGTTGGTGCGGCTTCGGAACTTTTAAATATCTTGATATATCTCGAGAACTACGCATCTGATCAAAAAATATCATAGAACATAAAAAGTAGGAAACTTAATTCTCTACAAAAAAGTCTGTTAAGATTTTGCCATAGCTCGCTTCGTTTCCGAGATATTTGCAGATTTATCTCAAGGGAAAGGGCCTAACGGATATATTGCGAGATATTTCTTCTTCTTGTTGTTCTTCTTCTGCACAGCTAAACTGGAAGTGGCATTTCCAGCTCGCAATAGTGCAGAGTTATCTCAAAGAGAGGGGCCACGGTGTTTCTGTATCTCTATTATGTTGGTGCGGCTTCGGAACTTTTAAATATCTTGATATATCTCGAGAACTACGCATCTGATCAAAAAATATCATACAACATAAAACGTAGGAAACTTAATTCTCTACAAAAAAGGTCTCTCAACATTTTGCCATAGCTCGCTTCGTTTCCGAGATATTTGCAGATTTATCTCAAGGGAAGGGGCCTAACGGACATATTTCGTGATATTTCTTCTTCTTGTTGTTCTTCTTCTGCACAGCTAAGCTGGAAGTGGCATTTGCGGCTCGCACTAGTACAGAGTTATCTCAAAGAAAGGGGCCACGGTGTTTCTGTATCTCTATTATGTTGGTGCGGCTTCGGAACTTTTAAATATCTTGATATATCTCGAGAACTACGCATCTGATCAAAAAATATCATAGAACATAAAAAGTAGGAAACTTAATTCTCTACAAAAAAGTCTGTTAAGATTTTGCCATAGCTCGCTTCGTTTCCGAGATATTTGCAGATTTATCTCAAGGGAAAGGGCCTAACGGATATATTGCGAGATATTTCTTCTTCTTGTTGTTCTTCTTCTGCACAGCTAAACTGGAAGTGGCATTTCCAGCTCGCAATAGTGCAGAGTTATCTCAAAGAGAGGGGCCACGGTGTTTCTGTATCTCTATTATGTTGGTGCGGCTTCGGAACTTTTAAATATCTTGATATATCTCGAGAACTACGCATCTGATCAAAAAATATCATACAACATAAAACGTAGGAAACTTAATTCTCTACAAAAAAGGTCTCTCAACATTTTGCCATAGCTCGCTTCGTTTCCGAGATACTTGCCGATTTATCTCAAGGGAAGGGGCCTAACGGACATATTTCGAGATATTTCTTCTTCTTGTTGTTCTTCTTCTGCACAGCTAAACTGGAAGTGGCATTTGCAGCTCGCAATAGTGCAGAGTTATCTCAAAGAGAGGGGCCACGGTGTTTCTGTATCTCTATTATGTTGGTGCGGCTTCGGAACTTTTAAATATCTTGATATATCTCGAGAACTACGCGTCTGGTCAAAAAATATCATACAACATAAAAAGTAGGAAACATAATTCCATACAAAAAAGGTCTCTTAACATTTTGCCATAGCTCGCTTCGTTTCCGAGATATTTGCAGATTTATCTCAAGGGAAGGGGCCTGACGGACATATTTCGAGATATTTCTTCTTCTTGTTGTTCTTCTTCTGCACAGCTAAGCTGGAAGTGGCATTTGCAGCTCGCAATAGTGCAGAGTTATCTCAAAGAAAGGGGCCACGGTGTTTCTGTATCTCTATTATGTTGGTGCGGCTTCGGAACTTTTAAATATCTTGATATATCTCGAGATCTACGCATCTGATCAAAAAATATCATAGAACATAAAAAGTAGGAAACTTAATTCTCTACAAAAAAGGTCTCTCAACATTTTGCCATAGCTCGCTTCGTTTCCGAGATACTTGCCGATTTATCTCAAGGGAAGGGGCCTGACGGACATATTTCGAGATATTTCTTCTTCTTGTTGTTCTTCTTCTGCACAGCTAAGCTGGAAGTGGCATTTGCAGCTCGCAATTGTGCAGAGTTATCTCAAAGAGAGGGGCACGGTGTTTCTGTATCTCTATTATGTTGGTGCGGCTTCGGAACTTTTAAATATCTTGATATATCTCGAGAACTACGAATCTGATCAGAAAATATCATAGAAGATAAAAAGTAGGAAACTTAATTCTCTACAAAAAAGGTCTCTTAACATTTTGCCATAGCTCGCTTCGTTTCCGAGATATTTGCAGATTTATCTCAAGGGAAGGGGCCTGACGGACATATTTCGAGATATTTCTTCTTCTTGTTGTTCTTCTTCTGCACAGCTAAGCTGGAAGTGGCATTTGCAGCTCGCAATTGTGCAGAGTTATCTCAAAGAGAGGGGCACGGTGTTTCTGTATCTCTATTATGTTGGTGCGGCTTCGGAACTTTTAAATATCTTGATATATCTCGAGAACTACGCATCTGATCAAAAAATATCATAGAACATAAAAAGTAGGAAACTTAATTCTCTACAAAAAAGGTCTCTCAACATTTTGCCATAGCTCGCTTCGTTTCCGAGATATTTGCAGATTTATCTCAAGGGAAGGGGCCTAACGGACTTATTTCGAGATATTTCTTCTTCTTGTTGTTCTTCTTCTGCACAGCTAAACTGGAAGTGGCATTTCCAGGTCGCAATAGTGCAGAGTTATCTAAAAGAAAGGAGCCACGGTGTTTCTGTATCTCTATTATGTTGGTGCGGCTTCGGAACTTTTAAATATCTTGATATATCTCGAGAACTACGCATCTGTTCAAAAAATATCATAGAACATAAAAAGTAGGAAACTTAATTCTCTACAAATAAGGTCTCTTAACATTTTGCCATAGCTCGCTTCGTTTCCGAGATATTTGCAGATTTATCTCAAGGGAAGGGGCCTGACGGACATTTTTCGAGATATTTCTTCTTCTTGTTGTTCTTCTTCTGCACAGCTAAGCTGGAAGTGGCATTTGCAGCTCGCAATAGTGCAGAGTTATCTCGAAGAAAGGGGCCACGGTGTTTCTGTATCTCTATTATGTTGGTGCGGCTTCGGAACTTTTAAATATCTTGATATATCTCGAGAACTACGCATCTGATCAAAAAATATCATAGAACATAAAAAGTAGGAAACTTAATTCTCTACAAAAAAGGTCTCTTAACATTTTGCCATAGCTCGCTTCGTTTCCAAGATACTTGCAGATTTATCTCAAGGGAAGGGGCCTGACGGACATATTTCGAGATATTTCTTCTTCTTGTTGTTCTTCTTCTGCACAGCTAAACTGGAAGTGGCATTTCCAGCTCGCAGTAGTGCCGAGTTATCTCAAAGAAAGGGGCCACGGTGTTTCTGTATCTCTATTATGTTGGTGCGGCTTCGGAACTTTTAAATATCTTGATATATCTCGAGAACTACGCATCTGATCAAAGAATATCATAGAACATAAAAAGTAGAAAACTTAATTCTCTACAAAAAAGGTCTCTCAACATTTTGCCATAGCTCGCTTCGTTTCCGAGATATATGCAGATTTATCTCAAGGGAAGGGGCCTGACGGACATATTTCGAGATATTTCTTCTTCTTGTTGTTCTTCTTCTGCACAGCTAAACTGGATGTGGCATTTACAGCTCGCAATAGTGCAGAGTTATCTGAAAGAAAGGGGCCACGGTGTTTCTGTATCTCTATTATGTTGGTGCGGCTTCGGAACTTTTAAATATCTTGATATATCTCGAAAACTACGCTTCTGATCAAAAAATATCATAGAACATAAATTGTAGGAAACATGATTCTCTACAAAAAAGGTCTCTTAACATTTTGCCATAGCTCGCTTCGCTTCCGAGATATATGCAGATTTATCTCAAGGGAAGGGGCCTGACGGACATATTTCGAGATATTTCTTCTTCTTGTTGTTCTTCTTCTGCATAGCTAAGCTGGAAGTGGCATTTGCAGCTCGCAATAGTGCAGAGTTATCTCAAAGAAAGGGGCCACGGTGTTTCTGTATCTCTATTATGTTGGTGCGGCTTCGGAACTTTTAAATATCTTGATATATCTCGAGAACTACGCATCTGATCAAATAATATCATAGAACATAAAAAGTAGGAAACTTAATTCTCCACAAATAAGGTCTCTTAACATTTTGCCATAGCTCGCTTCGTTTCCGAGATATTTGCAGATTTATCTCAAGGGAAGGGGCCTGACGGACATATTTCGAGATATTTCTTCTTCTTGTTGGTCTTCTTCTGCACAGCTAAGCTGGAAGTGGCAGTTGCAGCTCGCAATAGTGCACAGTTATCTCGAAGAAAGGGGCCACGGTGTTTCTGTATCTCTATTATGTTGGTGCGGCTTCGGATCTTTTAAATATCTCGATATATCTCGAAAACTACGCTTCTGATCAAAAAATATCATAGAACGTAAATTGTGGGAAACATAATTCTCTACAAAAAAGGTCTCTCAACATTTTGCCATAGCTCGCTTCGTTTCCGAGATATTTGCAGATATATCTCAAGGGAAGGGGTCTGACGGACATATTTCGAGATATTTCTTCTTCTTGTTGTTCTTCTTCTGCACAGCTAAGCTGGAAGTGGCATTTGCAGCTCGCAATAGTGCAGAGTTATCTCAAAGAAAGGGGCCACGGTGTTTCTGTATCTCTATTATGTTGGTGCGGCTTCGGAACTTTTAAATATCTTGATATATCTCGAGAGCTACGCATCCGATCAAAAAATATCATAGAACATAAAAAGTAGGAAACTTAATTCTCTACAAAAAAGGTCTCTTAACATTTTGCCATAGCTCGCTTCGTTTCCGAGATATTTGCAGATTTATCTCAAGGGAAGGGTCCTGATGGACATATTTCGAGATATTTCTTCTTCTTGTTGTTCTTCTTCTGCACAGCTAAACTGGAAGTGGCATTTCCAGCTCGCAATCGTGCAGTGTTATCTCAAAGAAAGGGGCCACGGTGTTTCTGTATCTCTATTATGTTGGTGCGGCTTCGGAACTTTTAAATATCTTGATATATCTCGAGAACTACGCCTCTGATCGAAAAATATCATAGAACGTAAAAAGTAGGAAACTTAATTCTCTACAAAAAAGGTCTCTTAACATTTTGCCATAGCTCGCTTCGTTTCCGAGATATTTGCAGATTTATATCAAGGGAAGGGGCCTGACGGACATATTTCGAGATATTTCTTCTTCTTGTTGTTCTTCTTCTGCACAGCTAAGCTGGAAGTGGCATTTGCAGCTCGCAATAGTACAGAGTTATCGCAAAGAAAGGGGCCACGGTGTTTCTGTATCTCTATTATGTTGGTGCGGCTTCGGAACTTTTAAATATCTTGATATATCTCGAGAACTACGCATCTGATCAAAAAATATCATAGAACATAAATTGTAGGAAACATAATTCTCTACAAAAAAGGTCTCTTAACATTTTGCCATAGCTCGTTTCGTTTCCGAGATATTTGCAGATATATCTCAAGGGAAGGGGCCTGACGGACATATTTCGAGATATTTCCTCTTCTTGTTGTTCTTCTTCTGCACAGCTAAGCTGGAAGTGGCATTTGCGGCTCGCACTAGTGCAAAGTTATCTCAAAGAAAGGGGCCACGGTGTTTCTGTATCTCCATTATGTTGGTGCGTCTTCGGAACTTTTAAATATCTCGATATATCTCGAAAACTACGCTTCTGATTAAAAAATATCATAGAACATAAATTGTAGGAAACATAATTCTCTACAAAAAACGTCTCTTAATATTTTGCCATAGCTCGCTTCGTTTCCGAGATATTTGCAGATTTATCTCAAGGGAAGGGGCCTGACGGACATTTTTCGAGATATTTCTTCTTCTTGTTGTTCTTCTTATGCACAGCTAAGCTGGAAGTGGCATTTGCAGCTCGCAATAGTGCAGAGTTATCTCGAAGAAAGGGGCCACGGTGTTTCTGTATCTCTATTATGTTGGTGCGGCTTCGGAACTTTTAAATATCTTGATATATCTCGAAAACTACGCTTCTGATCAAAAAATATCATAGAACATAAATTGTAGGAACCATAATTCTCTACCAAAAAGGTCTCTTAACATTTTGCCATAGCTCGCTTCGCTTCCGAGATATATGCAGATTTATCTCAAGGGAAGGGGCCTGACGGACATATTTCGAGATATTTCTTCTTCTTGTTGTTCTTCTTCTGCACAGCTAAGCTGGAAGTGGCATTTGCAGCTCGCAATAGTGCAGAGTTATCTCAAAGAAAGGTGCCACGGTGTTTCTGTATCTCTATTATGTTGGTGCGGCTTCGGAACTTTTAAATATCTTGATATATCTCGAAAACTACGCTTCTGATCAAAAAATATCATAGAACATAAATTGTAGGAACCATAATTCTCTACCAAAAAGGTCTCTTAACATTTTGCCATAGCTCGCTTCGCTTCCGAGATATATGCAGATTTATCTCAAGGGAAGGGGCCTGACGGACATATTTCGAGATATTTCTTCTTCTTGTTGTTCTTCTTCTGCACAGCTAAGCTGGAAGTGGCATTTGCAGCTCGCAATAGTGCAGAGTTATCTCAAAGAAAGGTGCCACGGTGTTTCTGTATCTCTATTATGTTGGTGCGGCTTCGGAACTTTTAAATATCTTGATATATCTCGAGAGCTACGCATCCGATCAAAAAATATCATAGAACATAAAAAGTAGGAAACTTAATTCTCTACAAAAAAGGTCTCTTAACATTTTGCCATAGCTCGCTTCGTTTCCGAGATATTTGCAGATTTATCTCGAGGGAAGGGGCCTGACGGACATATTTCGAGATATTTCTTCTTCTTGTTGTTCTTCAATCTGCACAGCTAAGCTGGACGTGGCATTTACAGCTCGCAATAGTGCAGAGTTATCTCAAAGAAAGGGGCCACGGTGTTTCTGTATCTCTATTATGTTGGTGCGGCTTCGGAACTTTTAAATATCTTGATATATCTCGAGAACTACGCATCTGATCAAAAAATATCATACAACATAAAAAGTAGGAAACTTAATTCTCTACAAATAAGGTCTCTTAACATTTTGCCATAGCTCGTTTCGTTTCCGAGATATTTGCAGATATATCTCAAGGGAAGGGGCCTGACGGACATATTTCGAGATATTTCCTCTTCTTGTTGTTCTTCTTCTGCACAGCTAAACTGGAAGTGGCATTTCCAGCTCGCAATAGCGCAGAGTTATCTCAAAGAAAGGGGCCACGGTGTTTCTGTATCCCTATTATGTTGGTGCGTCTTCGGAACTTTTAAATATCTCGATATATCTCGAAAACTACGCTTCTGATCAAAAAATATCATAGAACATAAATTGTAGGGAACATAATTCTCTACAAAAAACGTCTCTTAACATTTTGCCATAGCTCGCTTCGTTTCCGAGATATTTGCAGATTCAGCTCAAAGGAACGGGCCTGACGGACATATTTCGAGATACTTCTTCTTCTTGTTGTTCTTCTTCTGCACAGTTAAGCTGGAAGTGGCATTTGCGGCTCGCACTAGTGCAGAGTTATCTCAAAGAAAGGGGCCACGGTGTTTCTGTATCTCTATTATGTTGGTGCGGCTACGGAACTTTTAAATATCTCGATATATCTCGAAAACTACGCTTCTGATCAACAAATATCATAGAACATAAATTGTAGGAAACATAATTCTCTACAAAAAAGGTCTCTTAACATTTTGCCATAGCTCGCTTCGTTTCCGAGATATTTGCAGATTCATCTCAAGGGAAGGGGTCTGACGGACATATTTCGAGATATTTTTTCTTCTTGTTGTTCTTCTTCTGCACAGCTAAGCTCGAAGTGGCATTTGCAGCTCGCAATAGTGCAGAGTTATCTCAAAGAAAGAGGCCACGGTGTTTCTGTACCTCTATTATGTTGGTGCAGCTTCGGAACTTTTAAATATCTTGATATATCTCGAGAACTACGCATCTGATCAAAAAATATCATCGAACATAAAAAGTAGGAAACTTAATTCTCTACAAAAAAGGTCTCTTAACATTTTGCCATAAGTCACTTCGTTTCCGAGATATTTGCAGATATATCTCAAGGGAAGGGGCCTGACGGACATATTTCGAGATATTTCTTCTTCTTGTTGTTCTTCTTCTGCACAGCTAAGCTGGAAGTGGCATTTACAGCTCGCAATAGTGCAGAGTTATCTCAAAGAAAGGGGCCACGGTGTTTCTGTATCTCTATTATGTTGGTGCGGCTTCGGAACTTTTAAATATCTTGATATATCTCGAGAACTACGCATCTGTTCAAAAAATATCATAGAACATAAAAAGTAGGAAACTTAATTCTCTACAAGTAAGGTCTCTTAACATTTTGCCATAGCTCGCTTCGTTTCCGAGATATTTGCAGATTTATCTCAAGGGAAGGGGCCTGACGGACATTTTTCGAGATATTTCTTCTTCTTGTTGTTCTTCTTCTGCACAGCTAAGCTGGAAGTGGCATTTGCAGCTCGCAATAGCGCAGAGTTATCTCGAAGAAAGGGGCCACGGTGTTTCTGTATCTCTATTATGTTGGTGCGGCTTCGGAACTTTTAAATATCTTGATATATCTCGAGAACTACGCATCTGATCAAAAAATATCATAGAACATAAAAAGTAGGAAACTTAATTCTCTACAAAAAAGGTCTCTTAACATTTTGCCATAGCTCGCTTCGTTTCCAAGATACTTGCAGATTTATCTCAAGGGAAGGGGCCTGACGGACATATTTCGAGATATTTCTTCTTCTTGTTGTTCTTCTTCTGCACAGCTAAACTGGAAGTGGCATTTCCAGCTCGCAGTAGTGCCGAGTTATCTCAAAGAAAGGGGCCACGGTGTTTCTGTATCTCTATTATGTTGGTGCGGCTTCGGAACTTTTAAATATCTTGATATATCTCGAGAACTACGCATCTGATCAAAGAATATCATAGAACATAAAAAGTAGAAAACTTAATTCTCTACAAAAAAGGTCTCTCAACATTTTGCCATAGCTCGCTTCGTTTCCGAGATATATGCAGATTTATCTCAAGGGAAGGGGCCTGACGGACATATTTCGAGATATTTCTTCTTCTTGTTGTTCTTCTTCTGCACAGCTAAACTGGAAGTGGCATTTCCAGCTCGCAATAGTGCAGAGTTATCTGAAAGAAAGGGGCCACGGTGTTTCTGTATCTCTATTATGTTGGTGCGGCTTCGGAACTTTTAAATATCTTGATATATCTCGAAAACTACGCTTCTGATCAAAAAATATCATAGAACATAAATTGTAGGAAACATGATTCTCTACAAAAAAGGTCTCTTAACATTTTGCCATAGCTCGCTTCGCTTCCGAGATATATGCAGATTTATCTCAAGGGAAGGGGCCTGACGGACATATTTCGAGATATTTCTTCTTCTTGTTGTTCTTCTTCTGCATAGCTAAGCTGGAAGTGGCATTTGCAGCTCGCAATAGTGCAGAGTTATCTCAAAGAAAGGGGCCACGGTGTTTCTGTATCTCTATTATGTTGGTGCGGCTTCGGAACTTTTAAATATCTTGATATATCTCGAGAACTACGCATCTGATCAAATAATATCATAGAACATAAAAAGTAGGAAACTTAATTCTCCACAAATAAGGTCTCTTAACATTTTGCCATAGCTCGCTTCGTTTCCGAGATATTTGCAGATTTATCTCAAGGGAAGGGGCCTGACGGACATATTTCGAGATATTTCTTCTTCTTGTTGGTCTTCTTCTGCACAGCTAAGCTGGAAGTGGCAGTTGCAGCTCGCAATAGTGCACAGTTATCTCGAAGAAAGGGGCCACGGTGTTTCTGTATCTCTATTATGTTGGTGCGGCTTCGGATCTTTTAAATATCTCGATATATCTCGAAAACTACGCTTCTGATCAAAAAATATCATAGAACGTAAATTGTGGGAAACATAATTCTCTACAAAAAAGGTCTCTCAACATTTTGCCATAGCTCGCTTCGTTTCCGAGATATTTGCAGATATATCTCAAGGGAAGGGGTCTGACGGACATATTTCGAGATATTTCTTCTTCTTGTTGTTCTTCTTCTGCACAGCTAAGCTGGAAGTGGCATTTGCAGCTCGCAATAGTGCAGAGTTATCTCAAAGAAAGGGGCCACGGTGTTTCTGTATCTCTATTATGTTGGTGCGGCTTCGGAACTTTTAAATATCTTGATATATCTCGAGAGCTACGCATCCGATCAAAAAATATCATAGAACATAAAAAGTAGGAAACTTAATTCTCTACAAAAAAGGTCTCTTAACATTTTGCCATAGCTCGCTTCGTTTCCGAGATATTTGCAGATTTATCTCAAGGGAAGGGTCCTGATGGACATATTTCGAGATATTTCTTCTTCTTGTTGTTCTTCTTCTGCACAGCTAAACTGGAAGTGGCATTTCCAGCTCGCAATCGTGCAGTGTTATCTCAAAGAAAGGGGCCACGGTGTTTCTGTATCTCTATTATGTTGGTGCGGCTTCGGAACTTTTAAATATCTTGATATATCTCGAGAACTACGCCTCTGATCGAAAAATATCATAGAACGTAAAAAGTAGGAAACTTAATTCTCTACAAAAAAGGTCTCTTAACATTTTGCCATAGCTCGCTTCGTTTCCGAGATATTTGCAGATTTATATCAAGGGAAGGGGCCTGACGGACATATTTCGAGATATTTCTTCTTCTTGTTGTTCTTCTTCTGCACAGCTAAGCTGGAAGTGGCATTTGCAGCTCGCAATAGTACAGAGTTATCGCAAAGAAAGGGGCCACGGTGTTTCTGTATCTCTATTATGTTGGTGCGGCTTCGGAACTTTTAAATATCTTGATATATCTCGAGAACTACGCATCTGATCAAAAAATATCATAGAACATAAATTGTAGGAAACATAATTCTCTACAAAAAAGGTCTCTTAACATTTTGCCATAGCTCGTTTCGTTTCCGAGATATTTGCAGATATATCTCAAGGGAAGGGGCCTGACGGACATATTTCGAGATATTTCCTCTTCTTGTTGTTCTTCTTCTGCACAGCTAAGCTGGAAGTGGCATTTGCGGCTCGCACTAGTGCACAGTTATCTCAAAGAAAGGGGCCACGGTGTTTCTGTATCTCTATTATGTTGGTGCGTCTTCGGAACTTTTAAATATCTCGATATATCTCGAAAACTACGCTTCTGATTAAAAAATATCATAGAACATAAATTGTAGGAAGCATAATTCTCTACAAAAAACGTCTCTTAATATTTTGCCATAGCTCGCTTCGTTTCCGAGATATTTGCAGATTTATCTCAAGGGAAGGGGCCTGACGGACATTTTTCGAGATATTTCTTCTTCTTGTTGTTCTTCTTCTGCACAGCTAAGCTGGAAGTGGCATTTGCAGCTCGCAATAGTGCAGAGTTATCTCGAAGAAAGGGGCCACGGTGTTTCTGTATCTCTATTATGTTGGTGCGGCTTCGGAACTTTTAAATATCTTGATATATCTCGAAAACTACGCTTCTGATCAAAAAATATCATAGAACATAAATTGTAGGAACCATAATTCTCTACCAAAAAGGTCTCTTAACATTTTGCCATAGCTCGCTTCGCTTCCGAGATATATGCAGATTTATCTCAAGGGAAGGGGCCTGACGGACATATTTCGAGATATTTCTTCTTCTTGTTGTTCTTCTTCTGCACAGCTAAGCTGGAAGTGGCATTTGCAGCTCGCAATAGTGCAGAGTTATCTCAAAGAAAGGGGCCACGGTGTTTCTGTATCTCTATTATGTTGGTGCGGCTTCGGAACTTTTAAATATCTTGATATATCTCGAGAGCTACGCATCCGATCAAAAAATATCATAGAACATAAAAAGTAGGAAACTTAATTCTCTACAAAAAAGGTCTCGTAACATTTTGCCATAGCTCGCTTCGTTTCCGAGATATTTGCAGATTTATCTCGAGGGAAGGGGCCTGACGGACATATTTCGAGATATTTCTTCTTCTTGTTGTTCTTCAATCTGCACAGCTAAGCTGGACGTGGCATTTACAGCTCGCAATAGTGCAGAGTTATCTCAAAGAAAGGGGCCACGGTGTTTCTGTATCTCTATTATGTTGGTGCGGCTTCGGAACTTTTAAATATCTTGATATATCTCGAGAACTACGCATCTGATCAAAAAATATCATACAACATAAAAAGTAGGAAACTTAATTCTCTACAAATAAGGTCTCTTAACATTTTGCCATAGCTCGTTTCGTTTCCGAGATATTTGCAGATATATCTCAAGGGAAGGGGCCTGACGGACATATTTCGAGATATTTCCTCTTCTTGTTGTTCTTCTTCTGCACAGCTAAACTGGAAGTGGCATTTCCAGCTCGCAATAGCGCAGAGTTATCTCAAAGAAAGGGGCCACGGTGTTTCTGTATCCCTATTATGTTGGTGCGTCTTCGGAACTTTTAAATATCTCGATATATCTCGAAAACTACGCTTCTGATCAAAAAATATCATAGAACATAAATTGTAGGGAACATAATTCTCTACAAAAAATGTCTCTTAACATTTTGCCATAGCTCGCTTCGTTTCCGAGATATTTGCAGATTCAGCTCAAAGGAACGGGCCTGACGGACATATTTCGAGATACTTCTTCTTCTTGTTGTTCTTCTTCTGCACAGTTAAGCTGGAAGTGGCATTTGCGGCTCGCACTAGTGCAGAGTTATCTCAAAGAAAGGGGCCACGGTGTTTCTGTATCTCTATTATGTTGGTGCGGCTTCGGAACTTTTAAATATCTCGATATATCTCGAAAACTACGCTTCTGATCAACAAATATCATAGAACATAAATTGTAGGAAACATAATTCTCTACAAAAAAGGTCTCTTAACATTTTGCCATAGCTCGCTTCGTTTCCGAGATATTTGCAGATTCATCTCAAGGGAAGGGGTCTGACGGACATATTTCGAGATATTTTTTCTTCTTGTTGTTCTTCTTCTGCACAGCTAAGCTCGAAGTGGCATTTGCAGCTCGCAATAGTGCAGAGTTATCTCAAAGAAAGAGGCCACGGTGTTTCTGTACCTCTATTATGTTGGTGCAGCTTCGGAACTTTTAAATATCTTGATATATCTCGAGAACTACGCATCTGATCAAAAAATATCATCGAACATAAAAAGTAGGAAACTTAATTCTCTACAAAAAAGGTCTCTTAACATTTTGCCATAAGTCACTTCGTTTCCGAGATATTTGCAGATATATCTCAAGGGAAGGGGCCTGACGGACATATTTCGAGATATTTCTTCTTCTTGTTGTTCTTCTTCTGCACAGCTAAGCTGGAAGTGGCATTTACAGCTCGCAATAGTGCAGAGTTATCTCAAAGAAAGGGGCCACGGTGTTTCTGTATCTCTATTATGTTGGTGCGGCTTCGGAACTTTTAAATATCTTGATATATCTCGAGAACTACGCATCTGATCAAAAAATATCATAGAACATGAAAAGTAGGAAACTTAATTCTCTACAAAAAAGGTCTCTTAACATTTTGCCATAGCTCGCTTCGTTTCCGAGATATTTGCATATTTATCTCAAGGGAAGGGGCCTGACGGACATATTTCGAGATATTTCTTCTTCTTGTTGTTCTTCTTCTGCACAGCTAAGCTGGAAGTGGTATTTGCGGCTCGCACTAGTGCAGAGTTATCTCAAAGAAAGGGGCCACGGTGTTTCTGTATCTCTATTATGTTGGTGCGGCTTCGGAACTTTTAAATATCTTGATATATCTCGAGAACTATGCTTCTGATCAAAAAATATCATAGAACGCAAATTGTAGGAAACATCATTCTCTACAAAAAAGGTCTCTTAACATTTTGCCATAGCTCGCTTCGTTTCCGAGATATTTGCAGATTCATCTCAAGGGAAGGGGCCTGACGGACATATTTCGAGATATTTCTTCTTCTTGTTGTTCTTCTTCTGCACAGCTAAGCTCGAAGTGGCATTTGCAGCTCGCAATAGTGCAGAGTTATCTCAAAGAAAGAGGCCACGGTGTTTCTGTACCTCTATTATGTTGGTGCAGCTTCGGAACTTTTAAATATCTTGATATATCTCGAGAACTACGCATCTGATCAAAAAATATCATCGAACATAAAAAGTAGGAAACTTAATTCTCTACAAAAAAGGTCTCTTAACATTTTGCCATAGCTCGCTTCTTTTCCGAGATATTTGCAGATTCAACTCAAAGGAACTGGCCTGACGGACATATTTCGAGATATTTCTTCTTCTTGTTGTTCTTCCTCTGCACAGCTAAGCTGGAAGTGGCATTTGCAGCTCGCAATAGTGCAGTGTTATCTCAAAGAAAGGGGCCACGGTGTTTCTGTATCTCTATTATGTTGGTGCGGCTTCGGAACTTTTAAATATCTTGATATATCTCGAGAACTACGCATCTGATCAAAAAATATCATAGAACATAAAAAGTAGGAAACTTAATTCTCTACAAAAAAGGTCTCTTAACATTTTGCCATAGCTCGCTTCGTTTCCGAGATATTTGCATATTTATCTCAAGGGAAGGGGCCTGACGGACATATTTCGAGATATTTCTTCTTCTTGTTGTTCTTCTTCTGCACAGCTAAGCGGGAAGTGGCATTTGCGGCTCGCACTAGTGCAGAGTTATCTCAAAGAAAGGGGCCACGGTGTTTCTGTATCTCTATTATGTTGGTGCGGCTTCGGAACTTTTAAATATCTCGATATATCTCGAAAATTACGCTTCTGATCAAAAAATATCATAGAACATAATAAGTAGGAAACTTAATTCTCTACAAAGAAGGTCTCTTAACATTTTGCCATAGCTCGCTTGGTTTCCGAGATATTTGCAGATTTATCTCAAGGGAAGGGGCCTGACGGACATATTTCGAGATATTTCTTCTTCTTGTTGTTCTTCTTCTGCACAGCTAAGCTGGAAGTGGCATTTACAGCTCGCAATAGTGCAGAGTTATCTCAAAGAAAGGGGCCACGGTGTTTCTGTATCTCTATTATGTTGGTGCGGCTTCGGAACTTCTATATATCTTGATATATCTCGAGAACTACGCATCTGATCAAAAAATATCATAGAACATAAATAGTAGGAAACTTAATTTCCTACAAAAAAGATCTCTTACTATTTTGCCATAGCTCGCATTTCCGAGATATTTGCAGATTTAGCTCAAGGGAAGGGGCCTGACGGACATATTTCGAGATATTTCTTCTTCTTGTTGTTCTTCTTCTGCACAGCTAAGCTGGAAGTGGCATTTGCAGCTCGCAATAGTGCAGAGTTATCTCAAAGAAAGGGGCCACGGTGTTTCTGTATCTCTATTATGTTGGTGCGGCTTCGGAACTTTTAAATATCTTGATATATCTCGAAAACTACGCATCTGATCAAAAAATATCATACAACATAAAAAGTAGGAAACTTAATCCTCTACAAAAAAGGTCTCGTAACATTTTGCCATAGCTCGCTTCGTATCCGAGATATTTGCAGATTTATCTCAAGGGAAGGGGCCCAACGGACATATTTCGAGATATTTCTTCTTCTTGTTGTTCTTCTTCTGCACAGCTAAGCTGGAAGTGGCATTTGCAGCTCGCAATAGTGCAGAGTTATCTCAAAGAAAGGGGCCACGGTGTTTCTGTATCTCTATTATGTTGGTGCGGCTTCGGAACTTTTAAATATCTTGATATATCTCGAAAACTACGCTTCTGATCAAAAAATATCATAGAACATAACTTGTAGGAAACATAATTCTCTACAAAAAAGGTCTCTTAACATTTTGCCATAGCTCGCTTCGTTTCCGAGATAGTTGCAGATTTATCTCAAGGGAAGGGGCCTGACGGACATATTTCGAGATATTTCTTCTTCTTGTTGTTCTTCTTCTGCACAGCTAAGCTGGAAGTGGCATTTGCAGCTCGCAATAGTGCAGAGTTATCTCAAAGAATGGGGCCACGGTGTTTCTGTATCTCTATTATGTTGGTGCGGCTTCGGAACTTTTAAATATCTCGATATATCTCGAGAACTACGCATCTGATCAAAAAATATCATAGAACATAAAAAGTAGGAAACTTAATTCTCTACAAATAAGGTCTCTTAACATTTTGCCATAGCTCGCTTCGTTTCCGAGATATTTGCAGATTTATCTCAAGGGAAGGGGCCTGACGGACATATTTCGAGATATTCCTTCTTCTTGTTGTTCTTCTTCTGCACAGCTAAGCTGGAAGTGGCATTTGCAGCTCGCAATAGTGCAGAGTTATCTCAAAGAAAGGGGCCACGTGTTTCCGTATCTCTATTATGTTGGTGCGGCTTCGGAACTTTTAAATATCTCGATATATCTCGAAAACTACGCTTCTGATCAAAAAATACCATAGAACATAGCTTGTAGGAAACATAATTCTCTACAAAAAAGGTCTCTTAACATTTTGCCATAGCTCGCTTCGTTTCCGAGATATTTGCAGATTTATCTCAAGGGAAGGGGCCTGACGGACATATTTCGAGATATTTCTTCTTCTTGTTGTTCTTCTTCTGCACAGCTAAGCTGGAAGTGGCATTTGCAGCTCGCAATAGTGCAGAGTTATCTCGAAGAAAGGGGCCACGGTGTTTCTGTATCTCTATTATGTTGGTGCGGCTTCGGAACTTTTAAATATCTCGATATATCTCGAGAACTACGCATCTGATCAAAAAATATCATAGAACATAAAAAGTAGGAAACTTAATTCTCTACAAATAAGGTCTCTTAACATTTTGCCATAGCTCTCTTCGTTTCCGAGATATCTGCAGATTTATCTCAAGGGAAGGGGCCTGACGGACATATTTCGAGATATTTCTTCTTCTTGTTGTTCTTCTTCTGCACAGCTAAGCTGGAAGTGGCATTTGCAGCTCGCAATAGTGCAGAGTTATCGCAAAGAAAGGGGCCACGGTGTTTCTGTATCTCTATTATGTTTGTGCGGCTTCGGAACTTTTAAATATCTTGATATATCTCGAGAACTACGCATCTGATCAAAAAATATCATAGAACATAAAAAGTAGGAAACCTAATTTTCTACAAAAAAGGTCTCTTAACATTTTGCCGTAGCTCGCTTCGTTTCCGAGATATTTGCAGATTTATCTCAAGGGAAGGGGCCTGACGGACATATTTCGAAATATTTCTTATTCTTGTTGTTCTTCTTCTGCACAGCTAAGCTGGAAGTGGCATTTGCAGCTCGCAATAGTGCAGAGTTATCTCAAAGAAAGGGGCCACGGTGTTTCTGTACCTCTATTATGTTGGTGCAGCTTCGGAGCTTTTAAATATCTTGATATATCTCGAGAACTACGCATCTGATCAAAAAATATCATAGATCACAAATTGTAGGAAACATAATTCTCTACAAAAGAGGTCTCTTAACATTTTGCCATAGCTCGCTTCGTTTCCGAGATATTTGCAGATTTATCTCAAGGGAAGGGGCCTGACGGACATATTTCGAGATATTTCTTCTTCTTGTTGTTCTTCTTCTGCACAGCTAAACTGGAAGTGGCATTTCCAGCTCGCAATAGTGCAGAGTTATCTCAAAGCAAGGGGCCACGGTGTTTCTGTATCTCTATTATGTTGGTGCGGCTTCGGAACTTTTAAATATCTTGATATATCTCGAGAACTACGCATCTGATCAAAAAATATCATACAACATAAAAAGTAGGAAACCTAATTTTCTACAAAAAAGGTCTCTTAACATTTTGCCGTAGCTCGCTTCGTTTCCGAGATATTTGCAGATTTATCTCAAGGGAAGGGGCCTGACGGACATATTTCGAGATATTTCTTCTTCTTGTTGTTCTTCTTCTGCACAGCTAAGCTGGAAGTGGCATTTGCAGCTCGCAATAGTGCAGAGTTATCGCAAAGAAAGGGGCCACGGTGTTTCTGTATCTCTATTATGTTTGTGCGGCTTCGGAACTTTTAAATATCTTGATATATCTCGAAAACTACGCTTCTGATCAAAAAATATCATAGAACATAACTTGTAGGAAACATAATTCTCTACAAAAAAGGTCTCTTAACATTTTGCCATAGCTCGCTTCGTTTCCGAGATAGTTGCAGATTTATCTCAAGGGAAGGGGCCTGACGGACATATTTCGAGATATTTCTTCTTCTTGTTGTTCTTCTTCTGCACAGCTAAGCTGGAAGTGGCATTTGCAGCTCGCAATAGTGCAGAGTTATCTCAAAGAAAGGGGCCACGGTGTTTCTGTATCTCTATTATGTTGGTGCGGCTTCGGAACTTTTAAATATCTCGATATATCTCGAGAACTACGCATCTGATCAAAAAATCTCATAGAACATAAAAAGTAGGAAACTTAATTCTCTACAAATAAGGTCTCTTAACATTTTGCCATAGCTCGCTTCGTTTCCGAGATATTTGCAGATTTATCTCAAGGGAAGGGGCCTGACGGACATATTTCGAGATATTTCTTCTTCTTGTTGTTCTTCTTCTGCACAGCTAAGCTGGAAGTGGCATTTGCGGCTCGCACTAGTGCACAGTTATCTCAAAGAAAGGGGCCACGGTGTTTCTGTATCTCTATTATGTTGGTGCGGCTTCGGAACTTTTAAATATCTTGATATATCTCGAGAACTACGCTTCTGATCAAAAAATATCATAGAACGTAAATTGTAGGAAACATTATTCTCTACAAAAAAGGTCTCTTAACATTTTGCCATAGCTCGCTTCGTTTCCGAGATATTTGCAGATTCATCTCAAGGGAAGGGGCCTGACGGACATATTTCGAGATATTTCTTCTTCTTGTTGTTCTTCTTCTGCACAGCTAAGCTGGAAGTGGCATTTGCAGCTCGCAATAGTGCAGAGTTATCTCAAAGAAAGGGGCCACGGTGTTTCTGTATCTCTATTATGTTGGTGCGGCTTCGGAACTTTTAAATATCTTGATATATCTCGAGAACTACGCATCTGATCAAAAAATATTATAAAACATAAAAAGTAGGAAACTTAATTCTCTACAAAAAAGGTCTCTTAACATTTTGCCATAGCTCGCTTCGTTTCCGAGATATTTGCAGATTTATCTCAAGGGAAGGGGCCTGACGGACATATTTCGAGATATTTCTTCTTCTTGTTGTTCTTCTTCTGCACAGCTAAGCTGGAAGTGGCATTTGCAGCTCGCAATAGTGCAGAGTTATCTCAAAGAAAGGGGCCACGGTGTTTCTGTATCTCTATTATGGTGGTGCGGCTTCGGAACTTTTAAATATCTTGATATATCTCGAGAACTACGCATCTGATCAAAAAATATCATAGAACATAAAAAGTAGGAAACTTAATTCTCTACAAAAAAGGTCTCTTAGCATTTTGCCATAGCTCGCTTCGTTTCCGAGATATTTGCAGATTTATCTCAAGGGAAGGGGCCTGACGGACATATTTCGAGATATTTCTTCTTCTTGTTGTTCTTCTTCTGCACAGCTAAGCTGGAAGTGGCATTTGCAGCTCGCAATAGTGCAGAGTTATCTCAAAGAAAGGGGCCACGGTGTTTCTGTATCTCTATTATGTTGGTGCGGCTTCGGAACTTTTAAATATCTTGATATATCTCGAAAACTACGCATGTGATCAAAAAATATCATGCAACATAAAAAGTAGGAAACTTAATCCTCTACAAAAAAGGTCTCGTAACATTTTGCCATAGCTCGCTTCGTATCCGAGATATTTGCAGATTTATCTCAAGGGAAGGGGCCTAACGGACATATTTCGAGATATTTCTTCTTCTTGTTGTTCTTCTTCTGCACAGCTAAGCTGGAAGTGGCATTTGCAGCTCGCAATAGTGCAGAGTTATCTCAAAGAAAGGGGCCACGGTGTTTCTGTATCTCTATTATGTTGGTGCGGCTTCGGAACTTTTAAATATCTTGATATATCTCGAAAACTACGCTTCTGATCAAAAAATATCATAGAACATAACTTGTAGGAAACATAATTGTCTACAAAAAAGGTCTCTTAACATTTTGCCATAGCTCGCTTCGTTTCCGAGATAGTTGCAGATTTATCTCAATCGAAGGGGCCTGACGGACATATTTCGAGATATTTCTTCTTCTTGTTGTTCTTCTTCTGCACAGCTAAGCTGGAAGTGGCATTTGCAGCTCGCAATAGTGCAGAGTTATCTCAAAGAATGGGGCCACGGTGTTTCTGTATCTCTATTATGTTGGTGCGGCTTCGGAACTTTTAAATATCTCGATATATCTCGAGAACTACGCATCTGATCAAAAAATATCATAGAACATAAAAAGTAGGAAACTTAATTCTCTACAAATAAGGTCTCTTAACATTTTGCCATAGCTCGCTTCGTTTCCGAGATATTTGCAGATTTATCTCAAGGGAAGGGGCCTGACGGACATATTTCGAGATATTCCTTCTTCTTGTTGTTCTTCTTCTGCACAGCTAAGCTGGAAGTGGCATTTGCAGCTCGCAATAGTGCAGAGTTATCTCAAAGAAAGGGGCCACGTGTTTCCGTATCTCTATTATGTTGGTGCGGCTTCGGAACTTTTAAATATCTCGATATATCTCGAAAACTACGCTTCTGATCAAAAAATACCATAGAACATAGCTTGTAGGAAACATAATTCTCTACAAAAAAGGTCTCTTAACATTTTGCCATAGCTCGCTTCGTTTCCGAGATAGTTGCAGATTTATCTCAAGGGAAGGGGCCTGACGGACATATTTCGAGATATTTCTTCTTCTTGTTGTTCTTCTTCTGCACAGCTAAGCTGGAAGTGGCATTTGCAGCTCGCAATAGTGCAGAGTTATCTCGAAGAAAGGGGCCACGGTGTTTCTGTATCTCTATTATGTTTGTGCGGCTTCGGAACTTTTAAATATCTCGATATATCTCGAGAACTACGCATCTGATCAAAAAATATCATAGAACATAAAAAGTAGGAAACTTAATTCTCTACAAATAAGGTCTCTTAACATTTTGCCATAGCTCTCTTCGTTTCCGAGATATTTGCAGATTTATCTCAAGGGAAGGGGCCTGACGGACATATTTCGAGATATTTCTTCTTCTTGTTGTTCTTCTTCTGCACAGCTAAGCTGGAAGTGGCATTTGCAGCTCGCAATAGTGCAGAGTTATCGCAAAGAAAGGGGCCACGGTGTTTCTGTATCTCTATTATGTTTGTGCGGCTTCGGAACTTTTAAATATCTTGATATATCTCGAGAACTACGCATCTGATCAAAAAATATCATAGAACATAAAAAGTAGGAAACCTAATTTTCTACAAAAAAGGTCTCTTAACATTTTGCCGTAGCTCGCTTCGTTTCCGAGATATTTGCAGATTTATCTCAAGGGAAGGGGCCTGACGGACATATTTCGAAATATTTCTTATTCTTGTTGTTCTTCTTCTGCACAGCTAAGCTGGAAGTGGCATTTGCAGCTCGCAATAGTGCAGAGTTATCTCAAAGAAAGGGGCCACGGTGTTTCTGTACCTCTATTATGTTGGTGCAGCTTCGGAGCTTTTAAATATCTTGATATATCTCGAGAACTACGCATCTGATCAAAAAATATCATAGATCACAAATTGTAGGAAACATAATTCTCTACAAAAGAGGTCTCTTAACATTTTGCCATAGCTCGCTTCGTTTCCGAGATATTTGCAGATTTATCTCAAGGGAAGGGGCCTGACGGACATATTTCGAGATATTTCTTCTTCTTGTTGTTCTTCTTCTGCACAGCTAAACTGGAAGTGGCATTTCCAGCTCGCAATAGTGCAGAGTTATCTCAAAGAAAGGGGCCACGGTGTTTCTGTATCTCTATTATGTTGGTGCGGCTTCGGAACTTTTAAATATCTTGATATATCTCGAGAACTACGCATCTGATCAAAAAATATCATACAACATAAAAAGTAGGAAACCTAATTTTCTACAAAAAAGGTCTCTTAACATTTTGCCGTAGCTCGCTTCGTTTCCGAGATATTTGCAGATTTATCTCAAGGGAAGGGGCCTGACGGACATATTTCGAGATATTTCTTCTTCTTGTTGTTCTTCTTCTGCACAGCTAAGCTGGAAGTGGCATTTGCAGCTCGCAATAGTGCAGAGTTATCGCAAAGAAAGGGGCCACGGTGTTTCTGTATCTCTATTATGTTTGTGCGGCTTCGGAACTTTTAAATATCTTGATATATCTCGAAAACTACGCTTCTGATCAAAAAATATCATAGAACATAACTTGTAGGAAACATAATTCTCTACAAAAAAGGTCTCTTAACATTTTGCCATAGCTCGCTTCGTTTCCGAGATAGTTGCAGATTTATCTCAAGGGAAGGGGCCTGACGGACATATTTCGAGATATTTCTTCTTCTTGTTGTTCTTCTTCTGCACAGCTAAGCTGGAAGTGGCATTTGCAGCTCGCAATAGTGCAGAGTTATCTCAAAGAAAGGGGCCACGGTGTTTCTGTATCTCTATTATGTTGGTGCGGCTTCGGAACTTTTAAATATCTCGATATATCTCGAGAACTACGCATCTGATCAAAAAATCTCATAGAACATAAAAAGTAGGAAACTTAATTCTCTACAAATAAGGTCTCTTAACATTTTGCCATAGCTCGCTTCGTTTCCGAGATATTTGCAGATTTATCTCAAGGGAAGGGGCCTGACGGACATATTTCGAGATATTTCTTCTTCTTGTTGTTCTTCTTCTGCACAGCTAAGCTGGAAGTGGCATTTGCGGCTCGCACTAGTGCACAGTTATCTCAAAGAAAGGGGCCACGGTGTTTCTGTATCTCTATTATGTTGGTGCGGCTTCGGAACTTTTAAATATCTTGATATATCTCGAGAACTACGCTTCTGATCAAAAAATATCATAGAACGTAAATTGTAGGAAACATTATTCTCTACAAAAAAGGTCTCTTAACATTTTGCCATAGCTCGCTTCGTTTCCGAGATATTTGCAGATTCATCTCAAGGGAAGGGGCCTGACGGACATATTTCGAGATATTTCTTCTTCTTGTTGTTCTTCTTCTGCACAGCTAAGCTGGAAGTGGCATTTGCAGCTCGCAATAGTGCAGAGTTATCTCAAAGAAAGGGGCCACGGTGTTTCTGTATCTCTATTATGTTGGTGCGGCTTCGGAACTTTTAAATATCTCGATATATCTCGAAAACTACGCTTCTGATCAAAAAATATCATAGAACATAAATTGTAGGAAACATAATTCTCTACAAAAAAGGTCTCTTAACATTTTGCCATAGCTCGCTTCGTTTCCGAGATATTTGCAGATTTATCTCAAGGGAAGGGGCCTGACGGACATATTTCGAGATATTTCTTCTTCTTGTTGTTCTTCTTCTGCACTACTAAGCTGGAAGTGGCATTTGCAGCTCGCAATAGTGCAGAGTTATCTCAAAGAAAGGGGCCACGGTGTTTCTGTATCTCTATTATGGTGGTGCGGCTTCGGAACTTTTAAATATCTTGATATATCTCGAGAACTACGCATCTGATCAAAAAATATCATAGAACATAAAAAGTAGGAAACTTAATTCTCTACAAAAAAGGTCTCTTAGCATTTTGCCATAGCTCGCTTCGTTTCCGAGATATTTGCAGATTTATCTCAAGGGAAGGGGCCTGACGGACATATTTCGAGATATTTCTTCTTCTTGTTGTTCTTCTTCTGCACAGCTAAGCTGGAAGTGGCATTTACAGCTCGCAATAGTGCAGAGTTATCTCAAAGAAAGGGGCCACGCTGTTTCTGTATCTCTATTATGTTGGTGCGGCTTCGGAACTTTTAAATATCTTGATATATCTCGAGAACTACGCATCTGATCAAAAAATATCATAGAACATAAATAGTAGGAAACTTAATTTCCTACAAAAAAGATCTCTTTCTATTTTGCCATAGCTCGCATTGTTTCCGAGATATTTGCAGATATATCTCAAGGGAAGGGGCCTGACGGACATATTTCGAGATATTTCTTCTTCTTGTTGTTCTTCTTCTGCACAGCTAAGCTGGAAGTGGTATTTGCGGCTCGCACTAGTGCAGAGTTATCTCAAAGAAAGGGGCCACGGTGTTTCTGTATCTCTATTATGTTGGTGCGGCTTCGGAACTTTTAAATATCTTGTTATATCTTGAGAACTACGCTTCTGATCAAAAAATATCATAGAACGTAAATTGTAGGAAACATTATTCTCTACAAAAAAGGTCTCTGAACATTTTGCCATAGCTCGCTTCGTTTCCGAGATATTTGCAGATTCATCTCAAGGGAAGGGGCCTGACGGACATATTTCGAGATATTTCTTCTTCTTGTTGTTCTTCTTCTGCACAGCTAAGCTGGAAGTGGCATTTGCAGCTCGCAATAGTGCAGAGTTATCTCAAAGAAAGGGGCCACGGTGTTCCTGTATCTCTATTATGGTGGTGCGGCTTCGGAACTTTTAAATATCTTGATATATCTCGAGAACTACGCATCTGATCAAAAAATATCATAGAACATAAAAAGTAGGAAACTTAATTCTCTACAAAAAAGGTCTCTTAGCATTTTGCCATAGCTCGCTTCGTTTCCGAGATATTTGCAGATTTATCTCAAGGGAAGGGGCCTGACGGACATATTTCGAGATATTTCTTCTTCTTGTTGTTCTTCTTCTGCACAGCTAAGCTGGAAGTGGCATTTACAGCTCGCAATAGTGCAGAGTTATCTCAAAGAAAGGGGCCACGCTGTTTCTGTATCTCTATTATGTTGGTGCGGCTTCGGAACTTTTAAATATCTTGATATATCTCGAGAACTACGCATCTGATCAAAAAATATCATAGAACATAAATAGTAGGAAACTTAATTTCCTACAAAAAAGATCTCTTTCTATTTTGCCATAGCTCGCATTGTTTCCGAGATATTTGCAGATTTAGCTCAAGGGAAGGGGCTGACGGACATATTTCGAGATATTTCTTCTTCTTGTTGTTCTTCTTCTGCACAGCTAAGCTGGAAGTGGCATTTGCAGCTCGCAATAGTGCAGAGTTATCGCAAAGAAAGGGGCCACGGTGTTTCTGTATCTCTATTATGTTTGTGCGGCTTCGGAACTTTTAAATATCTTGATATATCTCGAGAACTACGCATCTGATCAAAAAATATCATAGAACATAAAAAGTAGGAAACTTAATTCTCTACAAAAAAGGTCTCTTAACATTTTGCCATAGCTCGCTTCGTTTCCGAGATATTTGCAGATATATCTCAAGGGAAGGGGCCTGACGGACATATTTCGAGATATTTCTTCTTCTTGTTGTTCTTCTTCTGCACAGCTAAGCTGGAAGTGGCATTTGCCGCTCGCACTAGTGCAGAGTTATCTCAAAGAAAGGGGCCACGGTGTTTCTGTATCCCTATTATGTTGGTGCGGCTTCGGAACTTTTAAATATCTCGATATATCTCGAGAACTACGCTTCTGATCAAAAAATATCATGGAACATAAATTGTAGGAAACATAATTCTCTACAAAAAAAGTCTCTTAACATTTTGCCATACCTCGCTTCGTTTCCGAGATATTTGCAGATTCAGCTCAAAGGAACTGGCCTGACGGACATATTTCGAGATATTTCTTCTTCTTGTTGTTCTTCCTCTGCACAGCTAAGCTGGAAGTGGCATTTGCAGCTCGCAATAGTGCAGAGTTATCTCAAAGAAAGGGGCCACGGTGTTTCTGTATCTCTATTATGTTGGTGCGGCTTCGGAACTTTTAAATATCTTGATATATCTCGAGAACTACGCATCTGATCAAAAAATATCATAGAACATAAAAAGTAGGAAACTTAATTCTCTACAAAAAAGGTCTCTTAACATTTTGCCATAGCTCGCTTCGTTTCCGAGATATTTGCAGATTCAGCTCAAAGGAACTGGCCTGACGGACATATTTCGAGATATTTCTTCTTCTTGTTGTTCTTCTTCTGCACAGCTAAGCTGGAAGTGGCATTTGCGGCTCGCACTAGTGCAGAGTTATCTCAAAGAAAGGGGCCGCGGTGTTTCTGTATCTCTATTATGTTGGTGCGGCTTCGGAACTTTTAAATATCTCGATATATCTCGAAAACTACGCTTCTGATCAAAAAATATCATAGAACATAAATTGTAGGAAACAGAATTCTCTACAAAAAAGGTCTCTTAACATTTTGCCGTAGCTCGCTTCGTTTCCGAGATATTTGCAGATATATCTCAAGGGAAGGGGCCTGACGGACATATTTCGAGATATTTCTTCTTCTTGTTGTTCTTCTTCTGCACAGCTAAGCTGGAAGTGGCATTTGCGGCTCGCACTAGTGCAGAGTTATCTCAAAGAAAGGGGCCACGGTGTTTCTGTATCTCTATTATGTTGGTGCGGCTTCGGAACTTTTAAATATCTCGATACATCTCGAAAACTACGCTTCTGATCAAAAAATATCATAGAACCTAAATTGTAGGAAACATAATTCTCTACAAAAAAATTCTCTTAACATTTTGCAATAGCTCGCTTCGTTTCCGAGATATTTGCAGATATATCTCAAGGGAAGGGGCCTGACGGACATATTTCGAGATATTTCTTCTTCTTGTTATTCTTCTTCTGCACAGCTAAGCTGGAAGTGGCATTTACAGCTCGCAATAGTGCAGAGTTATCTCAAAGAAAGGGGCCACGGTGTTTCTGTATCTCTATTATGTTGGTGCGGCTTCGGAACTTTTAAATATCTTGATATATCTCGAGAACTACGCATCTGATCAAAAAATATCATACAAGATAAAAAGTAGGAAACTTAATTCTCTACAAAAAAGGTCTCTTAACATTTTGCCATAGCTCGCTTCGTTTCCGAGATATTTGCAGATTTATCTCAAGGGAAGGGGCCTGACGGACATATTTCGAGATATTTCTTCTTCTTGTTGTTCTTCTTCTGCACAGCTAAGCTGGAAGTGGCATTTACAGCTCGCAATAGTGCAGAGTTATCTCAAAGAAAGGGGCCACGGTGTTTCTGTATCTCTATTATGTTGGTGCGGCTTCGGAACTTTTAAATATCTTGATATATCTCGAGAACTACGCATCTGATCCAAAAATACCATAGAACATAAAAAGTAGGAAACTTAATTCTCTACAAAAAAGGTCTCTTAACATTTTGCCATAGCTCGCTTCGTTTCCGAGATATTTGCAGATATATCTCAAGGGAAGGGGCCTGACGGACATATTTCGAGATATTTCTTCTTCTTGTTGTTCTTCTTCTGCACAGCTAAGCTGGAAGTGGCATTTGCCGCTCGCACTAGTGCAGAGTTATCTCAAAGAAAGGGGCCACGGTGTTTCTGTATCCCTATTATGTTGGTGCGGCTTCGGAACTTTTAAATATCTCGATATATCTCGAGAACTACGCTTCTGATCAAAAAATATCATGGAACATAAATTGTAGGAAACATAATTCTCTACAAAAAAAGTCTCTTAACATTTTGCCATACCTCGCTTCGTTTCCGAGATATTTGCAGATTCAGCTCAAAGGAACTGGCCTGACGGACATATTTCGAGATATTTCTTCTTCTTGTTGTTCTTCCTCTGCACAGCTAAGCTGGAAGTGGCATTTGCAGCTCGCAATAGTGCAGAGTTATCTCAAAGAAAGGGGCCACGGTGTTTCTGTATCTCTATTATGTTGGTGCGGCTTCGGAACTTTTAAATATCTTGATATATCTCGAGAACTACGCATCTGATCAAAAAATATCATAGAACATAAAAAGTAGGAAACTTAATTCTCTACAAAAAAGGTCTCTTAACATTTTGCCATAGCTCGCTTCGTTTCCGAGATATTTGCAGATATATCTCAAGGGAAGGGGCCTGACGGACATATTTCGAGATATTTCTTCTTCTTGTTGTTCTTCTACTGCACAGCTAAGCTGGAAGTGGCATTTGCGGCTCGCACTAGTGCAGAGTTATCTCAAAGAAAGGCGCCACGGTGTTTCTGTATCTCTATTATGTTGATGCGGCTTCGGAACTTTTAAATATCTCGATACATCTCGAAAACTACGCTTCTGATCAAAAAATATCATAGAACCTAAATTGTAGGAAACATAATTCTCTACAAAAAAGGTCTCTTAACATTTTGCCATAGCTCGCTTCGTTTCCGAGATATTTGCAGATATATCTCAAGGGAAGGGGCCTGACGGACATATTTCGAGATATTTCTTCTTCTTGTTATTCTTCTTCTGCACAGCTAAGCTGGAAGTGGCATTTACAGCTCGCAATAGTGCAGAGTTATCTCAAAGAAAGGGGCCACGGTGTTTCTGTATCTCTATTATGTTGGTGCGGCTTCGGAACTTTTAAATATCTTGATATATCTCGAGAACTACGCATCTGATCAAAAAATATCATACAAGATAAAAAGTAGGAAACTTAATTCTCTACAAAAAAGGTCTCTTAACATTTTGCCATAGCTCGCTTCGTTTCCGAGATATTTGCAGATTTATCTCAAGGGAAGGGGCCTGACGGACATATTTCGAGATATTTCTTCTTCTTGTTGTTCTTCTTCTGCACAGCTAAGCTGGAAGTGGCATTTGCGGCTCGCACCAGTGCAGAGTTATCTCAACGAAAGGGGCCACGGTGTTTCTGTATCTCTATTATGTTGGTGCGGCTTCGGAACTTTTAAATATCTCGATATATCTCGAAAACTACGCTTCTGATCAAAAAATATCATAGAACATAAATTGTAGGAAACATAATTCTCTACAAAAAAGGTCTCTTAACATTTTGCCATAGCTCGCTTCGTTTCCGAGATATTTGCAGATATATCTCAAGGGAAGGGGCCTGACGGACATATTTCGAGATATTTCTTCTTCTTGTTGTTCTTTTTCTGCACAGCTAAGCTGGAAGTGGCATTTGCAGCTCGCAATAGTGCAGAGTTATCTCAAAGAAAGGGGCCACGGTGTTTCTGTATCTCTATTATGTTGGTGCGGCTTCGGAACTTTTAAATATCTCGATATATCTCGAAAACTACGCTTCTGATCAAAAAATATCATAGAACATAAATTGTAGGAAACATAATTCTCTACAAAAAAGGTCTCTTAACATTTTGCCATAGCTCGCTTCGTTTCCGAGATATTTGCAGATATATCTCAAGGGAAGGGGCCTGACGGACATATTTCGAGATATTTCTTCTTCTTGTTGTTCTTCTTCTGCACAGCTAAGCTGGAAGTGGCATTTGCGGCTCGCACTAGTGCAGAGTTATCTCAAAGAAAAGGGCCACGGTGTTTCTGTATCTCTATTATGTTGGTGCGGCTTCGGAACTTTTAAATATCTTGATATATCTCAAGAACTACGCATCTGATCAAAAAATATCATACAACATAAAAAGTGGGAAACTTAATTCTCTACAAAAAAGGTCTCTTAACATTTTGCCATAGCTCGCTTCGTTTCCGAGATATGTGCAGATTTATCTCAAGGGAAGGGGCCTGACGGACATATTTCGAGATATTTCTGCTTCTTGTTGTTCTTCTTCTGCACAGCTAAGCTGGAAGTGGCATTTGCAGCTCGCAATAGTGCAGAGTTATCTCAAAGAAAGGGGCCACGGTGTTTCTGTATCTCTATTATGTTGGTGCGGCTTCGGAACTTTTAAATATCTTGATATATCTCGAAAACTACGCATCTGATCAAAAAATATCATAGAACATAAAAAGTAGGAAACTTAATTCTCTACAAAAAAGGTCTCTTAACATTTTGCCATAGCTCGCTTCGTTTCCGAGATATGTGCAGATTTATCTCAAGGGAAGGGGCCTGACGGACATATTTCGAGATATTTCTGCTCCTTGTTGTTCTTCTTCTGCACAGCTAAGCTGGAAGTGGCATTTGCGGCTCGCACTACTGCAGAGTTATCTCAACGAAAGGGGCCACGGTGTTTCTGTATCTCTATTATGTTGGTGCGGCTTCGGAACTTTTAAATATCTCGATATATCTCGAAAACTACGCTTCTGATCAAAAAATATCATAGAACATAAATTGTAGGAAACATAATTCTCTACAAAAAAGGTCTCTTAACATTTTGCCATAGCTCGCTTCGTTTCCGAGATATTTGCAGATATATCTCAAGGGAAGGGGCCTGACGGACATATTTCGAGATATTTCTTCTTCTTGTTGTTCTTCTTCTGCACAGCTAAGCTGGAAGTGGCATTTACAGCTCGCAATAGTGCAGAGTTATCTCAAAGAAAGGGGCCACGGTGTTTCTGTATCTCTATTATGTTGGTGCGGCTTCGGAACTTTTAAATATCTCGATATATCTCGAAAACTACGCTTCTGATCAAAAAATATCATAGAACATAAATTGTAGGAAACATAATTCTCTACAAAAAAGGTCTCTTAACATTTTGCCATAGCTCGCTTCGTTTCCGAGATATTTGCAGATTCAGCTCAAAGGAACTGGCCTGACGGACATATTTCGAGATATTTCTTCTTCTTGTTGTTCTTCCTCTGCACAGCTAAGCTGGAAGTGGCATTTGCAGCTCGCAATAGTGCAGAGTTATCTCAAAGAAAGGGGCCACGGTGTTTCTGTATCTCTATTATGTTGGTGCGGCTTCGGAACTTTTAAATATCTTGATATATCTCGAAAACTACGCATCTGATCAAAAAATATCATAGAACATAAAAAGTAGGAAACTTAATTCTCTACAAAAAAGGTCTCTCAACATTTTGCCATAGCTCGCTTCGTTTCCGAGATATTTGCAGATATATCTCAAGGGTAGGGGCCTGACGGACATATTTCGAGATATTTCTTCTTCTTGTTGTTCTTCTTCTGCACAGCTAAGCTGGAAGTGGCATTTGCGGCTCGCACTAGTGCAGAGTTATCTCAAAGAAAAGGGCCACGGTGTTTCTGTATCTCTATTATGTTGGTGCGGCTTCGGAACTTTTAAATATCTTGATATATCTCAAGAACTACGCATCTGATCAAAAAATATCATAGAACATAAAAAGTAGGAAACTTAATTCTCTACAAAAAAGGTCTCTTAACATTTTGCCATAGCTCGCTTCGTTTCCGAGATATGTGCAGATTTATCTCAAGGGAAGGGGCCTGACGGACATATTTCGAGATATTTCTGCTCCTTGTTGTTCTTCTTCTGCACAGCTAAGCTGGAAGTGGCATTTGCGGCTCGCACTACTGCAGAGTTATCTCAACGAAAGGGGCCACGGTGTTTCTGTATCTCTATTATGTTGGTGCGGCTTCGGAACTTTTAAATATCTCGATATATCTCGAAAACTACGCTTCTGATCAAAAAATATCATAGAACGTAAATTGTAGGAAACATAATTCTCTACAAAAAAGGTCTCTTAACATTTTGCCATAGCTCGCTTCGTTTCCGAGATATTTGCAGATATATCTCAAGGGAAGGGGCCTGACGGACATATTTCGAGATATTTCTTCTTCTTGTTGTTCTTCTTCTGCACAGCTAAGCTGGAAGTGGCATTTACAGCTCGCAATAGTGCAGAGTTATCTCAAAGAAAGGGGCCACGGTGTTTCTGTATCTCTATTATGTTGGTGCGGCTTCGGAACTTTTAAATATCTCGATATATCTCGAAAACTACGCTGCTGATCAAAAAATATCATAGAACATAAATTGTAGGAAACACAATTCTCTACAAAAAAGGTCTCTAAACATTTTGCCATAGCTCGCTTCGTTTCCGAGATATTTGCAGATTCAGCTCAAAGGAACTGGCCTGACGGACATATTTCGACATATTTCTTCTTCTTGTTGTTCTTCCTCTGCACAGCTAAGCTGGAAGTGGCATTTGCAGCTCGCAATAGTGCAGAGTTATCTCAAAGAAAGGGGCCACGGTGTTTCTGTATCTCTATTATGTTGGTGCGGCTTCGGAACTTTTAAATATCTCGATATATCTCGAAAACTACGCTTCTGATCAAAAAATATCATAGAACATAAATTGTAGGAAACATAATTCTCTACAAAAAACGTCTCTTAACATTTTGCCATAGCTCGCTTCGTTTCCGAGATATTTGCAGATTCAGCTCAAAGGAACTGGCCTGACGGACATATTTCGAGATATTTCTTCTTCTTGTTGTTCTTCCTCTGCACAGCTAAGCTGGAAGTGGCATTTGCAGCTCGCAATAGTGCAGAGTTATCTCAAAGAAAGGGGCCACGGTGTTTCTGTATCTCTATTATGTTGGTGCGGCTTCGGAACTTTTAAATATCTTGATATATCTCGAAAACTACGCATCTGATCAAAAAATATCATAGAACATAAAAAGTAGGAAACTTAATTCTCTACAAAAAAGGTCTCTCAACATTTTGCCATAGCTCGCTTCGTTTCCGAGATATTTGCAGATATATCTCAAGGGTAGGGGCCTGACGGACATATTTCGAGATATTTCTTCTTCTTGTTGTTCTTCTTCTGCACAGCTAAGCTGGAAGTGGCATTTGCGGCTCGCACTAGTGCAGAGTTATCTCAAAGAAAAGGGCCACGGTGTTTCTGTATCTCTATTATGTTGGTGCGGCTTCGGAACTTTTAAATATCTTGATATATCTCAAGAACTACGCATCTGATCAAAAAATATCATAGAACATAAAAAGTAGGAAACTTAATTCTCTACAAAAAAGGTCTCTTAACATTTTGCCATAGCTCGCTTCGTTTCCGAGATATTTGCAGATATATCTCAAGGGTAGGGGCCTGACGGACATATTTCGAGATATTTCTTCTTCTTGTTGTTCTTCTTCTGCACAGCTAAGCTGGAAGTGGCATTTGCGGCTCGCACTAGTGCAGAGTTATCTCAAAGAAAAGGGCCACGGTGTTTCTGTACCTCTATTATGTTGGTGCGGCTTCGGAACTTTTAAATATCTTGATATATCTCAAGAACTACGCATCTGATCAAAAAATATCATAGAACATAAAAAGTAGGAAACTTAATTCTCTACAAAAAAGGTCTCTTAACATTTTGCCATAGCTCGCTTCGTTTCCGAGATATGTGCAGATTTATCTCAAGGGAAGGGGCCTGACGGACATATTTCGAGATATTTCTGCTCCTTGTTGTTCTTCTTCTGCACAGCTAAGCTGGAAGTGGCATTTGCGGCTCGCACTACTGCAGAGTTATCTCAACGAAAGGGGCCACGGTGTTTCTGTATCTCTATTATGTTGGTGCGGCTTCGGAACTTTTAAATATCTCGATATATCTCGAAAACTACGCTTCTGATCAAAAAATATCATAGAACGTAAATTGTAGGAAACATAATTCTCTACAAAAAAGGTCTCTTAACATTTTGCCATAGCTCGCTTCGTTTCCGAGATATTTGCAGATATATCTCAAGGGAAGGGGCCTGACGGACATATTTCGAGATATTTCTTCTTCTTGTTGTTCTTCTTCTGCACAGCTAAGCTGGAAGTGGCATTTACAGCTCGCAATAGTGCAGAGTTATCTCAAAGAAAGGGGCCACGGTGTTTCTGTATCTCTATTATGTTGGTGCGGCTTCGGAACTTTTAAATATCTCGATATATCTCGAAAACTACGCTGCTGATCAAAAAATATCATAGAACATAAATTGTAGGAAACACAATTCTCTACAAAAAAGGTCTCTAAACATTTTGCCATAGCTCGCTTCGTTTCCGAGATATTTGCAGATTCAGCTCAAAGGAACTGGCCTGACGGACATATTTCGACATATTTCTTCTTCTTGTTGTTCTTCCTCTGCACAGCTAAGCTGGAAGTGGCATTTGCAGCTCGCAATAGTGCAGAGTTATCTCAAAGAAAGGGGCCACGGTGTTTCTGTATCTCTATTATGTTGGTGCGGCTTCGGAACTTTTAAATATCTCGATATATCTCGAAAACTACGCTTCTGATCAAAAAATATCATAGAACATAAATTGTAGGAAACATAATTCTCTACAAAAAACGTCTCTTAACATTTTGCCATAGCTCGCTTCGTTTCCGAGATATTTGCAGATTCAGCTCAAAGGAACTGGCCTGACGGACATATTTCGAGATATTTCTTCTTCTTGTTGTTCTTCCTCTGCACAGCTAAGCTGGAAGTGGCATTTGCAGCTCGCAATAGTGCAGAGTTATCTCAAAGAAAGGGGCCACGGTGTTTCTGTATCTCTATTATGTTGGTGCGGCTTCGGAACTTTTAAATATCTTGATATATCTCGAAAACTACGCATCTGATCAAAAAATATCATAGAACATAAAAAGTAGGAAACTTAATTCTCTACAAAAAAGGTCTCTCAACATTTTGCCATAGCTCGCTTCGTTTCCGAGATATTTGCAGATATATCTCAAGGGTAGGGGCCTGACGGACATATTTCGAGATATTTCTTCTTCTTGTTGTTCTTCTTCTGCACAGCTAAGCTGGAAGTGGCATTTGCGGCTCGCACTAGTGCAGAGTTATCTCAAAGAAAAGGGCCACGGTGTTTCTGTATCTCTATTATGTTGCTGCGGCTTCGGAACTTTTAAATATCTTGATATATCTCAAGAACTACGCATCTGATCAAAAAATATCATAGAACATAAAAAGTAGGAAACTTAATTCTCTACAAAAAAGGTCTCTTAACATTTTGCCATAGCTCGCTTCGTTTCCGAGATATGTGCAGATTTATCTCAAGGGAAGGGGCCTGACGGACATATTTCGAGATATTTCTGCTTCTTGTTGTTCTTCTTCTGCACAGCTAAGCTGGAAGTGGCATTTGCGGCTCGCACTACTGCAGAGTTATCTCAACGAAAGGGGCCACGGTGTTTCTGTATCTCTATTATGTTGGTGCGGCTTCGGAACTTTTAAATATCTCGATATATCTCGAAAACTACGCTTCTGATCAAAAAATATCATAGAACATAAATTGTAGGAAACATAATTCTCTACAAAAAAGGTCTCTTAACATTTTGCCATAGCTCGCTTCGTTTCCGAGATATTTGCAGATATATCTCAAGGGAAGGGGCCTGACGGACATATTTCGAGATATTTCTTCTTCTTGTTGTTCTTCTTCTGCACAGCTAAGCTGGAAGTGGCATTTACAGCTCGCAATAGTGCAGAGTTATCTCAAAGAAAGGGGCCACGGTGTTTCTGTATCTCTATTATGTTGGTGCGGCTTCGGAACTTTTAAATATCTCGATATATCTCGAAAACTACGCTTCTGATCAAAAAATATCATAGAACATAAATTGTAGGAAACACAATTCTCTACAAAAAAGGTCTCTTAACATTTTGCCATAGCTCGCTTCGTTTCCGAGATATTTGCAGATTCAGCTCAAAGGAACTGGCCTGACGGACATATTTCGAGATATTTCTTCTTCTTGTTGTTCTTCCTCTGCACAGCTAAGCTGGAAGTGGCATTTGCAGCTCGCAATAGTGCAGAGTTATCTCAAAGAAAGGGGCCACGGTGTTTCTGTATCTCTATTATGTTGGTGCGGCTTCGGAACTTTTAAATATCTCGATATATCTCGAAAACTACGCTTCTGATCAAAAAATATCATAGAACATAAATTGTAGGAAACATAATTCTCTACAAAAAACGTCTCTTAACATTTTGCCATAGCTCGCTTCGTTTCCGAGATATTTGCAGATTCAGCTCAAAGGAACTGGCCTGACGGACATATTTCGAGATATTTCTTCTTCTTGTTGTTCTTCCTCTGCACAGCTAAGCTGGAAGTGGCATTTGCAGCTCGCACTAGTGCAGAGTTATCTCAAAGAAAGGGGCCACGGTGTTTCTGTATCTCTATTATGTTGGTGCGGCTTCGGAACTTTTAAATATCTTGATATATCTCGAAAACTACGCATCTGATCAAAAAATATCATAGAACATAAAAAGTAGGAAACTTAATTCTCTACAAAAAAGGTCTCTCAACATTTTGCCATAGCTCGCTTCGTTTCCGAGATATTTGCAGATATATCTCAAGGGTAGGGGCCTGACGGACATATTTCGAGATATTTCTTCTTCTTGTTGTTCTTCTTCTGCACAGCTAAGCTGGAAGTGGCATTTGCGGCTCGCACTAGTGCAGAGTTATCTCAAAGAAAAGGGCCACGGTGTTTCTGTATCTCTATTATGTTGGTGCGGCTTCGGAACTTTTAAATATCTTGATATATCTCAAGAACTACGCATCTGATCAAAAAATATCATAGAACATAAAAAGTAGGAAACTTAATTCTCTACAAAAAAGGTCTCTTAACATTTTGCCATAGCTCGCTTCGTTTCCGAGATATGTGCAGATTTATCTCAAGGGAAGGGGCCTGACGGACATATTTCGAGATATTTCTGCTTCTTGTTGTTCTTCTTCTGCACAGCTAAGCTGGAAGTGGCATTTGCGGCTCGCACTACTGCAGAGTTATCTCAACGAAAGGGGCCACGGTGTTTCTGTATCTCTATTATGTTGGTGCGGCTTCGGAACTTTTAAATATCTCGATATATCTCGAAAACTACGCTTCTGATCAAAAAATATCATAGAACATAAATTGTAGGAAACATAATTCTCTACAAAAAAGGTCTCTTAACATTTTGCCATAGCTCGCTTCGTTTCCGAGATATTTGCAGATATATCTCAAGGGAAGGGGCCTGACGGACATATTTCGAGATATTTCTTCTTCTTGTTGTTCTTCTCCTGCACAGCTAAGCTGGAAGTGGCATTTACAGCTCGCAATAGTGCAGAGTTATCTCAAAGAAAGGGGCCACGGTGTTTCTGTATCTCTATTATGTTGGTGCGGCTTCGGAACTTTTAAATATCTCGATATATCTCGAAAACTACGCTTCTGATCAAAAAATATCATAGAACATAAATTGTAGGAAACATAATTCTCTACAAAAAAGGTCTCTTAACATTTTGCCATAGCTCGCTTCGTTTCCGAGATATTTGCAGATTCAGCTCAAAGGAACTGGCCTGACGGACATATTTCGAGATATTTCTTCTTCTTGTTGTTCTTCCTCTGCACAGCTAAGCTGGAAGTGGCATTTGCAGCTCGCAATAGTGCAGAGTTATCTCAAAGAAAGGGGCCACGGTGTTTCTGTATCTCTATTATGTTGGTGCGGCTTCGGAACTTTTAAATATCTCGATATATCTCGAAAACTACGCTTCTGATCAAAAAATATCATAGAACATAAATTGTAGGAAACATAATTCTCTACAAAAAACGTCTCTTAACATTTTGCCATAGCTCGCTTCGTTTCCGAGATATTTGCAGATTCAGCTCAAAGGAACTGGCCTGACGGACATATTTCGAGATATTTCTTCTTCTTGTTGTTCTTCCTCTGCACAGCTAAGCTGGAAGTGGCATTTGCAGCTCGCACTAGTGCAGAGTTATCTCAAAGAAAGGGGCCACGGTGTTTCTGTATCTCTATTATGTTGGTGCGGCTTCGGAACTTTTAAATATCTTGATATATCTCGGGAACTACGCATCTGATCAAAAAATATCATAGAACATAAAAAGTCGGAAACTTAATTCTCTACAAAAAAGGTCTCTTAACATTTTGCCATAGCTCGCTTCGTTTCCGAGATATTTGCAGATTTATCTCAAGGGAAGGGGCCTGACGGACATATTTCGAGATATTTCTTCTTCTTGTTGTTCTTCTTCTGCACAGCTAAGCTGGAAGTGGCATTTGCGGCTCGCACTAGTGCAGAGTTATCTCAACGAAAGGGGCCACGGTGTTTCTGTATCTCTATTATGTTGGTGCGGCGTCGGAACTTTTAAATATCTCGATATATCTCGAAAACTACGCTTCTGATCAAAAAATATCATAGAACATAAATTGTAGGAAACATAATTCTCTACAAAAAAGGGCTCTTAACATTTTGCCATAGCTCGCTTCGTTTCCGAGATATTTGCAGATATATCTCAAGGGAAGGGGCCTGACGGACATATTTCGAGATATTTCTTCTTGTTGTTCTTCCTCTGCACAGCTAAGCTGGAAGTGGCATTTGCAGCTCGCAATAGTGCAGAGTTATCTCAAAGAAAGGGGCCACGGTGTTTCTGTATCTCTATTATGTTGGTGCGGCTTCGGAACTTTTAAATATCTCGATATATCTCGAAAACTACGCTTCTGATCAAAAAATATCATAGAACATAAATTGTAGGAAACATAATTCTCTACAAAAAACGTCTCTTAACATTTTGCCATAGCTCGCTTCGTTTCCGAGATATTTGCAGATTCAGCTCAAAGGAACTGGCCTGACGGACATATTTCGAGATATTTCTTCTTCTTGTTGTTCTTCCTCTGCACAGCTAAGCTGGAAGTGGCATTTGCAGCTCGCACTAGTGCAGAGTTATCTCAAAGAAAGGGGCCACGGTGTTTCTGTATCTCTATTATGTTGGTGCGGCTTCGGAACTTTTAAATATCTTGATATATCTCGGGAACTACGCATCTGATCAAAAAATATCATAGAACATAAAAAGTCGGAAACTTAATTCTCTACAAAAAAGGTCTCTTAACATTTTGCCATAGCTCGCTTCGTTTCCGAGATATTTGCAGATTTATCTCAAGGGAAGGGGCCTGACGGACATATTTCGAGATATTTCTTCTTCTTGTTGTTCTTCTTCTGCACAGCTAAGCTGGAAGTGGCATTTGCGGCTCGCACTAGTGCAGAGTTATCTCAACGAAAGGGGCCACGGTGTTTCTGTATCTCTATTATGTTGGTGCGGCGTCGGAACTTTTAAATATCTCGATATATCTCGAAAACTACGCTTCTGATCAAAAAATATCATAGAACATAAATTGTAGGAAACATAATTCTCTACAAAAAAGGGCTCTTAACATTTTGCCATAGCTCGCTTCGTTTCCGAGATATTTGCAGATATATCTCAAGGGAAGGGGCCTGACGGACATATTTCGAGATATTTCTTCTTGTTGTTCTTTTTCTGCACAGCTAAGCTGGAAGTGGCATTTGCAGCTCGCAATAGTGCAGAGTTATCTCAAAGAAAGGGG